>NC_091285.1:173053391-173372558 GCF_032444005.1 Ranitomeya imitator | reverse complement strand
TGACATCATCGTCGCTGTGCCCGTTGCTGATTGGTCGAGGCCTGGCGGCCTCGACCAATCAGAGATGCGGGAATTCCAGGACAGACAGACAGACAGAAAGACAGACAGAAAGAAAGACAGACAGACAGACAGACGGAAAAACCCTTAGGCAATTATATATATAGATGTGTGTGTCATCTCCCCTGTATATAGTATATATATATGTGTGTCATCTCCTCCTGTATATAGTATATATCTGTGTGTCATCTCCTCCTGTATTAGACCTCGTTCACACGTTATTTGCTCAGTATTTTTACCTCAGTATTTGTAAGCTAAATTGGCAGCCTGATAAATCCCCAGCCAACAGGAAGCCCTCCCCCTTGGCAGTATATATTAGCTCACACATACACATAATAGACAAGTCATGTGACTGACAGCTGCCGTATTTCCTATATGGTACAGTTGTTGCCCTTGTGGTTTGTCTGCTTATTAATCAGATTTTTATTTTTGAAGGATAATACCAGACTTGTGTGTGTTTTAGGGCGAGTTTCATGTGTCAAGTTGTGTGTGTTGAGTTGCGTATGGCGACATGCATGTAGCGACTTTTGTGAGATGAGTGTTGTGTGGCGACATGCGTGTAGCAACTTTTTGTGTCGAGTTGCATGTGACAGGTTAGTGTAGCAAGTTGTGTGCAGTAAGTTTTGCGCATGGTGAGTTTTGCACGTGGCGAGTTTTATGTGTGGTGCGTTTTGAGTATGTGCAAGTTTTGTGTGAGGCAACTTTTGCATGTGTTGCAACTTTTGTGCATGTGGCAATTTTTCCGCGTGTCGGGGAGTTTTCCATGAGGTGTGTTTTGCACGTGTGGCGAGTTTTGCGTGAGCCTAGTTTTGCACGTGGTGTGTTTTGCGCGTGGTGAGTTTTGAGCGGCGACTTTTGTGTTTCGACTTTTATGTGGCGAGGTTGGTGTATGTGTGGTGAAATGTGTGCTGAGGGTGATATATGGTCAAGCACGTGGTAGTGTGTGGTGCATTTTGTGTGTGTGTGTGTTCATATCCCTGTGTGTGGTGAGTATCCCATGTCGAGGCCCCACCTTAGCAACTGTACGGTATATACTCTTTGGCGCCATCGCTCTCACTCTTTAAGTCCCCCTTGATCAACATCTGGCAGCTGTCAATTTGCCTCCAACACTTTTCCTTTCACTTTTTCCCCATTATGTAGATAGGGGCAAAATTGTTTGGTGAATTGGAACACGCGGGGTTAAAATTTCGCCTCACAACATAGCCTATGACGCGCTCGGGGTCCAGACATCTGACTGTGCAAAATGTTAAGGCTGTAGCTGCAACGGTGCAGATGCCAATCCTGGACATACACACACATACACACATACACACACACATTCAGCTTTATATATTAGACTAGCTGAAGAGCCCGGCGTTGCCTGGGCATAGTAAATATCTGTGGTTAGTTATAGCACCTCACTTCTCTTATTTTCCCATCACGCCTCTCATTTTCCCAATCACATCTTTCATTTTCCCCCTCACATCTCTCATTTTCTCCCTCACACCTCTCATTTTCTCCCTCACTCCTCTCATTCCCCCCTAACACTTGTCATTTCAACCTCACATCTGTCATTTTCTGATCACTCCACTATTTTTCCTCACTTCTCTCATTTTGCACTCACACCTTTTCATTTTCACCTCACACCTCTCATTTTCACCTCATCACCTCAGTATGTACATGTTTGTCATCTCCCTTATATATAGTATACATCTGTATGTCATCTCCTGTATATAGTATATACCTGTATGTCATCTCCCCTGTATATAGTATATACCTGCTGTGTGTCATCTCCCCTATATATAGTATATACCTGAATGTCATCTCCTTTTATATATAGTATATACCTGTATGTCATCTCCTCCTGTATATAGTATATACCTGTGTATCATCTCCCCTGTATATAGTATATATCTGAGTGTCATCTCCTCCTGCATATAGTATATACAGGTCCTTCTCAGAAAATTAGCATATAGTGTTAAATTTCATTATTTACCATAATGTAATGATTACAATTAAACTTTCATATATTATAGATTCATTATCCACCAACTGAAATTTGTCAGGTCTTTTATTGTTTTAATACTGATGATTTTGGCATACAACTCCTGATAACCCAAAAAACCTGTCTCAATAAATTAGCATATCAAGAAAAGGTTCTCTAAACGACCTATTACCCTAATCTTCTGAATCAACTAATTAACTCTAAACACATGCAAAAGATACCTGAGGCTTTTATAAACTCCCTGCCTGGTTCATTACTCAAAACCCCCATCATGGGTAAGACTAGCGACCTGACAGATGTCAAGAAGGCCATCATTGACACCCTCAAGCAAGAGGGTAAGACCCAGAAAGAAATTTCTCAACAAATAGGCTGTTCCCAGAGTGCTGTATCAAGGCACCTCAATGGTAAGTCTGTTGGAAGGAAACAATGTGGCAGAAAACGCTGTACAACGAGAAGAGGAGACCGGACCCTGAGGAAGATTGTGGAGAAGGACCGATTCCAGACCTTGGGGAACCTGAGGAAGCAGTGGACTGAGTCTGGTGTGGAAACATCCAGAGCCACCGTGCACAGGCGTGTGCAGGAAATGGGCTACAGGTGCCGCATTCCCCAGGTAAAGCCACTTTTGAACCATAAACAGCGGCAGAGGCGCCTGACCTGGGCTACAGAGAAGCAGCACTGGACTGTTGCTAAGTGGTCCCAAGTACTTTTTTCTGATGAAAGCAAATTTTGCATGTCATTCGGAAATCAAGGTGCCAGAGTCTGGAGGAAGACTGGGGAGAAGGAAATGCCAAAATGCCTGAAGTCCAGTGTCAAGTACCCACAGTCAGTGATGGTGTGGGGTGCCATGTCAGCTGCTGGTGTTGGTCCACTGTGTTTCATCAAGGGCAGGGTCAATGCAGCTAGCTATCAGGAGATTTTGGAGCACTTCATGCTTCCATCGGCTGAAATGCTTTATGGAGATGAAGATTTCATTTTTCAGCACGACCTGGCACCTGCTCACAGTGCCAAAACCACTGGTAAATGGTTTACTGTGCTCAATTGGCCTGCCAACTCTCCTGACCTGAACCCCATAGAGAATCTGTGGGATATTGTGAAGAGAAAGTTGAGAGACGCAAGACCCAACACTCTGGATGAGCTTAAGGCCGCTATTGAAGCATCCTGGGCCTCCATAACATCTCAGCAGTGACACAGGCTGATTGCCTCCATGCCACGCCGCATTGAAGCAGTCATTTCTGCCAAAGGATTCCCGACCAAGTATTGAGTGCATAACTGAACATTATTATTTGTTGTTTTTTTTTTGTTATTAAAAAACACTTTTATTTGATTGGATGGGTGAAATATGCTAATTTATTGAGACAGGTTTTTTGGGTTATCAGGAGTTGTATGCCAAAATCATCAGTATTAAAACAATAAAAGACCTGACAAATTTCAGTTGGTGGATAATGAATCTATAATATATGAAAGTTTAATTGTAATCATTACATTATGGTAAATAATGAAATTTAACACTATATGCTAATTTTTTGAGAAGGACCTGTACCTGCATGTCATCTTCTATATATAGCATATACCTGTATGTTATCTCCTCCTGTATATAGTATATACCTGTGTGTCATCTCCCCTGTATACAGTATATATCTGAGTGTCATCTCCTCCTGCATATACTGTAGTATATACCTGCATGTCATCTTCTATATATAGCATATACCTGTATGTCATCTCCTCCTGTATATAGTATATACCTGTATGTCATCTCCTCCTGTATATATATGTACCTATATGTCATCTCCTCCTCTATATAGTATATACCTGTGTGTCATCTCTCCTGTATATAGTATATATCTGTGTGTCATCTCCCCTGTATATAGTATATACCTGTGTGTCATCTCCTGTATTAGACCTCATTCACACGTTATTTGCTCAGTATTTTTACCTCAGTATTTGTAAGCTAAATTGGCAGCCTGATAAATCCCCAGCCAACAGGAAGCCCTCCCCCTGGCAGTATATATTAGCTCACACATACACATAATAGACAGGTCATGTGACTGACAGCTGCCGTATTTCCTATATGGTGCAATTGTTGTAGTTTGTCTGCTTATTAATCAGATTTTTATTTTTGAAGGATAATACCAGACTTGTGTGTGTTTTAGGGCGAGTTTCGTTTGTCAAGTTGTGTGTGTTGAGTTGCGTGTGGCGACATGCATGTAGCGACTTTTGTGAGATGAGTTTTGTGTAGCAACATGCGTGTAGCAACTTTTTGTGTGTCGAGTTACACGTGACAGGTTAATGTAGCAAGTTGTGTGCAGCAAGTTTTGCGCATGGCGAGTTTTGCGCGTTGCGAGTATTATGTGTGGTGCCTTTTGAGTATGTGCAAGTTTTGTGTGAGGCAACTTTTGCATGTGTTGCAACTTTTGTGCATGTGGCAATTTTTCCGCGTGTGCAAGTTTTGCGTGTGGCGAGTTTTTCATGAGGAGAATTTTGCACTTGTGGCGAGTTTTGCAAGAGCCTAGTTTTTGCATGTGGCGAGTTCTGCGCGTGGCGAGTTTTGAGTGGCGACTTTTGTGTTTTGACTTTTATGTGGCGAGGTTGGTGTATTTGTGGTGAAATGTGTGCTGAGGGTAATATGTGTTCAAGCACGTGGTAGTGTGTGGCGCATTTTGTGTGTGTTCATATCCCCGTGTGTGGTGAGTATCCCATGTCGAGGCCCCACCTTAGTAACTGTACGGTATATACTCTTTGGCGCCATCGCTCTCATTCTTTAAGTCCCCCTTGTTCACATCTGGCAGCTGTCAATTTGCCTCCTACACTTTTCATTTCATTTTTTCCCATTATGAAGATAGGGGCAAAATTGTTTGGTGAATTGGAAAGCGCGGGGTTAAAATTTCACCTCACAACATAGCCTATGACGCTCTCAGGGTCCAGACGTGTGACTGTGCAAAATTTTGTTTCTGTAGCTGCGACGCTTCCAACACTTTTCCTTTCACTTTTTTCCCCATTATGTAGATAGGGGCAAAATTGTTTGGTGAATTGGAAAGCGCGGGGTTAATATTTCACCTCACAACATAGCCTATGACGCTCTCGGGGTCCAGACGTGTGACTGTGCAAAATTTTGTTGCTGTAGCTGCGACGCTTCCAACACTTTTCCTTTCACTTTTTCCCCATTATGTAGATAGGGGCAAAATTGTTTGGTGAATTGGAACGCGCGGGGTTAAAATTTCGCCTCACAATATAGCCTATGACGCTCTCGGGGTCCAGACGTGTGACTGTGCAAAATTTTGTGGCTGTAGCTGCGACGGTGCAGATGCCAATCCCGGACATACACACATACACACACACACACATTCAGCTTTATATAGTAGATATACAAAAAACAAGACTGATATTACAGCTACAAGGTGACCGTATTGTGGTGGATACCAGATCGAATGATCATGTACCTATATAGACAGTGTCTTACAGGTGACACTCTATCTCATGGAGTCATTCACTTTTCCTGTCTTTTCCATCTTGCTCACACTGAGTGTCTGTAGAGTACACAACAAAGACATTGGACTTCTCGCATTTCCAGCATTATTCCCATCTATTCCCACTCTACACAACTCTCCTTCCTACTGGCACCCCGATTCTGGGCTTCTGCTACTGTACTTGACGCTGTTATTGTACCTGCTGTGTGATATGGTAACAGTTCTCCTCTTACTGCCCGACATAGTAATGCCCAAACACCATGCCCCTTACATATCAAAATGCCAACTTTGTGTCATATAGATAGTAAAATTGCCCCCTAGAAAATATGAGTGCTGTAAAAAGTAAGTGTTCACATTTTGTCCAAAGAAAGTAATAATGCCTGCTGTGTCCCCTCTGACAATACACTGAGTGCCCTATAATGTAATGATGCCTCTTAAGTTCCCACCTAACATTTAATATTCTGCCTTGAGTGCCCCTAAAAAGTAATAATGTCAACTAATATCCCAACAGCCCCCTTATACACAGCATGTTGGCCCCCCACAGCTCTCATATATACAATATGTTGTCCACAACAGCCCCCTATACATTGTGATGTGCTCCACAGCTCCCCTATATACAATATAGTGCCCCCCACAGCTCCCCTATATAGAATATGACGTTCCCCATAGTTCTTATATACAATATGATGGCTCCATAATGCCCCTATATCAAGGTTGGGAGCCCTGGGCAATTGCCAAGTTTGCCCCACCCCCAGCACATTCTGATGTCATACATCTGTAATAAAACAATGTACCTATGTAAAAAAGGCATTTAGACTGCATATGGGTATAAAAAACGAATATATGCATTGCATACAGATGGCATGTGATTTAAAAGTTTTTTTTCTAGCTGAAAAATGGAGGATTTTGCATATGCTTGTCTGAACCTGGCCTAAAATTGAGTTCACACAAGCATATGCAAAATCATCCATTTTACGTCTAGAAAAAACTGACTATATTTCGTGCGTACGGTCATTTGTATGCCATCTGTGTGTCTGTTTTATACAGTTGTATGCAATCTATAGGTCCATTTTACACATTCATATGGCATCCGCTTTTTTACATGAACCAGTTAATTAAAGGACAAATACAGTTTCCTACCTTTATAATTGTAATCTATCCATGAAAAATGTATTGCATAGGTATGATAACCCATGTGATCTGTTTATGCACCTATTAAAGGGAGCCTGTCAGCAGGTTTGTGCACAGTAACCTACACACACTGTCAGGTCGGCGCTGTTATACTGAATAAAATGATACTTTGGCTGATGAAATCCATCTTGTGGTTGTTGTTTAACCCCTCTGTGACCTTAGACGTACTATCCCGTCGAGGTGCCCTGGGCTTATCTGACCCTGGACGGGATAGTACGTCATAGCCGATCGGCCGCGCTCACGGGGGGAGCGCGGCCGATCGCGGCCGGGTGTCAGCTGCTTATCGCAGCTGACATCCGGCACTATGTGCCAGGAGCGGTCACGGACCGCCCCCGGCACATTAACCCCTGGCACACCGCGATCAAAGATGATCGCGATGTGCCGGCGGTACAGGGAAGCACCGCGCAGGGAGGGGGCTCCCTGCGGGCTTCCCTGAGCCCCCCGCAGCAACGCGATGTGATCGCGTTGCTGCGAGGGTCTCCTCACCTCCCTCCCTGCTCGAGCCCCGGATCCAAGATGGCCGCGGATCCGGGTCCTGCAGGGAGGGAGGTGGCTTCACAGAGCCTGCTCAGAGCAGGCACTGTGAAGCAGCCTGCACTCCTATCAGATCAGTGATCTGACAGAGTGCTGTGCAAACTGTCAGATCACTGATCTGTGATGTCCCCCCCTGGGACAAAGTAAAAAAGTAAAAAAAAAAATTTCCAAATGTGTAAAAAAAATAAAAAAAAATATTCCAAAATAATGAAAAAAAAAAAAAAATATTATTCCCATAAATACATTTCTTCATCTAAATAAAAAAAAAAAACCAATAAAAGTACACATATTTAGTATCGCCGCGTCCGTAACGGCCCGACCTATAAAACTGGCCCACTAGTTAACCCCTTCAGTAAACACCGTAAGAAAAAAAAAAAAAAAACGAGGCAAAAAACAACGCTTTATTATCATACCGCCGAACAAAAAGTGGAATAACACGCGATCAAAAGGACAGATATAAATAACCATGGTACCGCTGAAAGCGTCATATTGTCCCGCAAAAAAAGAGCCGCCATACAGCATCATCAGCAAAAAAATAAAAAAGTTATAGTCCTGAGAATAAAGCGATGCAAAAATAATTATTTTTTCTGTAAAATAGTTTTTATCGTATAAAAGCACCAAACCATAAAAAAATGATATAAATGAGGTATCGCTGTAATCGTACTGACCCGAAGAATAAAACTGATTTATCAATTTTACCAAACGCGGAACGGTATAAACGCCTCCCCCAATAGAAATTCATGAATAGCTGGCTTTTGGTCATTCTTCCTCACAAAAATCGGAATAAAAAGCGATAAAAAAAGTCACGTGCCCAAAAATGTTTTCAATAAAAACGTCAACTCGTCCCGCAAAAAACAAGACCTCACATGACTCTGTGGACCAAAATATGGAAAAATTATAGCTCTCAAAATGTGGTATTGCAAAAAATATTTTTTGCAATAAAAAGGGTCTTTCAGTGTGTGACGGCTGCCAATCATAAAAATCCGCTAAAAAACTCGCTATAAAAGTAAATCAAACCCCCCTTCATCACCCCCTTAGTTAGGGAAAAATAAAAAAAAATGTATTTATTTCCATTTTCCCATTAGGGCTAGGGTTAGGGCTAGGGTTAGGGCTAGGGCTAGGGTTAGGGCTAGGGTTAGGGCTAGGGTTAGGGCTAGGGTTAGGGCTAGGGTTAGGGTTAGGGCTAGGGTTAGGGCTAGGGTTAGGGCTAGGGTTAGGGCTAGGGTTAGGGCTAGGGTTAGGGTTAGGGCTAGGGTTAGGGCTAGGGTTAGGGCTAGGGTTAGGGCTAGGGTTAGGGCTAGGGCTAGGGCTAGGGTTAGGGCTAGGGTTAGGGCTAGGGTTAGGGCTAGGGTTAGGGCTAGGGTTAGGGTTAGGGCTAGGGTTAGGGCTAGGATTAGGGTTAGGGTTAGGGTTGGGGCTACAGTTAGGGTTGGGGCTAAAGTTAGGGTTAGGGTTTAGATTACATTTACAGTTGGGAATAGGGTTGGGATTAGGGTTAGGGGTGTGTCAGGGTTAGAGGTGTGGTTAGGGTTACCGTTGGAATTAGGGTTAGGGGTGTGTTTAGATTAGGGTTTCAGTTATAATTGGGGGGTTTCCACTGTTTCGGCACATCAGGGGCTCTCCAAACACGACATGGCGTCCGATCTCAATTCCAGCCAATTCTGCGTTGAAAAAGTAAAACAGTGCTCCTTCCCTTCCGAGCTCTCCTGTGTGCCCAAACAGGGGTTTACCCCAACATATGGGGTATCAGCGTACTCAGGACAAATTGGACAACAACTTTTGTGGACCAATTTCTCCTGTTACCCTTGGGAAAATACAAAACTGGGGGCTAAAAAATAATTTTTGTGGGAAAACAAAAAGATTTTTTATTTTCACGGCTCTGCGTTATAAACTGTAGTGAAACACTTGGGGGTTCAAAGTTCTCACAACACATCTAGATAAGTTCATTGAGGGGTCTAGTTTCCAATATGGGGTCACTTGTGGGGGGTTTCTACTGTTTAGGTACATTAGGGGCTCTGCAAACGCAATGTGACGCCTGCAGACCAATCCATCTAAGTCTGCATTCCAAATGATGCTCCTTCCCTTCCGAGCCCTCCCATGCGCCCAAACGGTGGTTCCCCCCCACATATCGGGTATCAGCGTACTCAGGACAAATTGGACAACAACTTTTGTGGACCAATTTCTCCTGTTACCCTTGGGAAAATACAAAACTGGGGGCTAAAAAATAATTTTTGTGGGAAAACAAAAAGATTTTTTATTTTCACGGCTCTGCGTTATAAACTGTAGTGAAACACTTGGGGGTTCAAAGTTCTCACAACACATCTAGATAAGTTCATTGAGGGGTCTAGTTTCCAATATGGGGTCACTTGTGGGGGGTTTCTACTGTTTAGGTACATTAGGGGCTCTGCAAACGCAATGTGACGCCTGCAGACCAATCCATCTAAGTCTGCATTCCAAATGATGCTCCTTCCCTTCCGAGCCCTCCCATGCGCCCAAACGGTGGTTCCCCCCCACATATCGGGTATCAGCGTACTCAGGACAAATTGGACAACAACATTTAGGGTCCAATTTCTCCTGCTAACCTTGGAAAAATACAAAACTGGGGGCTAAAATATAATTTTTGTGGAAAAAAAAATATTTTTTATTTGCATGGCTCTGCGTTATAAACTGTAGTGAAATACTTGGGGGTTCAAAGCTCTCACAACACATCAAGATGAGTTCCTTAGGGGGTCTACTTTCCAAAATGGTGTCACTTGTGGGGGGTTTCTACTGTTTAGGTACATTAGGGGCTCTGCAAACGCAATGTGACGCCTGCAGACCATTCCATCTAAGTCTGCATTCCAAATGGCGCTCCTTCCCTTCCGAACCCTCCCATGCGCCCAAACGGTGGTTCCCCCCCACATATGGGGTATCAGCGTACTCAGGACAAATTGGACAACAACTTTTGTGGTCCAATTTCTCCTCTTACCCTAGGGAAAATACAAAACTGGGGGCTAAAAAATAATTTTTGTGGGAAAAAAATTTTGTTTTATTTTTATGGCTCTGCATTATAAACTTCTGTGAAGCCCTTGGTGGGTCAAAGTGCTCACCACACATCCAGATAAGTTCCTTAGGGGGTCTACTTTCCAAAATGGTGTCACTTGTGGGGGGTTTCAATGTTTAGGCACATCAGTGGCTCTCCAAACGCAACATGGCGTCCCATCTCAATTCCTGTCAATTTTGCATTGAAAAGTCAAACGGCGCTCCTTCCCTTCCGAGCTCTCCCATGCGCCCAAACAGTGGTTTACTGCCACATATGGGGTATCAGCGTACTCGGGACAAATTGGACAACAACTTTTGAGGTCCAATTTCTTCTCTTACCCTTGGAAAAATAAAAAATTGGGGGCAAAAATATAATTTTTGTGAAAAAATATGATTTTTTATTTTTACGGTTCTGCATTATAAACTTCTGTGAAGCACTTGGTGGGTCAAAGTGCTCACCACACCTCTAGATAAGTTCCTTAGGGGGTCTACTTTCCAAAATGGTGTCACTTGTGGGGGGTTTCAATGTTTAGGCACATCAGTGGCTCTCCAAACGCAACATGGCGTCCCATCTCAATTTCTGTCAATTTTGCATTGAAAAGTCAAACTGCGCTCCTTCCCTTCCGAGCTCTCCCATGCGCCCAAACAGTGGTTTACTGCCACATATGGGGTATCAGCGTACTCAGGACAAATTGGACAACAACTTTTGAGGTCCAATTTCTTCTCTTACCCTTGGAAAAATAAAAAATTGGGGGCAAAAATATAATTTTTGTGAAAAAATATGATTTTTTATTTTTACGGTTCTGCATTATAAACTTCTGTGAAGCACTTGGTGGGTCAAAGTGCTCACCACACATCCAGATAAGTTCCTTAGGGGGTCTACTTTCCAAAATGGTGTCACTTGTGGGGGGTTTCAATGTTTAGGCACATCAGTGGCTCTCCAAACGCAACATGGCGTCCCATCTCAATTCCTGTCAATTTTGCATTGAAAAGTCAAATAGCGCTCCTTCCCTTCCGAGCTCTCCCATGCGCCCAAACAGTGGTTTACTGCCACATATGGGGTATCAGCGTACTCAGGACAAATTGGACAACAACTTTTTGGGTCCAATTTCTCCTGTTACCCTTGATAAAATAAAACAAATTGGAGCTGAAGTAAATTTTTTGTGTAAAAAAGTTAAATGTTCATTTTTATTTAAACATTCCAAAAATTCCTATTAAACACCTGAAGGGTTAATAAACTTCTTGAATGTGGTTTTGAGCACCTTGAGGGGTGCAGTTTTTAGAATGGTGTCACACTTGGGCATTTTCTATCATATAGACCCCTCAAAATGACTTCAAATGAGACGTGGTCCCTAAAAAAAAATGGTGTTGTAAAAATGAGAAATTGCTGGTCAACTTTTAACCCTTATAACTCCCTAACAAAAAAAAAAATTGGTTCCAAAATTATGCTGATGTAAAGGAGACATGTGGGAAATGTTACTTATTAAGTATTTTGTGTGACATATCTCTGTGATTTAATTGCATAAAAATTCAAAGTTTGAAAATTGCGAAATTTTCAAAATTTTCGCCAAATTTCCGTTTTTTTCACAAATAAACGCAGGTACTATCAAAGAAATTTTACCACTATCATGAAGTACAATATGTCACGAGAAAACAATGTCAGAATCACCAGGATCCGTTGAAGCGTTTCGGAGTTATAACCTCATAAAGGGACAGTGGTCAGAATTGTAAAAATTGGCCTGGTCATTAACGTGCAAACCACCCTTGGGGGTAAAGGGGTTAATCTTTGTTTTGAGTTAATGATATGCTCGTGCTCCGGGGGCCGCCTGTGGGGGTCTTCATGTGGTGCTCTGATTAGATATTCACCAGTATGGATTCTGACAGGTCACTGATCCCTCACTCCCTCACTGACCCCCTATTTTACATACTGAATAAAATGTTTTGGAAAAAAAAATTCACATTCAGCACGCAGACGCCGGTGCCGCCACCTGCGCTGGAGCATGATTGCATCTATAATGTCCATTTATTTATTTTTATTGGTGATATAAATTTATTCAGAGAAAAAAGAAAATTCTCTCAAAATGATGCCAGCCGTGCCTGTGCAGTAGCTTCTATCGGCAATCCAATAGATGCTACTGCACAGGCGCCATCTTGGTGGAGACAATTTTTCCTTTAGCAAAATGGCGCCAGCGGCGCCTGCGCAGTAACATCTCTCGGATTGCTGGTAGAGGCTACTGTGCAGGCGCAGCAGGGACCATTTTAAAAGATAATTTTTTTCTGAATAAATTTATATCACCAAATAAAATAATTATATGGACATTATAGATGCGGTCATGCTACAGCGCCTGCCTGCTGGCTGAATGTTATTTTTTTTTTCAAAACATATTATATTCAGTATGTAAAATAGGAGGCAAGTCAGTGAGGGATCAGTGACCTGTCAGAAGCCATAATGATGAATACCTAATCGGAGCACCACATGAAGATCCCCACAGGCCGCTCCGGAGTACGAGCATGTCATTAACTCAAAACTGAAAATAAAGATTAAACAAGAACCACAGGACAGATTTCATCAACTCAGGTATCCTTAATCAGTATATACAAATGTTTGTCTGAACAAACTAAAGGGTAGTCCATTTTAGTTCCAGTCCCCAGAACTTACTAAAACATTGATAAAATAATAGCTGACTGTGGTGATAAATTATTGGATATGTTTTGAATCATGTAATTATAATAAAATGATTATCTCCTTGCCTGACGAGGCCAGTACAACCTGTGGCCGAGAACATGCTGAAAAGAGAAGCCTGAATGTTATTACGCTGTTACAGGAGAGTGGTGCATTGGTATTTTTAGTACCAACGAGCCCTACATTAAAAGCATATGTCAGTGAAATTAGTAATGACAAGACAGTGGGAGGAAACTAGGTTATTTACTCAAGTGTTTTACTCTGTCATCTATTTAAAGCAGAAAATGACTTGGTGAGATCATCTGGCGACTGCTCATTTTTTCCACAAAAATATAATTTTGGTGAAGTACCTTCAATGACCAAACAAGTCCATAATAGATGATGATACATGTTTTTATATGACTTTAGAACAAGTATAAAGGGAAAGCAGTGGTTTTAAAAGCCACACCACATAAACCAAAAATATGCTTAAACGTCTGAGCGGATGTTCTATAATCATAGCTTATTACCTAACCGCAGGATAGGTGGTAAGTTGTTGATATTGCTGAGGGTCCCACCACCAGATCCCCCATGACTACGACCATCCATGGGGATCCTAAAACCACCATCTGAACAGTGCTGCAGTCAAGATTGCGTACTGGAGCTCCATGGAAAACATAGGGAACTGATGGAGATAGCCGAGCTCTGTACACGGTTACCTTCATCAGTCCTATATATACTATGAATGGAGAGGCAGTGTGAATTATTCCCCTCTGCTGTAAATTAAAAAAGGGACACAGATCCCCCGTTCTTTTCCAGTGGGTAGGTATTAAGTTGTAATTGAGGAAAAATTCATTGTATGACAATGTATCTTACAAGAAATAGTAAAGGGTCTTCCTCATCCCAGATTTAGGGGAAAGCTCTAAGTGAGAGAAGCTGCTTTCAGAAGTCTCATAGAAGTTGATAGAGAAAGCCATGCATCCTCCACGGCAACCCATGATGGTGGCCTCGGCATTGGGCAGCGCAGTGGGAGAGGGTGAAGAAAGGGAAGGGTGGATGTGTCATGAATGTCAACGATGAGACAACTTCTTCATAACTAGCAGGCTGAAACTATATGGCTGGCACAAATGTTCCTGGTATAATGAATAGATGATATGCTTAGTGATACCATAGTAAAATGGATATAAATAGATAAATATGAAATAAATGTAACATAAGTAGAGATAAAATACTGATGATAGACAGATAGATAGATATGGGATAGATAGATAGATAGATAGATAGATAGATATGAGCTAGATAGATAGATACAGGGCTGCCACTAGAAATTTCGGGGCCCCATAATGGCAAAATTTTCGTGGCCCCCTTGAGACTCCGCCCAGGCTCCACCCCAGCCCCGCCTCCAGGCTCCACCCCTCGAACTGTCCACAGTCCCACCGCTCTCTCTTGGAAAAACTCCACTTCTCACCAATCACACATTAACAGTTCCCATCACCAGATCACACATATAGCAGGCAGCTTTTGTTTTGGCCAAAAGATTTTTTAAGCCGCCACCATAACACGGTAGACACTTTTGGCCGGGCCCTACTCTGCTGTAACCTATTAAATATTTGTTAAAATATGCAATACAATTTAGGTATATTTTTATTTATTTTTCAATTTTTAAAATGCCCAATAATATCACATAGAAGGAACAAATACCACAACACCATGACCAGATGACATATTACCACCACAGTGATCGAATAATATCACATACAAGGAACAAATACCACAACACCATGACCAGACCACATATTACCACCACAGTGATCGAATAATATCACATACAAGGAACAAATACCACAACACCATGTCCAGACCACATATTACCACCACATAGTGACTGAATACTACAATTCTGATCAGTAATTTTTAAAAAAGCACCATACTATCACCATAAGTGCCATTATACACAGGAGATCTGTACTTAGTATGCAGTGTCTGTGTACAGATAATATAGTGATCACTAGTGAAATTATACACAGGAGCTCTGTATACAGTGTATAGTGTCAGTGTATAGGTAACACACTGACTCACCAGTGACGTCTCTAGGTGAAGTCCTTCATCTTTCATCCAGCACAGACCGCCATCATTTCATCCAGCCAGGACTTCTCTCTGCAGGAAATAACACAGTTATCTCGAGCTCCGCTTGCAGAACACATTACTTAATTTTTCACAACTTCTACATTACACCACATGAAGAAGGCGACATAGTATCACTCTATACAGTAACAGGACCGCCCCCCATTTAAAACAGTGTACTCAAAAAATAAAATAAATACATCACTGCAGTAATAATATCCCTAAATTAGCCCCTATGGTATTAATAATATCACCCAGCCTGGCCCCGTGTGTCTCATTCCTGGCGTCAGCCAGATATTCTCCCATCCTGCCCTCATGAGTATCCATTCTGCCCCATATGATCTCCTTATCCTGCCCCATATGATCGCCCCATGTGATCTCTCCATCCTGCCCCATCTGTCTCCATCATATCCATCCTGCCCCATGATCCTGCACGATCTGTCTCCAATTCTGCCCCCAGTGTCTCCAATCATGCCCCATGTCTCCATTCTGCCCCCTATGTCTCCAACCATGCCCCCATGTCTGCAATCCTGACACTTGTCTCCAATCATGCCCCCTGTGTCTCCATTCTGCCCCATCTGTCTCCAATCCTGCCCCATCTGTCTCCAGTCATGCCCCCATGTCTTTCATCCTGCCCCGTGTCTCCAATCATGCCCCGTATCTCCATTCTGCCCCGTGTCTCGCATTCTGCCCCTGGGTCTCACAGTCTGCCCCTGTGTCCAGCATTCTGCACCTGTCACTGTGTCCAGCATTCTGCCCCTGTCACTGTGTCCAGCATTTCTGCCCCACTGTGTCCAGCATTCTGCCCCAATGTCCAGCATTCTGCCCCTGTCACTGTGTCCAGCATTTCTGCCCCTGTCTCCAACATTCTGCCCCACTGTGTGTCCAGCATTCTGCCCCACTGTGTGTCCAGCATTCTGCCCCACTGTGTGTCCAGCATTCTGCCCCACTGTGTGTCCAGCATTCTGCCCCACTGTGTCCAGCATTTCTGCCCCTGTGTCCAGCATTTCTGCCCCTGTGTCCAGCATTTCTGCCCCTGTGTGTCCAGCATTCTGCCCCACTGTGTCCAGCATTCTGCCCCACTGTGTGTCCAGCATTTCTGCCCCTGTGTGTGTCCACCATTCTGTCCCACTGTGTCCAGCATTTCTGCCCCTGTGTCCAGCATTTTTGCCCCACTGTGTCCAGCATTTCTGCCCCACTGTGTCCAGCATTTCTGCCACTGTGTGTCCAGCATTCTGCCCCACTGTGTCCAGCATTCTGCCCCACTGTGTGTCCAGCATTTCTGCCCCTGTCTCCAGCATTCTGCCCCACTGTGTGTCCAGCATTCTGCCCCACTGTGTCCAGCATTTCTGCCCCTGTGTCCAGCATTTCTGCCCCTGTGTCCAGCATTTCTGCCCCTGTGTGTCCAGCATTCTGCCCCACTGTGTCCAGCATTCTGCCCCACTGTGTGTCCAGCATTTCTGCCCCTGTGTGTGTCCACCATTCTGTCCCACTGTGTCCAGCATTTCTGCCCCTGTGTCCAGCATTTTTGCCCCACTGTGTCCAGCATTTCTGCCCCACTGTGTCCAGCATTTCTGCCCCTGTGTGTCCAGCATTCTGCCCCACTGTGTCCAGCATTTCTGCCCCACTGTGTGTCCAGCATTTCTGCCCCTGTGTGTGTCCACCATTCTGTCCCACTGTGTCCAGCATTTCTGCCCCTGTGTCCAGCATTTCTGCCCCACTGTGTCCAGCATTTCTGCCCCACTGTGTCCAGCATCCTGCCCCCATTGTGTCCAGCATCCTGCCCCACTGTGTC
This sequence comes from Ranitomeya imitator, assembly GCF_032444005.1. Classification (NCBI taxonomy): domain Eukaryota; kingdom Metazoa; phylum Chordata; class Amphibia; order Anura; family Dendrobatidae; genus Ranitomeya; species Ranitomeya imitator. Next base: position 173,355,726 of record NC_091285.1, on the reverse strand, counting down.
CAGCATTTCTGCCCCACTGTGTCCAGCATTTCTGCCCCACTGTGTCCAGCATTTCTGCCCCACTGTGTCCAGCATTTCTGGCCCTGTGTGTCCACATTTCTGCCCCACTGTGTCCAGCATTCTGCCCCACTGTGTCCACCATTCTGCCCCACTGTGTCCGGCATTTCTGCCCCTGTGTCACTGTGTCCAGCATTCTGCCCCACTGTGTCCACCATTCTGCCCCTGTGTGTCCACCATTCTGTCCCACTGTGTCCAGCATTTCTGCCCCACTGTGTCCAGCATTTCTGCCCCACTGTGTCCAGCATTCTGCCCCACTGTGTCCGGCATTTCTGCCCCACTGTGTCCGGCATTTCTGCCCCTGTGTGTCCAGCATTCTGCCCCACTGTGTCCACCATTCTGCCCCTGTGTGTCCACCATTCTGCCCCTGTGTGTCCACCATTCTGACCCACTGTGTCCAGCATTTCTGCCCCACTGTGTCCAGCATTTCTGCCCCTGTGTGTCCAGCATTCTGCCCCACTGTGTCCACCATTCTGCCCCTGTGTGTCCACCATTCTGCCCCTGTGTGTCCACCATTCTGCCCCTGTGTGTCCACCATTCTGCCCCTGTGTGTCCACCATTCTGCCCCACTGTGTCCAGCATTTCTGCCCCTGTGTGTCCACCATTCTGCCCCACTGTGTCCACCATTCTGCCCCACTGTGTCCACCATTCTGCCCCTGTGTGTCCAGCATTTCTGCCCCTGTGTGTCCATCATCCTGCCCCCCAACTTCTTACCTGGCCAAGCTCCAGCGCCGGGTGAAGCTCCCTCTCCAGGCTCCACACAGACGCACTCGCCGCCGGGCCCGGCGGCTGACAATGACGTCAGACGCCGGTGGCGGCGGCGAGTGCGCACTGCGGCCCTATTCAGCCGCCAGCCTCAGACTGGCTGGCGGCTGTTAACTATTGACGTGCGGGCGCGGGCCCGCACGTCAATAGTGTGCCGCTGCCGCAGCGCCTGCAGGGGGGGCCCGGTGACCAGATGAGACGGGGCCCGATGCGGGCCCCCTCTGCTCACCGGGCCCCATACGCCAGTCACGGCTGTCATGCCCTGATGGCGGCCCTGGATAGATATGAGATAGATAGATAGATAGATAGATAGATAGATAGATAGATAGATAGATAGATAGATAGATATGAGATAGATAGATAGATAGATAGATAGATATGAGCTAGATAGATAGATATGAGATAGATAGATATGAGATAGATAGATAGATAGATAGATAGATAGATAGATAGATAGATAGATAGATATGAGATAGATAGATATGAGATAGATAGATAGATAGATATGAGATAGATAGATATGAGATAGATAGATAGATAGATAGATAGATAGATAGATAGATAGATAGATAGATAGATAGACAGATGATAGATATGGGATAGATAGATAGATAGGTAGATAGATAGATAGATAGATAGATAGATAGATAGATAGATAGATAGATAGATAGATAGATATGGGATAGAAAGATAAATGATAGATAGATAGATAGATAGATAGATATGGGATAGAAAGATAAAAGATAGATAGATAGATGATAGATAGATAGATAGATAGATATGGGATAGAAAGATAAATGATAGATAGATAGATAGATAGATAGATAGATAGATAGATAGATGATAGATAGATAGATAGATAGATAGATAGATAGATAGATAGATAGATAGATAGATATGGGATAGAAAGATAAAAGATAGATAGATAGATAGATAGATAGATAGATAGATAGATAGATATGGGATAGAAAGATAAATGATAGATAGATAGATGATAGATAGATAGATAGATAGATAGATAGATAGATAGATAGATAGATAGATATGGGATAGAAAGATAAATGATAGATAGATAGATAGATAGATAGATAGATAGATAGATGATAGATAGATAGATAGATAGATAGATAGATAGATAGATAGATAGATAGATATGGGATAGAAAGATAAAAGATAGATAGATAGATAGATAGATAGATAGATAGATAGATAGATAGATAGATAGATATGGGATAGAAAGATAAATGATAGATAGATAGATAGATAGATAGATAGATATGGGATAGAAAGATAAAAGATAGATAGATGATAGATAGATAGATAGATAGATAGATGATAGATAGATAGATAGATAGATAGATATGGGATGGAAAGATAAAAGATAGATAGATAGATAGATAGATAGATAGATAGATAGATAGATAGATAGATAGATAAATAGATAGATAGATATGGGATAGAAAGATAAAAGATAGATAGATAGATAGATAGATATGGGATGGAAAGATAAAAGATAGATAGATAGATAGATAGATATGGGATAGAAAGATAAATGATAGATAGATAGATAGATAGATATGGGATAGAAAGATAAAAGATAGGTAGATAGATAGATAGATAGATAGATGATAGATAGATAGATATGGGATAGAAAGATAAATGATAGATAGATAGATAGATAGATAGATAGATAGATAGATAGATAGATAGATAGATAGATAGATGATAGATAGATAGATAGATAGATAGATATGGGATAGAAAGATAAAAGATAGATAGATAGATAGATAGATAGATAGATAGATAGATAGATAGATAGATAGATAGATAGATAGATATGGGATAGAAAGATAAATGATAGATAGATAGATAGATAGATAGATAGATAGATATGGGATAGAAAGATAAAAGATAGATAGATAGATAGATAGATAGATATGGGATAGAAAGATAAAAGATAGATAGATAGATAGATAGATAGATAGATAGATAGATAGATAGATAGATAGATATGGGATAGAAAGATAAAAGATAGATAGATAGATAGATATGGGATAGAAAGATAAAAGATAGATAGATAGATAGATAGATAGATAGATAGATAGATAGATAGATAGATAGATAGATAGATAGATAGATGGAATATTACTAAAATGTTTGGAATCAAGATTTGTTTGCTTATGGTTGTGATGCTAAATGTCAAGAAAGTGTGATTCACCCAATGTGACCAGTGATCTCACCTTGTATGGTGCATTACCATATCACAGTGAATTGACATTTTCTGATTCATTAAAACGAGTGCTGTCCAAAGCAAATAATCATTACGCATTACAAACAGTATCTCATATGTCAAATAATGTCAAATAATGATAATAATAATAATAATATATCGGAGTAGGACGGATTTGGGGGAAGATGACGGCAACAGAAAAGCTTATTTGCCAGCCTAAGGATGAGGTCAGAGCTTCAATGTAAAGCAGCGCATTCAAATAAGCACTACGTAATGCAATTCACTCCCGAGCCCGTTTTCACCTTCGTGACCAGGCCAAATTTTATAATTCTGACCAGTGTCACTTTATGTGGAAGCAACTCTCTGACAATTCAACGTATCCCACTAATTCTGAGAATGGTTTTTTATGACATATTGTACTTCATGATAGTGGTAACATTTGTTCGAAATGACCAGCAATTATTTGTGAAAATGTTGGAAATTTGGAGAAAATGTTGCAATTTTCAAACTTTTAATTCTTACACCCTTAAACCAGAATTATGTCACACAAAATAGTTAATAAATGGCATTTACCACATGTCTACTTTACATCTGCATCATTTTTTAAACATAATTTTTGTTAGGAAGTTAGAAGGGTTAAACGTCTGTCAGCAACTTCTAATTTTTCCAACAAAATTTGCAAAACCATTTTTTTAGGGACCACATCACATTTGAAGTAACTTTGAGGGGCTTATACGACAGGAAATACCCAAAAATGACACCATTCTTAAAAACTGCACCCCTCACAGTGCTCAAAACTACATTCAAGAAGATTATTATCCCTTCAGGTGCTTCAACGGAGTTAAAGCAATGTGGAAGGAAAAAATGAACATTTTAATTTTTTTCACAAAAATTTTATTTTAGCCCAAATGTTTTATTTTTACAAGGGTAGCAGGAGAAAATGGAACCCCAAATTAGTTGAGCAATTTCACCTGATTATGTCGATACCTCATATATTAGTGAAAATTGCTGTTTGGACGCATGGCAAGGCTTGGAGGGTAAGGAGCACCGATTGACTTCTTGATTGCAAAAATGTCTGTAATTGAGAGCGGACGACGCGTCATAATTGGAGAGCCCCTGATGTGCCTAAAAAGTGGAAATCCCCCCCACAACTGACCCAATTTTGGAAACTAGACCTGACCCCTCAATTAATTTATCTCCATGTGTGGTGAGCACTTTAAACCCCAGGCACTTTCCAGAAGTTTATAACGTTGACCCGTGAGAATAAAAAATCTAATTTTGCCACAAAAATGTTCATTTAGCCCCAATTATTTTTATTTTCACACGGGTAACAGGAGAAAATGGACCCCAAAATTTGTTGTGCAATTTCTTTTGAGTACTTCCATACCCCATATGTTTGGGAAAACTACTATTTGGGTGCACAACACGGCTCGAAGGTGATGGAGTGACGTTTTGGAATGCAGGCGTTGATGGATGGTCTGTGGGTGTCATGCTGCGTTGGAGAGCCCTGATGTGCCTACACTGGAAACCCCACACAAGTGACCCTATTTTGGTAACTAGACCCTTCAAGGAATTTATATAGACATGTAGTGAGCACCTTGAACCTCCAGGTGCTTCACAGAATTTTACAACGTTGAACTATGAAAATGAAAAAAATATACAGTATATTTTTACCACAAATGTTGTTTTAGCCCCAATTCTTTTCATTTTCATAAGGATAGCAAGAGAAAATGGACCTCAAAATTAGTTTTGCGATTTCTCCTGAGTCCACAATACTCGATATGTGGTCAAACACTACTTTTGAGTCACAATGTAAAACTCAGAAGGGAAGAAGCGCCATATTGGAATTCAGATCTTGGTGGAATGGTTTTAGGATGCCATGTCACATTGGCAGAGCCCCTGAGCTACCAGAACAGCAGAAACTCCCCCATAAGTGACCTCATTTTACAAACTACAACCCTCAAGGAATTCATTTAGAAGTGCAGCGATAATATTGACACCACATGTGCCTCACATAATTTTATACCATTGGGCGGTGAATAAGGAATAATTACATTTTTAGCACTAAAATGTTGTTTTAGCTGCAAGTTTATTATTTACATTCGTCTGTTTTATCACGTTTAATTCCTCTTTTTGTTCAGCGGTATGATAGAAAAGCATAGTTTTTTGCCTCATTTTTTATTTATTTTTTACGGTATTCACTTAAGGGCTTAACTAGTGTGTCAGTTTTATAGGTCGGGTCGTTCCGGATGCGGCAATACCAAATGTGTACTTTTTTGTTTCTTTTTTTTTAACCTTTTTTTTTATTTTTATTATTATTTTGTAATTTAAAAAAACATTTTTACAATTTTTTTTTTTAAACTTTTTTACTTACCATAGTCCCTTTATGGGACTTTCACTTTTAACATTCTGATCGCTTTAAAGAATTGCAAAGCACTAGCATTGCAATGATTTATAACTGTCAGTGCTGCACTGACCCAAGCCCCTTAAACCATGCTTTGTGCACGGTCTAAGAGGCTTTCCGTAGCCTGGTGGCCCAGATGTAATCATGACAAAATACTAGGGGCAGTGCGGGCATCGCTCCTGGCAGTGAAAGCCGGGTGTCAACTTTCATGTTAGTTGAACAAGCGGCAGCGATCGCGCTCGCTCAGAGCCTATGCCGGCGCGATCGCCATGACGTAAATATAGCGCGTTGGTCGGTAAGTCCTTCCCTTCAATGACGTATAGATACGTCTAATGTCAGGAAATGGTTAAAGTACCAGTAAACCTGTTTTGTACTTATAGACTCTCATCTAAATAATAACTGAACAGCACATTTTGGTGTAGTCCTTTTGCCAATTGGCCAGTGCGGAGCAGATGTATGCTAATTGTATGTCCTTTCATCATACAGCTGACAGGTTTCCATGTGGTAACCTTTTTTGACTATATAGAAAAATATGCACTGCTTCATTATGTGAAACAGCAGAAATCCTTAAGGTTACGTGCCCACGATCTCGAATACCAGCGTTTTGGATGCAGCTCACCTGTGCTGTGCCCAAAACACTAGGTTACAAGCACAGTGGATGGATTTATAGAAATCCCATGCTCACTATGCATCTAGTTGACGCTGCCTAAACTCACCAGCTGTGTGGTTTTACGAGCCCGTAGCATGTTGATTAGCTGCATAGTGTCACCCAAAGCCATTCATTATATGCGGTAAATCTGAATTGTTTAGTAGACACATGAGGTGGGTATCTACCACTCTATTCTGCTTATTGTCTATGGAATTGTCAAACAATGCTCAGCAATTTCCAGAAGAAGCAGAGGTTGAATATACACAACTCCGCTCCTTTCAAGAAAATAGAGCCGCTTTCTCAGGAGACACAGTCCTGTTCTCAGGATCACTAGGGCTCCCAATCGTCGTGCCCCGGGTGATCAGTAAGTTATTCCATAGCCTATACATGGGGATAACTTTCAATTCTTGGAATATCTCCTTTAATAGAAACATTTATAATGCAAAAAATATCATATGTGAGTTATATAACTCCATCAAGTGGAGACCATACTGATCGGAAATACCATCCCATAGATAATGATTCTTTAATGTGAGAGCAGTAAACTCTGCCACACAATGTTATGATGATTGCCTGATTAAGCAAATTTAAGAAAAGCTACAAGCCTTTTTTGAATAATGTAATATTACAATTTATGGGCACTATTTAGAGATAAGCAAATCGATTCGCAGGACCTTGGCCCAGTGGTCACATCAATATTCCATGGCTGCTGGACGGGAGCCGTGTGGACTGCCTCCGAGCTGTTGGCATGCCTGACTCCTCTTTTATTACCTAGCCTGACATGATGTCAATGTTGTGGTGTGATGCACACATGACATCATACTAGGACAACTAATCAAAGGAAGTTGCTGGCAGTAAGGAGGCGGTTTACACTGCTCCCATCTGTCAGCCATGAAATGCCAATGTTTCATTGGACCAGGGTCCTGCCCATGTATTTGCTCATACCTGTTAATGGGATGTTAATCCGGGGTTTTATTTTAACATCCACAATTGAAGTCTCTAACGAATTTTCCCCTAGTATGAGACAATTAGCATCGTCTCAGGTTTTCGCCATCCTCTGGATCAACGGGTTAAAATGATAGGTTGGACTTGATGGACCTTTGTCTTCTTTTAACCTTATCAGATATAGAATGTAACTACGGTATGCCACGCATCTTAGCATTCTACACTTGTTTTTTTAATATTTTAAAAAATGGAGTGCATAGCATAAAAAAAAATTATGGCCCATAATGGCATAATTCAGGCAGGAATTGGGGCAAAAATGTCATAAATGCCGTGCACCAAGTTTATGTATAGTTTTGAGAAGTGAGGCTGAGAGTTTGTAAAATGAACATGTGCCATCATATTGGTGCAAAACGGGGGCAGACATACATCTGTGTAAGCTGTGCAACTGCACAGGGCCCAAGAGGTAAGGGGGCCTAAGCAGGTGGAATTGTGCATTATGATGACTGCAAAGGTTCATAACCATAATCTCTTTTTGAACAGGGGTCCTCTTCTGCCCTCGTACATAGTATGTGTGTGTTTTTTTGCAAATAATTCATTTTACCTGAAAAGCCACGTGGCCATGGAATTTGAAAGCTTTATCACTGTTCAGTAAACGTTGCCTGTTACATGTTTCACTATCATTATGTGAGCATAGTAGGCTGTAAAAAGTGGAAAAGAAAGCGCAAATCCAAAACGAGAATGAGGCATTAGGCCATATTCATACAGGGCGCAGTTTCTGAGTTCTGTTTCATTTTTCTTTTTTAGGCTAGGGTCATATGACAGTATGAAAAATAAGTCCAATTTTTATTCAAAAAAGTGGTATGATTTTTTTTCACACTTTCCTTTGAAATCTGTACAATCCATTCTTCTACTCAGCAGCCACAGTATTAATCATTTACAGAACGATTTATAGTTTCCCAAGTTACAGAACTGCAATGTATCCGTAAAAATCAGATGCTATATTGTGGCTCCATACGGCATCCATTTTTCTTGCATTCATAGACGTGAATGGGTGAGTCTCATCCGATTTACGGAGGAAAATCGGGCATGCTGGAGTTTTTTGCATGAGCACATTTTTTAAAATTTTTTTTTTACATTTTCAGCTGCTTTTACTAGGATATTGAAGCAGCCTGGCTTTGTTGTATGTGTTCCCTGTTTGCTCTGGCTTCAAACCAATACAGATGCTACATTTGAATGTTAATTTATTTAACCATCCAGCATTGAGACAGTGAAAATGTCTAGACACACTTGGAATGGTGATAAGGATTAGTGCAGTACATTTCCCTATGTGTAAGGAGGTGGAAGTGACATTTCAATATACAAGGTTTACGATTAGCATATTTATTGGTTTCAGAGATGTTGTCTAGGAGGACTATTGTAGATTTATTGTGTGCTCCCACACAGATGTAGGGCTATGATGGGAATATGTGAAAAAACATATTGCATGCCAAAATGTGGCATTACCATGTGGCATTAAAAGAGTCGCATTTATTTTTCAAACGTTACACTAGTGCCTGGCAGGATGATGGGAGGCCATGGTCTTACAGCAGAGCTTTATGTAGTACTGGGGGATTTCATCTGTTGGCACAATATACGAAGATTGTGATGGACAGCACAAAACTTCCATCTCCGAGGTAAGGGATTATCATGATCTTGAACACAATCTTGTGTAAAAAATGTACTTCCCATCTCTTTCTTGAAAGTGGGCTACAAGATGCTAGTTAAGGTATTTGCCAATTGGATAAAGGCTGTCATTGGGGCAAATCAACCTTCTAGGGCTTAAAGGGGTTAAATAATAGATCTTTTCACTGGCATAACTAGAGTCCGATGGGTCCCGCTGCAAGATTTTGAACCCCTCATCCTGGTATATATGTCCCTCATTATGGCCCCATCCTGGTATATATATGCCCCATCTGGTATATACCAGTATGTTCATTTTCCAGGGCCCCATCCTGGTATATACAGTATATCCCCCATCCTGGTATATGTCCCTTATCCTGGGCCTCATAGTTGCCACAAAACACTTGATTCACTATTTACAACCAGAAGCCACTTCTCACCATTCATTTAACAAACAACCGAGTATATTATCATATAGAAGCAGAGGTACATTTGGGAATGAGGGTAATGCAATCTTTGCATGTAGCTGAGCAGTGGACCCATGACATCCCAGTCCGACACACACACACACACACACAAACACCTATCTGCATGGTTTTAGACAAAGTGAGGCCCTGGGCAAAAGTTTAAAAGTTTAAAGTGGGGCCCCAAATGCTCACATATTGCACCATCACACAGAAACATTCCGGTTGCATTTACATGCGCTGAGTTCAGGCCGTTAAACAGCATGATCAACAATATTGAAATTGTTCGACATTTCTTTCCCGAACCTCTGAGGAAGAATGATGGGCACAGAACAATCACTAATAGATCTGTTATGACCTGGTGGTTAGGAGCACCAGGAATGACCTGATAGTTAAACCTCAAACAGGACAAGCTCTGGGATGTGGGAGCTCTGCTGACCGCAATCTCTAATCCTATCACACACACTAGAAATAGCCGTGGAGCGCTCCTAACGCTCCCTAGGCGCCTCGTCACAGCCTAAGAACTAGCTAGCCCTAGAGAAAGAAAGTAAAGCCTACCTTGCCTCAGAGAAATTCCCCAAAGGAAAAGGCAGCATATATTAACTGTGAGTTAAGATGAAAGTCACAAACACAGAAATGAAACAGGTTTTAGCACAGGGAGGCCAGACTAACTAAATAGACAGAGGATAGGAAAAGTATCTTTGCGGTCAGCACAAAAACTACAAAAGACCACGCAGAGTGTGCAAAAAGACCCCCGCACCGACTCACGGTGTGGAGGTGCCACCCTGCCTCCCAGAGCTTCCAGCTAGCAAGACAAAATAATGAAAGCAAGCTGGACTAGAAAACCATGAACAGAAAATAACAAACGGGGACTTAGCTTCTTGCAGGAAGAGACAGGTCTCAGAAAGATCCAAGAGCGAACTGAAGCAATGCAGAAACATTGACAGCTGGCATGGAGTAACGATCTAAGTGGAGTTAAATAGAGCAGCAAACCAAAGGATAAACCCCGTCACCTGTGTAAGGAACCTCAGAAGCAGCAGCTCCACTCATAGCCACCAGAGGGAGCCCACGGACAGAACTCACCGAAGTACCATTCACGACCACAGGAGGGAGCTCGACAACAGAATTCACAACAGTACCCCCCCCTTGAGGAGGGGTCACCGAACCCTCACCAGAGCCCCCAGGCCGATCAGGATGAGCCAAATGAAAGGCACGAACTAGATCGGCAGCATGAACATCAGAGGCAAAAACCCAGGAATTATCCTCCTGACCATAACCCTTCCACTTGACCAGGTACTGGAGTTTCCGTCTTGAAACACGAGAATCCAAAATCTTCTCCACCACATACTCCAACTCCCCCTCGACCAACACCGGGGCAGGAGGATCAACGGAGGGAACCATAGGCGCCACGTATCTCCGCATCAACGACCTATGGAACACATTATGGATGGCAAAAGAAGCTGGAAGGTCCAAACGAAATGACACAGGATTAAGAATTTCAGAAATCTTATACGGCCCATTGAAACGAGGCTTAAACTTAGGAGAGGAAACCTTCATAGGAACATGACAAGATGACAACCAAACCAAATCCCCAACCCGAAGTCGGGGACCAACACAGCGCCGGCGGTTAGTGAAACGTTGAGCCTTCTCCTGGGACAATGTCAAATTGTCCACCACATGAGTCCAAATCTGCTGCAACCTGTCCACCACAGTATCCACACCAGGACAGTCCGAAGGCTCAACTTGCCCTGAAGAAAAATGAGGATGGAAACCAGAATTGCAGAAAAAAGGAGAAACCAAAGTAGCCGAGCTGGCCCGATTATTAAGGGCGAACTCAGCCAAAGGCAAGAAGGACACCCAATCATCCTGATCAGCAGAAACAAAGCATCTCAGATATGTTTCCAAAGTCTGATTAGTTCGTTCGGTTTGGCCATTAATCTGAGGATGGAAAGCCGAAGAAAAAGACAAATCAATGCCCATCTTAGCACAAAAGGACCGCCAAAACCTTGAAACAAACTGGGAACCTCTGTCCGAGACGATGTTCTCCGGAATGCCATGCAAACGAACCACATGCTGGAAAAACAATGGCACCAAATCAGAGGAGGAAGGTAATTTAGACAAGGGTACCAAATGGACCATCTTAGAGAAGCGATCACAAACCACCCAAATGACCGACATCCTTTGAGAAACAGGGAGATCAGAAATAAAATTCATGGAAATATGCGTCCAGGGCCTCTTCGGGACCGGCAAGGGCAAAAGCAACCCACTGGCACGAGAACAGCAGGGCTTAGCCCGAGCACAAGTCCCACAGGACTGCACAAAAGAACGCACATCCCGTGACAAAGAAGGCCACCAAAAGGATCTAGCCACCAAATCTCTGGTACCAAAGATTCCAGGATGACCAGCCAACACCGAACAATGAACCTCAGAGATAACTCTACTAGTCCATCTATCAGGGACAAACAGTTTCTCCGTTGGACAACGGTCAGGTCTATCAGCCTGAAACTTCTGCAGCACGCGCCGCAAATCAGGGGAGATGGCAGACAAAATTACCCCCTCTTTAAGAATACCCGCCGGCTCCGGAACACCCGGAGAGTCAGGCACAAAACTCCTTGACAGGGCATCAGCCTTCACATTCTTAGATCCCGGAAGGTATGAAACCACAAAATCAAAACGGGAGAAAAAGAGCGACCATCGAGCCTGTCTAGGATTCAACCGTTTGGCAGACTCGAGATAAGTCAAATTCTTGTGATCCGTCAAGACCACCACGCGATGTTTAGCTCCTTCAAGCCAATGTCGCCACTCCTCGAATGCCCACTTCATGGCCAACAACTCTCGATTGCCAACATCATAATTGCGCTCAGCAGGTGAGAATTTTCTAGAAAAGAAGGCACAAGGTTTCATCACCGAGCCATCAGAACTTCTTTGCGACAAAACAGCCCCTGCTTCAATCTCAGAAGCATCAACCTCGACCTGAAACGGGAGCAAAACATCTGGCTGGCACAGCACAGGGGCAGAAGAAAAACGACGCTTCAACTCCTGAAAAGCCTCTACAGCCGCAGAGGACCAATTGACCACATCAGCACCTTTCTTGGTCAAATCAGTCAACGGTTTAGCAACACTAGAAAAATTAGCGATGAAGCGACGGTAAAAATTAGCAAAGCCCAGGAACTTCTGTAGGCTCTTCACCGATGTCGGCTGAGTCCAATCATAAATGGCCTGGACCTTAACAGGGTCCATCTCGATAGTAGAAGGGGAAAAAATGAAACCCAAAAACAAAACCTTCTGAACTCCAAAGAGACACTTAGACCCCTTCACAAACAAGGAATTCGCACGAAGGACCTGGAACACCATTCTGACCTGCTTCACATGAGACTCCCAATCATCCGAAAAGACCAAAATGTCATCCAAATATACAATCATGAATCTATCCAGGTACTCTCGGAAGATGTCATGTATAAAGGACTGAAACACAGATGGAGCATTAGAAAGCCCGAATGGCATAACCAGGTACTCAAAATGGCCCTCGGGCGTATTAAATGCTGTTTTCCATTCATCGCCCTGTTTAATTCGCACAAGATTATACGCCCCTCGAAGATCTATCTTGGTGAACCAACTAGCCCCCTTAATCCGAGCAAACAGATCAGACATCAGCGGCAAAGGATACTGAAATTTGACTGTGATCTTATTAAGAAGGCGGTAATCAATACAAGGTCTTAAAGAGCCATCCTTCTTGGCCACAAAAAAGAACCCTGCTCCCAATGGTGACGACGACGGGCGAATATGACCCTTCTCCAAGGATTCCTTTATATAGCTCCGCAAAGCAGCGTGCTCTGGCACAGATAAATTAAACAGTCGGCCCTTAGGAAACTTACTACAGGGAATCAAATTAATAGCACAATCGCAATCCGTATGAGGAGGTAGGGCACCGGATTTGGGCTCCTCAAATACATCCCGGTAATCTGATAAAAACTCAGGGACTTCAGAAGGAGTGGAAGGCGAAATTGACAACAATGGAACATCACCATGTACCCCTTGACAACCCCAGCCGGACACAGACATAGACTTCCAATCCAATACTGGATTATGGACCTGTAGCCATGGCAACCCCAAAACGACCACATCATGCAGATTATGCAACACCAAAAAGCGAATATCCTCCTGATGTGCAGGAGCCATGCACATGGTCAAATGAGTCCAGTACTGAGGCTTATTCTTGGCCAAAGGCGTAGCATCAATTCCTCTCAATGGAATAGGATACTGCAAGGGCTCCAAGAGAAAACCACAGCGCCTGGCAAACTCTAAGTCCATCAAATTCAGGGCAGCGCCTGAATCCACAAATGCCATAACAGAATAGGACGACAAAGAGCAAATCAGAGTAACGGACAAAAGAAATTTAGACTGTACTGTACCAATGGTGGCAGACCTAGCGAACCGCTTAGTGCGCTTAGGACAATCGGAGATAGCATGAGTGGATTCACCACAGAAAAAACATGACGTCTGTGTTCTTGCCGTTCAGCTCTGGTCAAAGTCCTATCACACTGCATAGGCTCAGGCCTATTCTCAGAGAACACCGCCAAATGGTGCACAGCTTTGCGCTCACGCAAGCGCCGATCGATCTGAATGGCCAAGGACATAGACTCATTCAGACCAGCAGGCGTGGGAAATCCCACCATGATATCCTTAAGGGCTTCAGAAAGACCCTTTCTGAAAATTGCCGCCAGGGCACATTCATTCCACTGAGTAAGCACAGACCACTTTCTAAACTTCTGACAGTACACCTCCGCTTCATCCTGATCCTGACACAATGCCAGCAAGACTTTCTCTGCCTGATCAACGGAATTTGGTTCATCATAAAGCAATCCAAGCACCAGAAAAAACGCATCAACATCACGCAATGCAGGATCTCCTGGCGCAAGAGAAAATGCCCAGTCTTGAGGGTCACCACGCAACAAAGAAATAATGATTTTTACTTGTTGAGCGGGGTCACCAGAGGAGCGGGGTTTCAAAGCTAGAAACAGTTTACAATTATTTTTGAAATTCAGAAACTTAGCTCTATTCCCAGAAAATAAATCAGGAATAGGAATTCTAGGCTCTAACATAGGATTCTGAACCACAAAATCTTGAATGTTTTGTACCCTTGCAGTGAGATGATCCACACAAGAGGACAGACCTTGAATGTCCATCTCTACACCTGTGTCCTGAACCACCCAAAGGTCTAGGGGAAAAGAAAGACAAAACACAGTGCAAAGAAAAAAAAATGGTCTCAGAGCTTCTCTTACCCCTCTATTGAGATGCATTAATACCAAGGGTCCAGCTGTACTGTTATGACCTGGTGGTTAGGAGCACCAGGAATGACCTGATAGTTAAACCTCAAACAGGACAAGCTCTGGGATGTGGGAGCTCTGCTGACCACAATCTCTAATCCTATCACACACACTAGAAATAGCCGTGGAGCGCTCCTAACGCTCCCTAGGCACCTCGTCACAGCCTAAGAACTAGCTAGCCCTAGAGAAAGAAAGTACAGCCTACCTTGCCTCAGAGAAATTCTCCAAAGGAAAAGGCAGCCCCCCACATATATTAACTGTGAGTTAAGATGAAAGTCACAAACACAGAAATGAAACAGGTTTTAGCACAGGGAGGCCAGACTAACTAAATAGACAGAGGATAGGAAAGGTATCTTTGCAGTCAGCACAAAAACTGCAAAAGACCACGCAGAATGTGCAAAAAGACCCCCGCACTGACTCACGGTGCGGAGGCGCCACCCTGCCTCCCAGAGCTTCCAGCTAGCAAGACAAAATAATGAAAGCAAGCTGGACTAGAAAACCATGAACAGAAAATAACAAACGGGGACTTAGCTTCTTGCAGGAAGAGACAGGTCTCAGAAAGATCCAAGAGCGAACTGAAGCAATGCAGAAACATTGACAGCTGGCATGGAGTAACGATCTAAGTGGAGTTAAATAGAGCAGCAAACCAAAGGATAAACCCCGTCACCTGTGTAAGGAACCTCAGAAGCAGCAGCTCCACTCATAGCCACCAGAGGGAGCCCACGGACAGAACTCACCGAAGTACCATTCACGACCACAGGAGGGAGCTCAACAACAGAATTCACAACATAGATCAATCTGTCCCCACACAGTATCATGTTGTCAGCAACATATCTGCAGTTCACACCGGGTGATGTGCTGCTGAGAGCAACGATTTTTGTTCTCATATAAACAATCCAATCACTCAATGAATAGGCAGTATTTTGCTTGTTTAGTAAAATGCACCCCACAGTCCTCCATATAGTATAATGCACACTTCATAGACCTCCAAACAGTATAATGCAAACCCCATAGTCCTCTATATAGTATAATGCACATTCCATAGTCCTCCATATATAATGCACACTCCATAGTGATCCATATAGTACAGTACACACCCTATAGTCCTCCCTATATTATAATCTGTGCCATAATCCACCAAATAGTATAATGTGCTCTATAGTCCTCCATATAGTATAATACACTCCCATAGTCCTCCATACAGTAAAATGCACCCCATGGTCTTCCATACAGTATAATACACCCCATGGTCCTCCATATTGCATACTACACTCCTCATCCTGAACTTAACACCGCAACTAGAAGTAGCCGTGGGGTGTGCCTAACAAATCCTAGACACCTCGACACAGCCGGAGGACTAAATACCCCTATAGATGGAAATAGGAATTCTACCTTGCCTCAGAGCAGAACCCCAAAGGATAGGCAGCTGTTGTGAATTCTGTGGCAGAGCTCCCTCCTGTGGTCACAAGTGGTACTTCGGCTGGTTCTCTCTGTGAGCTTCCGTTGGTGGAGGAAAGTGGTACTGCGGCTTCTGAGTTTCCTTCCTCAGGTGATGTGGTGAAGACGTTAGGTGCTGCTCTATTTAACTCCACCTAGTGCTTTGATCCTGGCCTCCAGTCAATGTTCTAGTATTGGACCTGTTTCCTCCTGGATCGTTCCTGTGGCCTGCTGCTCTGCATAGCTAAGTTCCTCTTTGCTATTTGTTTGCTGTTTTTTTCTGTCCAGCTTGTCAATTTGTTTTTTACTGCTTGCTGGAAGCTCTGGGACGCAGAGGGTGTACCTCCGTGCCGTTAGTTCGGTACGGAGGGTCTTTTTGCCCCCTTTGCGTGGTTTTTGTAGGGTTTTGTGTTGACCGCAAAGTTACCTTTCCTATCCTCGCTCTGTTCAGAAAGTTGGGCCTCACTTTGCTAAATCTATTTCATCTCTACGTTTGTCTTTTCATCTTAACTCACAGTCATTATATGTGGGGGCTGCCTTTTCCTTTGGGTTATTTCTCTGAGGCAAGGTAGGCTTATTTTCTATCTTCAGGCTAGCTAGTTTCTCAGGCCGTGCCGAGTTGCATAGGGAGCATTAGGCGCAATCCACGGCTGCCTTTAGTGTGGTTGGAGAGGATTAGGGATTGCGGTCAACAGAGTTCCCACGTCTCAGAGCTCGTTCTTGTTTTTTGGGTTATTGCCAGGTCACTGTATGTGCGCTGACCTCTATGTCCATTGTGGTACTGAATTACCTTTCATAACAGTACTGGAGGCCAAAAGTACTAATGATTCCCAATAGAGGGAAAAAAGATATTCTGAGACCATTTTTTTTTTCTTTGCACTGTGTTTTGCCTTTTTTTTCCCCTAGACATTTGGGTGGTTCAGGACACAGGTGTAGCAATGGACATTAAAGGTCTGTCTTCATGTGTGGATCAGCTCACGGCAAGAGTACAAAGTATTCAAGACTTTGTGGTTCAGAATTCTATGTTAGAACCGAGAATTCCTATTCCTGATTTGTTTTTTGGAGATAGAACTAAATTTCTGAGTTTCAAAAATAATTGTAAACTATTTCTGGCTTTGAAACCTCGCTCCTCTGGTGACCCAGTTCAACAAGTTAGGATCGTTATTTCTTTTTTGCGTGGTGACCCTCAGGACTGGGCATTTTCTCTTGCGTCAGGAGATCCTGCATTAAGTAATATCGATGCGTTTTTCCTGGCGCTCGGATTGCTGTACGATGAGCCTAATTCTGTGGATCAGGCAGAGAAGAATTTGCTGGCTCTGTGTCAGGGTCAGGATGAAATAGAGGTATATTGTCAGAAATTTAGAAAGTGGTCCGTACTCACTCAGTGGAATGAAGGTGCGCTCGCAGCTATTTTCAGAAATGGTCTCTCTGAAGCCCTTAAGGATGTCATGGTGGGATTTCCTATGCCTGCTGGTCTGAATGAGTCTATGTCTTTGGCCATTCAGATCGGTCGACGCTTGCGCGAGCGTAAATCTGTGCACCATTTGGCAGTATTACCTGAGCTTAAACCTGAGCCTATGCAGTGCGATAGGACTTTGACCAGAGTTGAACGGCAAGAACACAGACGTCAGAATGGGCTGTGTTTCTACTGTGGTGATTCCACTCATGCTATCTCTGATTGTCCTAAGCGCACTAAGTGGTTCGCTAGGTCTGCCACCATTGGTACGGTACAGTCAAAATTTCTTCTGTCTGTTACCTTGATCTGCTCTTTGTCATCGTATTCTATCATGGCATTTGTGGACTCAGGCGCTGCTCTGAATTTGACGGACTTGGAGTATGCTAGGCGTTGTGGGTTTTTCTTGGAGCCCTTGCAGTGTCCTATTCCATTGAGAGGAATTGATGCTACGCCTTTGGCCAAGAATAAGCCTCAGTACTGGACCCAGCTGACCATGTGCATGGCTCCTGCACATCAGGAGGTTATTCGCTTTCTGGTGTTGCATAATCTGCATGATGTGGTCGTGTTGGGGTTGCCATGGCTACAAGTCCATAATCCAGTATTAGATTGGAAATCCATGTCTGTGTCCAGCTGGGGTTGTCAGGGGGTACATGGTGATGTCCCATTTCTGACTATTTCGTCATCCACCCCTTCTGAGGTTCCTGAGTTCTTGTCTGATTACCGGGATTTATTTGATGAGCCCAAGTCCGATACCCTACCTCCGCATAGGGATTGTGATTGTGCTATCGATTTGATTCCTGGTAGTAAATTCCCAAAAGGTCGACTGTTTAATTTATCTGTGCCTGAGCACGCCGCTATGCGGAGTTATGTGAAGGAGTCTTTGGAGAAGGGGCATATTCGCCCGTCATCGTCGCCATTAGGAGCAGGGTTCTTTTTTGTAGCCAAGAAGAATGGTTCACTGAGACCTTGTATAGATTACCGCCTTCTAAATAAGATCACGGTTAAATTTCAGTACCCCTTGCCATTGTTATCTGATTTGTTTGCTCAGATTAAGGGGGCTAGTTGGTTCACCAAGATAGATCTTCGTGGTGCGTATAATCTTGTGCGTATTAAGCGAGGCGATGAGTGGAAAACTGCATTTAATACGCCTGAGGGCCATTTTGAGTATCTAGTAATGCCATTCGGACTTGCCAATGCTCAATCAGTGTTTCAGTCCTTTATGCATGACATCTTCCGAGAGTACCTGGATAAATTCCTGATTGTGTACTTAGATGACATTTTGACCTTCTTGGATGATTGGGAGTCTCATGTGAAGCAGGTCAGAACGGTGTTTCAGGTCCTGCGTGCTAATTCTTTGTTTGTGAAGGGATCAAAGTGTCTCTTTGGTGTTCAGAAGGTTTCATTTTTGGGGTTCATCTTTTCCCCTTCTACTATCGAGATGGACCCTGTTAAGGTCCAAGCCATCCATAATTGGACTCAGCCGACATCTCTGAAAAGTCTGCAAAAGTTCCTGGGCTTTGCTAATTTTTATCGTCGCTTCATCTGCAATTTTTCAAGCATTGCTAAGCCATTGACCGATTTGACCAAGAAAGGTGCTGATTTGGTCAATTGGTCTTCGGCTGCGGTGGAAGCTTTTCAAGAGTTGAAGCGTCGTTTTTCTTCTGCCCCTGTGTTGTGCCAACCAGATGTTTCGCTTCTGTTCCAGGTCGAGGTTGATGCTTCTGAGATTGGAGCAGGGGCTGTTTTGTCGCAAAGAAGTTCTGATTGCTCGGTGATGAAACCATGCACCTTCTTTTCCAGGAAGTTTTCGCCCGCTGAGCGAAATTATGATGTGGGCAATCGAGAGTTGCTGGCCATGAAGTGGGCATTCGAGGAGTGGCGTCATTGGCTTGAAGTAGCTAAGCATCGCGTGGTGGTCTTGACTGATCATAAGAACTTGACTTATCTCGAGTCCGCCAAGCGGTTGAATCCTAGACAAGCTCGTTGGTCGTTGTTTTTTGCTCGTTTTGACTTTGTGATTTCATACCTTCCGGGCTCTAAAAATGTGAAGGCGGATGCTCTGTCTAGGAGTTTTGTGCCCGAGTCTCTGGGTGTATCTGAGCCGGCGGGTATCCTCAAAGAGGGAGTAATTGTGTCTGCCATCTCCCCTGATTTGCGGCGGGTGCTGCAAAAATTTCAGGCTAATAAACCTGATCGTTGCCCAGCGGAGAAACTGTTTGTCCCTGATAGGTGGACGAATAAAGTTGTCTCTGAGGTTCATTGTTCGGTGTTGGCTGGTCATCCTGGAATCTTTGGTACCAGAGAGTTAGTGGCTAGATCCTTTTGGTGGCCATCTCTGTCGTGGGATGTGCGTACTTTTGTGCAGTCCTGTGGGATTTGTGCTCGGGCTAAGCCCTGCTGTTCTCGTGCCAGTGGGTTGCTTTTGCCCTTGCCGGTCCCGAAGAGGCCTTGGACACATATCTCTATGGATTTTATTTCAGATCTTCCCGTCTCTCAAAAGATGTCAGTCATTTGGGTGGTCTGTGATCGCTTCTCTAAGATGGTTCATTTGGTACCCTTGTCTAAATTGCCTTCCTCCTCTGATTTGGTGCCATTGTTTTTCCAGCATGTGGTTCGTTTACATGGCATTCCAGAGAATATCGTTTCTGACAGAGGTTCCCAGTTTGTTTCGAGGTTTTGGCGAGCCTTTTGTGGTAGGATGGGCATTGACTTGTCTTTTTCCTCGGCTTTCCATCCTCAGACTAATGGCCAGACCGAACGAACCAATCAGACCTTGGAAACATATCTGAGATGCTTTGTTTCTGCTGATCAGGATGACTGGGTGTCCTTTTTGCCTTTGGCTGAGTTCGCCCTTAATAATCGGGCCAGCTCGGCTACCTTGGTTTCACCGTTTTTCTGCAACTCTGGGTTCCATCCTCGTTTCTCTTCAGGGCAGGTTGAGTCTTCGGACTGTCCTGGTGGGGATACTGTGGTGGACAGGTTGCAGCAGATTTGGACTCATGTAGTGGACAATTTGACTTTGTCCCAGGAGAAGGCTCAACGTTTCGCTAATCGCAGACGCTGTGTGGGTCCCCGACTTCGGGTTGGGGACTTGGTTTGGTTATCTTCTCGTCATATTCCTATGAAGGTTTCCTCTCCTAAGTTTAAACCTCGTTTTATTGGTCCGTATAGGATTTCTGAGGTTCTTAATCCTGTGTCTTTTCGTCTGACCCTTCCAGATTCTTTTTCCATACATAACGTATTTCATAGGTCATTGTTGCGGAGATACGTGGCACCTATGGTTCCATCTGTTGATCCTCCTGCCCCGGTTTTGGTGGAGGGGGAGTTGGAGTATATTGTGGAGAAGATTTTGGATTCTCGTGTTTCAAGGCGGAAACTCCAGTATCTGGTTAAGTGGAAGGGTTATGCTCAGGAAGATAATTCCTGCGTCTTTGCCTCTGATGTCCATGCTCCCGATCTTGTTCGTACCTTTCATATGGCTCATCCTGGTCTTCCTGGGAGCTCTGGTGAGGGTTCGGTGACCCCTCCTCAAGGGGGGGGGGGTACTGTTGTGAATTCTGTGGCAGAGCTCCCTCCTGTGGTCACAAGTGGTACTTCGGCTGGTTCTCTCTGTGAGCTTCCGTTGGTGGAGGAAAGTGGTACTGCGGCTTCTGAGTTTCCTTCCTCAGGTGATGTGGTGAAGTCGTTAGGTGCTGCTCTATTTAACTCCACCTAGTGCTTTGATCCTGGCCTCCAGTCAATGTTCTAGTATTGGACCTGTTTCCTCCTGGATCGTTCCTGTGGCCTGCTGCTCTGCATAGCTAAGTTCCTCTTTGCTATTTGTTTGCTGTTTTTTTCTGTCCAGCTTGTCAATTTGTTTTTTACTGCTTGCTGGAAGCTCTGGGACGCAGAGGGTGTACCTCCGTGCCGTTAGTTCGGTACGGAGGGTCTTTTTGCCCCCTTTGCGTGGTTTTGGTAGGGTTTTGTGTTGACCGCAAAGTTATCTTTCCTATCCTCGCTCAGAAAGTTGGGCCTCACTTTGCTAAATCTATTTCATCTCTACGTTTGTCTTTTCATCTTAACTCACAGTCATTATATGTGGGGGCTGCCTTTTGCTTTGGGGTATTTCTCTGAGGCAAGGTAGGCTTATTTTCTATCTTCAGGCTAGCTAGTTTCTCAGGCCGTGCCGAGTTGCATAGGGAGCGTTAGGCGCAATCCACGGCTGCCTTTAGTGTGGTTGGAGAGGATTAGGGATTGCGGTCAACAGAGTTCCCACGTCTCAGAGCTCGTTCTTGTTTTTTGGGTTATTGCCAGGTCACTGTATGTGCGCTGACCTCTATGTCCATTGTGGTACTGAATTACCTTTCATAACAGGCAGCCCCCCACAAATATTGACTGTGAGTAGTAGAGGAAAAGACACGCGCAGGCAGGAAACAGGATTTAGCAAAAGAGGCCACTCTAGCTAAAATAGGAAAGGATAGGACAGAATACTAAGCGGTCAGTATTAAAATCCTTCCAAAAATATCCACAGCAGAAAATACAAAAAACTCCACCATCTAACTAAAGATGTGGAGCGTATATCTGCAACTCCAGAGAATCCAACAAGACTGAGAAAACACTGACACAGTCTAAGCTGGACAAGAGAAAACAAATGAATAGCACAGAATTATAAAGCACACAGCATGTGTGCCACAGAAACAAAAACCAGACACTTATCTTTGCTGAATTGACAGCAAGGCAGGAGGAACCAGACAAAAATCCAAAACCTCCTCGAACCATGGACAACTGGCAAGGGCTAATGAATCCTGCACACCTAAATACCCCAGTCAGAACTGCAATCAGCAGAAACACCTGACCAGGACTGCAACTCAGGGACAACTGCATTACCACCTACAACCACTGGAGGGAACCCAAAACCAGAATTCACAACAGTACCCCCCTTGAGGAGGGGTCACCGAACCCTCACTAGGGCCCCCAGGACGATCAGGACGAGCCAGATGAAAGACACGGACCAAATCAGCAGCATGGACATTAGAGGCAAAAACCCAAGAATTATCCTCCTGGCCATAACCCTTCCATTTGACAAGGTACTGAAGCCTCCGCCTCGAAAAACGAGAATCCAAAATCTTCTCAACCACATACTCCAACTCTCCATCAACCAACACAGGGGCCGGAGGATCAACAGAGGGAACAACAGGCACCACATATTTCCGCAATAAAGATCTATGGAAGACATTAAGGATAGCAAAAGAGGCCGGAAGCGCCAATCGAAAAGACACCAGATTATTAATCTCAGAAATCTTATAAGGACCAATAAACCGAGGCTTAAACTTAGGGGAAGAAACCTTCATAGGAACATGACGGAAAGACAACCAGACCAGATCCCCAACCCGAAGCCGGGAACCAACACACCGACGACGGTTAGCAAAACGTTGAGCCTCCTCCTGAGACAACATCAAATTGTCCACCACATGAGCCCAAATCTGCTGCAACCTGTCAACCACAGAATCAACACCAGGACAGTCAGAAGGCTCAACCTGCCCAGAAGAAAAACGAGGATGAAAACCAAAATTACAAAAGAAAGGCGAAACCAAAGTAGCCGAACTAGCCCGATTATTAAGGGCAAACTCGGCCAATGGCAAGAAGGCCACCCAATCATCCTGATCAGCAGACACAAAGCATCTCAAATAAGTCTCCAAAGTCTGATTAGTTCGCTCGGTCTGGCCATTTGTCTGAGGATGAAATGCAGAAGAAACAGACAAATCAATGCCCAGCCTAGCACAAAAGGCCCTCCAAAACTTAGAAACAAACTGGGAACCTCTGTCGGACACAATATTCTCCGGAATACCATAAAAATTAAGTATATAACACAGTACACCCAAGATTATAAGCAAATAAAATAATAATAGAAATAAAATAGTATAAAATATTCAGAGACTGTATAGGGTGCGCTGTGCAGAAGTACAGTGAAAACCCACTGTGAAGAAGACCTAACAACCAGCGTAAAGTGACATGGGACAGAGTCCGAAAAGACACAACCAAGGCTGAGATAAGGAAAAATAAGGCTTTATTGATCGGATGCCTATGATTACATATAATCAAATTTAATATATGAATTAAGTAAAAGTCACGAAAAAATAAATAAAATAACAGCTTGCGCACACTGATATTATATATATCAAAAAACCTACCAACAGGATATAATTTATTATATGACTGCACCAAAGAGTAAAAAAATATATATAAAGAATGAAATATTATAAAGGATATATATATAAAAAATTAGTGCAAATAATTTAATATAATATTTCAAAATATTGTGAAAAAAAGGGGGAAGGGGGGCAGCTTACTATATACCTCTGAATATATACTGTGCCAAATCAAAGTGACTAGTGCAAATGAGCAGCAGGAGGAGGGATATAAAATTTCCTGATTTCTATCAATATCTCAATTGTATTACCCAGACAATAAAATGTGCAAATAAACAAGGGTGTAATTATGTGTTTAAAAATTAGTTATGAAAACAATCCACTGCATATGCCATAAAATTTAATGTGCAAATGTACTAATTAAAGTGACAGGGTGCAAAATATAAAAAGAGGGGGAAAAGAAAAGGGAACAAAATGAGAGATAAAGGGATATATACCCTATCCTACTGTTGTTTGTCCACTCCAGGGACTCAATCATAAAGGAAATTATAAAACTCCAAATGCACCGCGACCATCGGTAGTGGTTTAAATAAAGTGCACAAGTGCAGATGATCAGCCTAACTAATACCCATCAATGAAAAAATGCTCACAAATTGGTGCCATAAATATAGTCAATGTATACCTGCGGTGGTTAGGACAGTGTGCGCGCTCACCCGACGCGCGTTTCGGAAACGATCCTTCTTTCCTTCGTCAGGGGTGGCTAAAGTTTGCGCTGAGACGCTTTATATAGCGTCTTAATCCGAGCGCTGCGGCCCGTGTATGTCTGGCGCATGCGCAGTCAGGAGGACCGGGACTTCCGGTCCCCGCGTCACATGACCGGCCGCATGGGAACGGAGTACCCAGCGTAACCACGGAAACATGGACGCGGGGAACCGGAACTCCAGGACACAGACCACGCACGCGCACAGCCAGGGGCGCAGTGTGGGAAAACAAATAAACTGAATATAGTAAGGAACATATGAAGATAAGTGGACAGGGAAAGGAGGGGATAATAAGGAACTGTTACCGCAAATAGATGATAAACGGGGCCATAACCATATATATAGGTTTATTGGGCTGCACAATCCTACTGCTGTGTTACGATATATACTTATGAAAAAACCAGCACCTCACTAGAACTACCATATGGATACAGCCCCCAAGGATAAATAATAAAAGAAAAAAGTGTAAATATGAAAAGGAAAAATTCTACCAATCACAATTATCATGCTAATACCTAATATACAGAAATGAAATTCGAAATAAATAATAATAACAAAAAATAACAATAAATAATTAATGAATAATTAATTCATAAGAGATAAAGCAAAATTAATTAAAGAAAATAACAATAAAAGGAAAAATTAATGATGAAAAATAATAAAAATAAATATAATTGAAAAATAAATAAAAAAATAAAAAAGAACAAAAATAAAAAATAAATAAAAAATAAAAAATAAAAAATAATAAATAATAAAAAAATAATAAAAAATAATAATAATAAAAGATAAATAATAAAAATAATAATAAAGCAAAAAATGGAATAGAAAAATAATAAAGTAACAAATAAAATTGTAAAAAAGAAAAAATGAGGAAAAATTATATTAATTTTTTGCAAAATCTATATATTTAAAGAAAATAAAGAAAATTATCCCATAAATGCGGTGACAGAAATGAAAAAATGAAAAAATGAAAAAAATGAAAAAAATGAAAAAAAAATATATAAAAAAAATAATTCAGAAAAAATGATGTATTACATTATCCAAGACAAATATTCTAAGAAACAATCCAAATGTCCATAGATTGTAACAGCATATGATATCTTCTTATGTTGAATTCAATGTTTTTAATGTCCTTTAATTGCTTGATAGATGTAACACGTCTTCTTCGACACCGCCGAACCAAGGCATATCCATAGTCGGACAAGCATCAGAGCATGGTCGGACCCACAACCCACAAGGTAAGTAGACTAAAATAATAAAATTACATTGATTAGTTGTACTATAAATAAATTATATATACAGCGCATACAATAACCGAAAATACGCTAAAAATGTTTATATAAAAAAACTTTTACTTAAGAAACCCAATGTATTAAAATATCCCATTAAAAATTCTATAAAACGGTGGGGATATAAAAGAGTAAAAAAAATCACACAATAAAAGAATTTTTTCAAACGATGGTTGGTATAAAACTCAAATTTTCATTTAACCCCTTTGGTGATACAGTATCCAGAGTCCAGATCCACTTAGTTTCTTTTTTTGCCAAAGCTGTACTTACTTTACCGCCCCTCTCATTGGTCCCTATCATATCTATACCAGTTATTTTGAGTAGTGAGGCATCACATCCATGATGTAGTTTGAAATGCTTTGGAATCGTCTTCAGGAGTGATGTATCATTCACTTCTTTAGCAGCTAAAATACCCAAGATATGTTCCCTGGCCCGGACTTTAAGTTGTCTTGTAGTCATTCCTATGTATACCAGGGAACATGGGCATGTGGCATGATAGATAACTGCTTTAGATGAACATGTTATAGTTTGCTTAATTTTGTATATGCTCGTGCCATCATGATTGCAAAAGGTGTCAGTTCTGTTAATGTTGGGGCAAGCCACACATTGGCCGCATGGTTTGGACCCCACGACCACCTTTGAATTCATTAGAAATGAGGGGACCACTGGAGTGTAGTCATAATGGCTCTTAACCAACTCATATTTCAGGTTTCTGGATCTGCGATACGTGATATTAGGTTTATCACCAATGTATTGCGACAGGACTGGGTCTGCCTTCAAAATGGCCCAAGATTTAGTCAGGTATACTTTCATTAATTCTGTCTGTCCATGGTACTGGGTAATGTATCTGGTCACCTGATTCGTTTTGTGTGGCTTATTTCCATATAAGGCCTGGTGTCTCGTTATATGTTTAGCTCTATTGTATCCTTTCTTAATCGAGCGTCTGCTGTACCCACGTTCCAAGAACCTCTCCTTCAAATCCGATGATTGTGTCTCAAAGTCCACCTAATTTGTGCATATTCTGCGCAAACGCAAAAATTGTCCTATTGGAATAGACCTAATCATTGTCGGGGGGTGTGACGATGTTGCATGGAGAAGGGAATTTACTGCCGTAGATTTCCGGAAGATGTTGGTATATAGGCAGCCACTATCATCCTTGTGCACCCCCACATCCAAAAATTCCATAAACCTCACATCACACTTGTATGTGAGGTGGATGTTGAGGGAATTTGAATTTAGTTGTTCCATGAAAACGTGGAGAGATTCTGCCGACCCCTGCCAGACAAAAAATATGTCATCAATGAACCGCACCCAAATCAGGATGCGGTCCATTGATGACACTAAATCAGTATGAAAAAGGTCCCTCTCCCACAGCCCCAGGAATAAATTTGCATACGAGGGCGCAAATGAAGCCCCCATTGCAGTGCCCTGGAGCTGTAGGTAGAGGGACCCCTTAAAAAGAAAAAAATTCCTTGTCAGAGAGAATTCGAGGAGTTGCGTCACAAATTTCCTCATAGTCGTGAGCAGCGGTGACGTATCTAGGAAATAGCTTGCTGCTCTTACACCATCATGATGGCGAATATTGGTGTACAGGCTCTCCACATCGCATGACACCAGGAAAGTATCATCGCCAACATACAGACCATCGATTTTCTTTAAAAATTCATTTGTGTCTTTGATAAAAGACGGTAAGTTTTCAACCAGGGGCTGTAACCTTGAATCAAGGAACTTATTAATATTCTCTAAATAATTACCACACTCGGAGACAATAGGTCTCCCGGGAGGAGTAGACTGATTCTTATGAACCTTCGGTAGCAAATAAAACGTTGATACTGTCGGTTCATGAACTTGTAGTGCTTGAAATAACTCTTTATTGATAACTCCAGTGTCAAGGGCTTCCCTCAAAATAAGTGACAATTCGGCACGAAATTTGATTAAGGGATTAAAGGTAAGTTTTTTGTAAAATACATTATCCCTCAATTGCTGAAATACTTCACGTTCGTACATGTGTGTGGGCCAAATCACAACATTTCCCCCCTTGTCAGCTGGTTTAATAACCACGTCGGATAGCCCCTTCAGTTTATTCAGGGCCATTTTCTCTTTCTTGCCAAGATTCTCACATGACGGGAACCTTGGAATTTTGTCAAATTCCTTACTGACCGTCCTAACGAACGTATCAATGGAACGTCTCAGCGCAAACTTTAGCCACCCCTGACGAAGGAAAGAAGGATCGTTTCCGAAACGCGCGTCGGGTGAGCGCGCACACTGTCCTAACCACCGCAGGTATACGTTGACTATATTTATGGCACCAATTTGTGAGCATTTTTTCATTGATGGGTATTAGTTAGGCTGATCATCTGCACTTGTGCACTTTATTTAAACCACTACCGATGGTCGCGGTGCATTTGGAGTTTTATAATTTCCTTTATGATTGAGTCCCTGGAGTGGACAAACAACGGTAGGATAGGGTATATATCCCTTTATCTCTCATTTTGTTCCCTTTTCTTTTCCCCCTCTTTTTATATTTTGCACCCTGTCACTTTAATTAGTACATTTGCACATTAAATTTTATGGCATATGCAGTGGATTGTTTTCATAACTAATTTTTAAACACATAATTACACCCTTGTTTATTTGCACATTTTATTGTCTGGGTAATACAATTGAGATATTGATAGAAATCAGGAAATTTTATATCCCTCCTCCTGCTGCTCATTTGCACTAGTCACTTTGATTTGGCACAGTATATATTCAGAGGTATATAGTAAGCTGCCCCCCTTCCCCCTTTTTTTCACAATATTTTGAAATATTATATTAAATTATTTGCACTCATTTTTTATATATATATCCTTTATAATATTTCATTCTTTATATATTTTTTTTATTTTTTTTTACTCTTTGGTGCAGTCATATAATAAATTATATCCTGTTGGTAGGTTTTTTGATATATATATTATCAGTGTGCACAAGCTTTTATTTTATTTATTTTTTCGTGACTTTTACTTAATTCATATATTAAATTTGATTATATGTAATCATAGGCATCCGATCAATAAAGCCTTATTTTTCCTTATCTCAGCCTTGGTTGTGTCTTTTCGGACTCTGTCCCATGTCACTTTACGCTGGTTGTTAGGTCCGGAATACCATGCAGACGAACCACATGCTGAAAAAACAATGGAACCAAATCTGAAGAGGAAGGCAATTTAGGCAAAGGCACCAAATGAACCATCTTAGAGAACTGGTCACAAACAACCCAGATAACAGACATCTTCTGGGAAACCGGAAGATCAGAAATAAAATCCATAGAAATATGCGTCCAGGGCCTCTCAGGGACTGGCAATGGCAAAAGCAACCCACTAGCACGGGAACAATAAGGCTTGGCCCGCGCACAAGTCCCACAGGACTGCACAAAAGAACGCACATCACGTGACAAAGAAGGCCACCAAAAGGACCTACCAACCAAATCTCTGGTACCAAAAATACCAGGATGACCAGCCAACACAGAACAGTGAACCTCAGAAATCACTCCACTAGTCCATCTGTCAGGAACAAACAGTTTCCCCACTGGACCCGTCGTAAATCAGGGGAAATGGCAGAAAGGACCACCCCTTCTTTCAGAATGCCGACCGGTTCAAGGACCTCAGGAGAATCAGGCAAAAAACATCTAGAGAGGGCATCAGCCTTAATATTCTTAGAACCCGGAAGATACGAAACTACGAAATCAAAACGGGAAAAAAACAAGGCCCATCGAGCCTGTCTAGGATTCAGCCGTTTGGCAGACTCGAGGTAAATCAGATTCTTATGATCGGTCAAGACCAGAATACGGTGCTTAGCTCCCTCAAGCCAATGTTGCCACTCCTCAAACGCCCACTTCATAGCCAACAACTCCCGATTGCCGACATCATAATTGCGTTCAGCAGGCGAAAACTTATGGGAAAAGAAGGCACACGGTTTCATCAAGGAACCAACAGGATCCCTCTGAGACAAAACGGCCCCTTCCCCAATCTCAGAAGCGTCAATCTCAACCTGAAACGGAAGAGAAACATCCGGTTGGCGCAACACCGGAGCAGAAGTAAATCAGCGTTTAAGCTCCTGAAAGGCAGCGACAGCCGCAGAGGACCAATTCGCCACATCAGCGCCTTTCTTCGTCAAATCGGTCAAGGGTTTAACCACGCTAGAGAAGTTAGCAATGACACGGCGATAAAAATTTGCAAAGCCCAAAAATTTCGGAAGGCTCTTCACGGATGTGGGTTGAATCCAATCATGAATGGCCTGAACCTTAACCGGATCCATCTCCATAGATGAGGGAGAAAAAATGAAGCCCAAAAAAGAAACCTTCTGCACCCCAAAGAGACACTTAGACCACTTCACAAACAAAGCATTGTCACGAAGGATCTGAAATACCATCCTGACCTGTTGCACATGAGACTCCCAATTATCGGAAAAAATCTAAATATCGTCCAAATATACAATCAAGAATTTATCAAGATAAGTCCGGAAGATATCATGCATGAAGGACTGAAAAACAGATGGAGCATTAGTGAGCCCGAATGGCATCACAAGATATTCAAAATGACCTTCGGGCGTATTAAACGCAGATTTCCATTCATCAACCTGCTTAATACGAACAAGATTATATGCCCCCCGAAGGTCAATCTTAGTAAACCAACTAGCCCCCTTAATCCTAGCAAACAAATCAGAAAGCAAAGGTAAAGGGTATTGAAACTTGACCGTGATCTTATTCAAGAGGCGATAATCAATACAGGGTCTCAAGGAGCCATCCTTCTTAGCAACAAAAAAAAATCCCGGTGGCGGTATGTTCAGGCACAGACAGGTTGAAAAGTCGGCCCTCAGGAAACTTACAGCCTGGAATCAAGTCAATAGCACAATCACGGTCCCTGTGCGGTGGAAGGGAACTGGACTTGGGCTCATCAAATACATCCTGAAAATCAGACAAAAACTTAGGAATTTCAGAAGAGGAAGAAGAGGAGATTGACATCAAAGGAACATCATTATGAATCCCCTGACAACCCCAACTAGTCACAGACATAGACTTCCAGTCCAACACAGGATTATGTACCTGCAACCTTGGAAAACCCAGCACAATAGCATCATGCAAATTATGCAACACCAGAAATCGACAATCTTCCTGATGGGCTGGCGCCATGCGCATGGTCACCTGTGTCCAAAACTGGGGTTTATTTTTAGCCAAAGGTGTAGCATCAATGCCCCTTAAAGGAATAGGGTTCTGCAAAGGCTGCAAGGAAAAACCACAACGCCTGGCAAATTCAAAGTCCATTAAGATCAAGGACACAGATAACAGAAATTTAGGTTGTACAGTACTGATGGTAAATGAACTGGCGATCCTCTTTGTCCGCTTAGGGCAGACAGAAATGACATGAGAAGCATCGCCACAATAAAAACACAACCTATTCTGATGTCTGAAACCTTGTCGTTCCGTTCTAGACAGAATCCTATCACACTGCATTGGCTCAGGAATTTGCTCTGAGGACAACGCCACAGCGCGCAAAGTTCTGTGCTCCCGCAAGCGCCGGTCAATCTGAATGGCCAGAGACATAGAATCACTCAGACCAAAAGGCGTGGGAAACCCCACCATAACATCTTTAACGGATTCAGAAAGACCCTTTCTGAAAATTGCCGCCAAAGCATCATCATTCCATTTAGTCAACACAGACCATTTTCTAAATTTCTGACAATACAATTCTGCCGCCTCTTGACCCTGAGACAGGGCCAACAAGGTCTTCTCCGCTTGATCCGGAGAATTAGGTTCATCATATAATAATCCAAAAGCCTGAAAAAAGGAGTCTACATTAAGCAAAGCCGGATTCCCAGATTCCAGGGAAAATGCCCAATCCTGTGGATCGCCACGCAGCAGGGAGATGATGATTTTAACCTGCTGAATGGAATCACCAGAGGATCGAGGTCTCAGAGCAAAAAACAGTTTACAGTTGTCTTTAAAACTCAAAAATTTGGACCTGTCACCAAAAAACAAATCAGGAGTAGGAATCTTCAGTTCTAAAACAGGAGTCTGAACAATATAATCAGAAATACCCTGTACCCTAGCAGCAAGCTGGTCCACACAAGAAGCTAATTCCTGAATACCCATGCTAGCACAAGACTCCTCAGCCACCCAGAGAAAAAGAGGGAAGAGAAGAGAAAGCAGAGTGCAGAGAAAAAAAATGGCTCAACACCTTTCTTCCCTTCTTCTGAGATGCATTTAACTCATTATTCTCCAGTTGTACTGTTATGATCCGGTGACCTTGGAGCCGCATGGAACTTTCTCTGAGTTGGTGGAAACTGTACTGACCGCAAATCCTGAACTTATCAACTAGAAGTAGCCGTGGGGTGTGCCTAACAAATCCTAGACACCTCGACACAGCCGGAGGACTAAATACCCCTATAGATGGAAATAGGAAATCTACTTTGCCTCAGAGCAGAACTCCAAAGGATAGGCAGCCCCCCACAAATATTGACTGTGAGTAGTAGAGGAAAAGACACACGCAGGCAGGAAACAGGATTTAGCAAAAGAGGCCACTCTAGCTAAAATAGGGAAGGATAGGACAGAATACTAAGCGGTCAGTATTAAAACCCTTCCAAAAATATCCACAGCAGAAAATACAAAAAATTCCACCATCTAACTAAAGATGTGGAGCATATATCTGCAACTCCAGAGAATCCAACAATACTGAGAAAACACTGACACAATCTAAGTTGGACAAGAGAAAATAAATGAATAGCACAGAATTATAAAGCACACAGCATGTGTGCCACAGAAACAAAAACCATACACTTATCTTTGCTGAATTGGCAGCAAGGCAGGAGGAACCAGACAAAGATCCAAAACCTCCCAGAACAATGGACAACTGGCAAGGACTAATGAATCCTGCACACCTAAATATCCCAGTCAGAACTGCAATCAGCAGATACACCTGGCCAGGACTGCAACTCAGGGACAACTGCATTCCCACCTACAACCACTGGAGGGAACCCAAAAGCAGAATTCACAACAGGTATGCAATAGAGTTTGCAGGTTCCCCATGAAAAGTTTACTGCTCCCTGTATTCTGTCCGCCAGTTCTCTTGTGGCTGCATAGTACAGTACTAGTTCCTCTGTCAGAAGAAGGCAGAGGCCACTATATAACACTACCATCAAGAAGCCCTCAGGCGAGTCCCACACCATAGTAAACCTGAAGCCATTACATTTCAAGATAAAACACAAGAGCTTAACTCCATTTCCCATCTGGGTTTCTTAGCCCGGGGTGTGGTGAAGATAGATATAGAGGCCTAGACCTTCTCTCGGATCATAGAAAACATCTCAGACAGAAGGGACGGCTGCTCTTCCCTACAATTTTGGTGGTGCAGCCTTCATACAGTAATTTCCCATACGCCTCTGGTAACTTTAAACTACACACAGGACATCGCTTGGATTTCATAGAATCCTTGCCAGTCCTTTTAGGTGTTGGGAGAGCAATGGCAGGGATTCCCTTATGCTGATCAGTATAAAGTGAAGGGGAATAATCAGGCTGCTGTAAACAAGATGGGACTGCATCAATCACATTTACCAAGCAGTCCTGATCACCTCTGCCAGCTTTCTCCACTACGCCTGAATGCATGCAGAGTAACCCCCGAGACCCAGGAAATTATTTTATTACCTGCCTTCATGATACTTCCGCGTTCCACCATGCAACGCATGCCAAAACCAGAAGCCAAGCGAGCCCATAACATCACCAGAAGTAAGTCGGTTGCTCATACTGAACGTCTGTCTAGAAGAGGCTGCACACTGCCCACCGGAGGGAAGCAGCTCAACTCAGGAGGCCTCCGCTCTACTGGTCTCTGTGGCCGAGGGACTCCCCACTGGAGATTGTCGGCTGTGGGCCTCTTGGCAGAGGGGGAAGATTAGTTGTGCAGCACGATCCCCCTGAATCCAATCCGGTAAGCTCTGCTCTTCTCACGTGTTCCTTCATGTAAGGACAGGAAAAACACTGAGGGAGGTAGCTAGAAGGGGCCTTTTAACCTCTAGTGTGTTTCCTGTCCCTGTAAGGCCTGTTTCACACTTCCGTCTGCTGGCGCGCGTCGTAATGCGTTGTTGTGACGTGTCGACGGACGTTGTGCAAATAGTGAAAAACGTGTGTAAAGCATCCAGTGTTTTGACGGATGCGTTACACACGTTGTTGCCTGAATTTCAATGGAGAGATTTTTTTGCAGGATCCTGTTTTCTCAAAAAATGACATATCTCGACGGGACTACAAAGACGGAAGTGTGAAACAGGCCTAAGGAGTAGGAGGACAAGCTCCATGGTGCATTCAGGAGGGACATCCTGAAAATTAACATTAAACTTTTTTCACATAAATTTAAACAACTTTTTTGTTATTTTCACAAGGGTAACAGGAGACAATAAACCCCAACATTGGTCTTGCAATTTCTACTGAGCACGCCGATAACTCACATGTGGTGGATAACTACTGGTTGGGCGCATGGATGGGTTCAGAAGGGAATGAACATCATTTGACTTTTTGAATGCAAAACTGTCCGGAATCATTAGCGGACACCATGTCATGTTTGGAGAATCGTTGATGTGCCTAAGCAGTGGAAACCCTCATAAGTGAAGTCATTTTGGAAACTAGTCCCTCCAGGAATATATCTAGATATGTGATGAGCACCTTGAACTCCCGTGTGCTTCACAGAAGTTTATTACTTACCATAATATTCTGGGAAAAAAAATCAAATTTCTCATAAAAACATTTTTTAGCCCCAAATTTATCATTTTCACAAAGGTAACATGGGAAACTGTACCATTCAATTTGCTGTGCAATTTCTCCTCAGTATGCCGATACCCAATATGTGTAGGAAAACTACTGTTTGGGTGCATGGCAGTGCCTGGAAGAGAAGGAGCGCCATTTGACTTTTTGAAAGCAAAATTTTCTGGAATCATTAGCTGATGCCATGTTGCATTTGGAGAGCCACTGATGTGCATAAACAGTGGAAACCTCCCACAAATGACCCCATAATGGAAACTAGACCCTTCACTGAATGTATAGAGACATGTGGTGAGCACCTTGAGCCACCAGGTGCTTCACAGAAGCTTATAGTGTTGGGCTGTGAAACTTTAAAAAAAAAAAATCAAATTTTTCCCACAAAAATGTTCTTTAATTCCCATTTATTTATTTTCACAAGGTAACATGAGAAGTTGTACCATATAACTTGTTGTGCAATTTCTCCTGAGTACACCGATACCCCATGTGTGGTCAAAAACTACTTTTGAGGCATAGTGCAAAGCTCAGAAGGGAAGAAGTGCCATATTTTGATTCACATTTTGCTGGAATGGTTTGACGGTGCCATGTTACATTGACAGAGCTCCTGATGTGCCAGAACAGCAGAAACTTCCCCATAAGTGATGTCATTTTACAAATTACATCTCTTAATGAAATCATCTAGGTGTGCAGTGAGCATGTTGACACCACATTTATACCATTGGGCGGGGAAGAAAGAATAATTGTTAACCCCAAATTTTTGTATTTTTATAAGGGCTAATCGGAAAAAACAGACCTCACAGTTTGTTGTGCAATGTTTCCTGAGTACGCCAATACACTACATATAATCGGGAAATACAGTACTTTTGAGGCAGAGTACAAAGCTCAGAAGGGAAGGAGTGTGCATCATTTAGCGCATACTGGATTTTTTTCCCCCTTAATAATAAAGACCTTCATTTAAAAACTGCATTTTGTGCTTATTTGTGTTATTATCTTTGTCTAATGTTCAAATTTAATAGGTGATCTGAAGCATTTATGTGTGACAAACATGCAAAAGAATAGGAAATCAGGAAGGGGGCCAACTGTATGTGTACTATTTTTTCCATAAAATTATTTGTCTATGGGTACAATATATATATAGATATATAGATATATATCTATCTATATATATCTATATATCTATATATATATATACTGTATATATATATATGTATATATACACATGTATTATTATAATAAATATATTTTTATATATCATATTTTATTCTTACAAAAGAGGGTGCAAAGGACATCCAGAAATCCCCAAAATTCTGATAAATTGTTTTGTGTGTGACTGTTTTTATAGAACTTTGCAAATGAAGAGAGGCTCTGCTGTCCATGTCTCTCTTTTTCCTTCTTACCCGGCGGTGGGGGCTCAACTAGGACAAGTAGGCCTACCCTTACAACTGGACAACGCCCTGACTCTTTGGAGACATTTTTTGGTTTGTGAGGGAGTACCAACATGAGGGATTTAAGCCTGAGTTATGAATACCCCAAACCATCCACAAATTCATCAGAGCCAAGGACTAGATGGAATTTATTTCAGAGCTCTGCTGATTTATAAAGACATTATGGATGACTAATGTGTCTTTCTGGCATGTTGACTAGTGGGCCTAAAGACTGGTCATGGATGGAGATACAGGGCAAGCTACAAATTTGGCAATTCATGCTTGTCTGGAAACTATACACAATTCTGTATTATCCAAAGTGACTCTTTGTGATAGAAAAATATTTAGAATTGAGAGTCCTCAGTGGTTGATACCTTTTACTGGCTAACTGAGAAGATGGTAACAAATTACAAGCTTTCGAGACTACTCAGGTCCCTTCTTCAGGCAAAGAATAATACAATATGCCTGATGAAGAGACCTGAGTAGTCTCGAAAGCCTGCAATTTGCTACCATCTTCTCAGTTAGCCAATAAAAGGTATCAACCACTGTGGACTCTCAATTCTAAATTATTTTTCTATCCACTGGCTAACACAGTACCAAGATATACAGTATATCTTTCCTATATCTTTGTGATAGAAACATTTTTGCATGTCTTTTGGAATTGCAAATTGTCGCATGGCTAGTAGGATGTCCTGGAACATTAATTCAAAGACTCAGTGCCCGGGAGGAACATATCATGTAACTTCGTACTTTACAGACTATTTCTTGGGGGTTGATTCTGTTGAGGCCATTTAGGAGATCTGTTGCTTTATGTAATGATAAAAAATGCTCAGAGACTGTTTTATCTTCAACAGTCTGGATGTTGATAAAGAAGAGGACTAAACACCTCTACTTCTCCTCTTCCTTCTTTGTGTGTTACTGCCTCTCAATAAAGCTATAAACCCATGATTTCCCCACCCTATACACTCTTTCCCATGCTGTTTACTCTCTGCAGCTTGCGGTATTTTGTTGTGGAACTTGTTATATTAACCCCTTCCCGACCTTTGACGCATACGCTGCGTCATGAAAGTCGGTGCCATTCCGACCCATGACGCAGCATATGCGTCATGGAAAGATCGCGTCCCTGCAGGCCGGGTGAAAGGGTTAACTCCCATTTCACCCGATCTGCAGGGACAGGGGGAGTGGTAGTTCAGCCCAGGGGGGGTGGCTTCACCCCCTCGTGGCTACGATCGCTCTGATTGGCTGTTGAAAGTGAAACTGCCAATCAGAGCGATTTGTAATATTTCACCTAAAAAACTGGTGAAATATTACAATCCAGCCATGGCCGATGCTGCAATATCATCGGCCACGGCTGGAAATACTAATGTGCACCCACCCCACCCCTCCGATCGCCCCCCCAGCCCCCCGATCTGTGGTCCGCTCCCCTCCATCCTGTGCTCCGCTCCCCAGTCCTCCTGTCCGCTTCCCCGTGCACCAATCACACCCCCCGCGCTCCAATCAAACCCCCCCGCACTCCGATCCCCCCCCCCGCACACAGCGACCCCCCCGTGCTCCGATCCACCCCCCCCGCACAGCGATCCCTCACCCCGTGCTCCAATCCTTCCCCGTGCTCCAATCCTCCCTCCCGTGTTCCGATCCACCCCCCCCCATGCTCCGATCCACCCCCCCGTGCTCCGACGCCCCCCCCGTGCCCTGATCTCCCCCCCTTATACTTACCTGGCCGCCCGAGGTCCGTCCGTCTTCTTTCCTGGGCGACGCCATCTTCCAAAATGGCGGGCGCATGTGCAGTGCGCCCGCCGAATCTGCCGGCCGGCAGATTCGTTCCAGAGTGAATTTTGATCACTGAGATATAACCTATCTCAGTGATCAAAATAAAAAAATAGTAAATGACCCCCCCCCTTTGTCACCCCCATAGATAGGGACAATAAAAAAAATAAAGATTTTTTTTTTTTTCACTAAGGTTGGGGTAAGAACTAGGGTTAGGGGTAGGGTTAGGGGTAGGGTTAGGGGTAGGGGTAGGGTTAGGGCTAGGGTTAGGGCTAGGGGTAGGGTTAGGGCTAGGGGTAGGGTTAGGGTTAGGGCTAGGGTTAGGGCTAGGGTTAGGGTTTCGGTATGTGCACACGTATTCTGGTCCTATGCGGATTTTTCCGCAGCGGATTTGAAAAATCCACAGTGCTAAACCGCTGCCGATTTATCGTGGATTTACCGCGGTTTTTCTGCGCATTTCACTGCGGTTTTACAACTGCGATTTTCTATTGGAGCAGTTGTAAAACCGCTGCGGAATCCGCAGAAAGAAGTGACATGCTGCGGAATGTAAACCGCTGCGTTTCCGTGCAGTTTTTCCGCAGCATGTGTACAGCGATTTTTGGTTCCCATAGGTTCACATTGAACTGTAAACTCATGGGAAACTGCTGCGGATCCGCAGCATTTTCTGCAGCATGTGCACATACCTTTAGAATTAGGCTATGTGCACACGGTGCGGATTGGCCGCTGCGGATCCGCAGCAGAGTTCCATCAGGTTTACAGTACCATGTAAACATATGGAAAACCAAATCCGCTGTGCCCATGGTGCAGAAAATACCGCGCGGGAACGCTGCGTTGTATTTTCCGCAGCATGCCAAATCTTTGTGCGGATTCCGCAGCGTTTTACACCTGTTCCTCAATAGGAATCCACAGGTGAAATCCGCACAAAAAACACTGGAAATCC
Organism: Ranitomeya imitator; assembly: GCF_032444005.1. NCBI lineage: Eukaryota > Metazoa > Chordata > Amphibia > Anura > Dendrobatidae > Ranitomeya > Ranitomeya imitator. Next base: position 173,317,251 of record NC_091285.1, on the reverse strand, counting down.
ACGGTAAATCCACAGGTAAAACGCAGTGCCTTTTACCCGCGGATTTTTCAAAAATGATGCTGAAAAATCTCATACGAATCCGCAATGTTGGCACATAGCCTTAGAGTTGGGTTGGAATTAGGGTTGTGGTTAGGGTTAGGGGTGTGTTGGGGTTAGGGTTGTGGTTAGGGGTGTGTTGGGGTTAGGGTTGTGATTAGGGTTACGGCTACAGTTGGGATAAGGGTTAGGGGTGTGTTGGAGGTAGAATTGAGGGGTTTCCACTGTTTAGGCACTTCAGGGGGTCTCCAAACGCAACATGGCGCCACCATTGATTCCAGCCAATCTTGTATTCAAAAATTCAAATGGTGCTCCCTCACTTCCGAACCCCGACGTGTGCCCAAACAGTGGTTTACCCCCACATATGGGGTACCAGCATACTCAGGACAAACTGCGCAACAATTACTGGGGTCCAATTTCTCCTGTTACCCTTGAGAAAATAAAAAATTGCTTGCTAAAACATCATTTTTGAGGAAAGAAAAATGATTTTTTATTTTCACGGCTCTGCGTTGTAAACGTCTGTGAAGCACTTGGGGGTTCAAAGTGCTCACCACATATCTAGATAAGTTCCTTGGGGGGTCTAGTTTCCAAAATGGGGTCACTTGTGGGGGGTTTCTACTGTTTAGGCACACCAGGGGCTCTGCAAACGCAACGTGACGCCCGCAGACCATTCCATCAAAGTCTGCATTTCAAAAGTCACTACTTCCCTTCTGAGCCCCCACGTGTGCCCAAACAGTGGTTTACCCCCACACATGGGGTATCAGCGTACTCAGGAGAAACTGGACAACAACTTTTGTGGTCCAATTTCTCCTGTAACCCTTGGGAAAATAAAAAATTCTGGGCTAAAAAATTATTTTTGAGGAAAGAAAACGTATTTATTATTTTCACGGCTCTGCGTTATAAACTTCTGTAAAGCACTTGGGGGTTGAAAGTGCTCACCACACATCTAGATAAGTTCCTTTGGGGGTCTAGTTTCCAAAATGGGGTCACTTGTGGGGGGTTTCTACTGTTTAGGCACACCAGGGGCTCTGCAAACGCAATGTGACGCCCGCAGACCATTCCATCAAAGTCTGCATTTCAAAAGTCACTACTTCCCATCTGAGCCCCCACGTGTGCCCAAACAGTGGTTTACCCCCACACATGGGGTATCAGCGTACTCAGGAGAAACTGGACAACAACTTTTGTGGTCCAATTTCTCCTGTAACCCTTGGGAAAATAAAAAATTCTGGGCTAAAAAATTATTTTTGAGGAAAGAAAACGTATTTATTATTTTCACTGCTCTGTGTTATGAACTTCTGTGAAGCACTTGGGGGTTCAAAGTGCTCACCTCACATCTAGATAAGTTCCTTTCGGGGTCTAGTTTCCAAAATGGGGTCACTTGTGGGGGGTTTCTACTGTTTAGCCACATCAGGGGCTCTGCAAACGCAACGTGACGCCCACAGAGCATTCCATCAAAGTCTGCATTTCAAAACGTCACTACTTCAATTCCGAGCCCCAGCATGTGCCTAAACAGTGGTTTACCCCCACATATGGGGTATCAGCGTACTCAGGAGAAACTGGACAACAACTTTTGGGGTCAAATTTCTCCTGTTACCCTTGGGAAAATAAAAAATTGCGGGCTAAAATTCATTTTTGAGAAAATAATTTTTTTTTTTATTTTCATGGCTCTGCGTTATAAACTTCTGTGAAGCACTTGAGGGTTCAAAGTGCTCACTACACATCTAGATTAGTTCCTTTGGGGGTCTAGTTTCCAAAATGGTGTAATTTGTGGGGGATCTCCAATGTTTAGGCACACAGGGGCTCTCCAAACGCGACATGGTGTCCGCTAATGATTGGAGATAATTTTCCATTTAAAAAGCCAAATGGCGTGCCTTCCCTTCTGAGCCCTGCCGTGCGCCCAAACAGTGGTTTACCCCCACATATGGGGTATCTGCATACTCAGGACAAACTGGACAACAACATTTGTGGTCCAATTTCTCCTATTACCATTGGCAAAATAGGAAATTCCAGGCTAAAAAATCATTTTTGAGAAAAGAAAAATTATTTTTTATTTTCATGGCTCTGCATTATAAACTTCTGTGAAGCACCTGGGGGTTTAAAGTGCTCAGTATGCATCTAGATAAGTTCCTTGGGGGGTCTAGTTTCCAAAATGGGGTCACTTGTGGGGGAGCTCCATTGCATAGGCACACAGGGGCTCTCCAAATGTGACATGGTGTCCGCTAACAATTGGAGCTAATTTTCCATTCAAAAAGTTAAAAGGCGCGCCTTCCCTTCCGAGCCCTGCCGTGTGCCCAAACAGTGGTTTACCCCCACATATGAGGTATCGGCGTACTCGGGAGAAATTGCTCAACAAATTTTAGGATCCATTTTATCCTATTGCCCATGTGAAAATGAAAAAATTGAGGCGAAAATAAATTTTTTGTGAAAAAAAAGTACTTTTTCATTTTTACGGATCAATTTGTGAAGCACCTGAGGGTTTAAAGTGCTCACTAGGCATCTAGATAAGTTCCTTGGGGGGTCCAGTTTCCAAAATGGGGTCACTTGTGGGGGAGCTCCAATGTTTAAGCACACAGGGTCTCTCCAAACGCGACATGGTGTCCGCTAACGATGGAGATAATTTTTCATTCAAAAAGTCAAATGGCGCTCCTTCCCTTCCGAGCCTTACCATGTGCCCAAACAGTGGTTTACCCCCACATGTGAAGTATCGGTGTACTCAGGAGAAATTGCCAAACAAATTTTAGGATCCATTTTATCCTGTTGTCCATGTGAAAATGAAAAAATTGAGGCTAAAAGAATTTTTTTGTGAAAAAAAAGTACTTTTTCATTTTTACGGATCAATTTGTGAAGCACCTGGGGGTTTAAAGGGCTCACTATGCATCTAGATAAGTTCCTTGGGGCGTCTAGTTTCCAAAATGGGGTCACTTGTGGGGGAGCTCCAATTTTTAGGCACACGGGGGCTCTCCAAATGTGACATGGTGTCCGCTAAAGAGTGCAGCCAATTTTTCATTCAAAAAGTCAAATGGCGCTCCTTCCCTTCCAAGCCCTGCCGTGCGCCCAAACAGTGGTTTACCCCCACATATGAGGTATCAGCGTACTCAGGACAAATTGGACAACAACTTACGTGGTTCAGTTTCTCCTTTTACCATTGGGAAAATAAAAAAATTGTTGCTGAAAAATCATTTTTGTGACTAAAAAGTTAAATGTTCATTTTTTCCTTCCATGTTGCTTCTGCTGCTGTGAAGCACCTGAAGGGTTAATAAACTTCTTGAATGTGGTTTTGAGTACCTTGAGGGGTGCAGTTTTTAGAATGGTGTCACTTTTGGGTATTTTCAGCCATATAGACCCCTCAAACTGACTTCAAATGTGAGGTGGTCCCTAAAAAAAATGGTTTTGTAAATTTCGTTGTAAAAATGAGAAATCGCTGGTCAAATTTTAACCCTTATAACTTCCTAGCAAAAAAAAATTTTGTTTCCAAAATTGTGCTGATGTAAAGTAGACGTGTGGGAAATGTTATTTATTAACTATTTTGTGTCACATAACTCTCTGGTTTAACAGAATAAAAATTCAAAATGTGAAAATTGCGAAATTTTCAAAATTTTCGCCAAATTTCCGTTTTTATCACAAATAAACACAGAATTTATTGACCTAAATTTACCACTAACATGAAGCCCAATATGTCACGAAAAAACAATCTCAGAACCGCTAGGATCCATTGAAGCGTTCCTGAGTTATTACCTCATGAAGGGACACTGGTCAGAATTGCAAAAAACGGCAAGGTCTTTAAGGTCAAAATAGGCTGGGTCATGAAGGGGTTAAATCGCATGCTAGTGTAGTGTGGGGGTTGATGTATACCGTGGGTCACCTGTGCTGGGTATTGAACTCTCATGCCATGCATGGTAAATATTTTAATTTATTTATATTACTCACTTATATAGCGCCAAAAATTCCACTGCGTTTTACAGACATTAACCCCTTAAGGACCAGAGGTATTTGCATTTTTGCTCCTCTTCTTCCCAGAGCCATAACTTTGTTATTTTTCCATCAATATGGCCATTGAGGGCTTGTTTTTTGAGGGACGAGTTGTACTTTTGAACGGCACCATTGATTTTACCATTTTGTGACTGGAAAACAGGAAAAAAAATTCAACGTGCGGTGAAATTGCAAAACAGTGCAATTCCACAATGTTTTTTTTGGATTTTTTTTAATTTACTTATTTTTTGTTCACTAAATGCTTAAACTGACCTTCTATTATGGTTCTCCAGATTATTACGAGTTCATTGATATCAAACATGTCTAGCTTCTTTTTTATTTAAGTGGTGAAAAAAAAATTCCAAAGTTTGTAAAATAACAAAAAATAATAATAAAAATCTCACCATTTTTCGAGACCCATAGCGTCTCCATTTTTCAGGATCTGGGTAGGGTGAGAGCTTATTTTTTGTGCGATGATCTGAAGTTTTAATTGATACCATTTTGGTGTAGGTATGGTATGTTGTTTTGATCGCCCATTATTGCAATGTTGCAGCGACCGAAAAAAACATACTGTAATTCTGGCATTTTGATTTTTTTTCTTGCTACACCATTTACCAATCGGATTAATTCTTTTTATGTATTGATAAATCGTGCGATTTTGAAAGCAGCGATACCAAATATGTGTATTTTTTATATTTTTTTTATTGTTTTCTATTAAATGGGGGGTGATTTGAACTTTTATATTTTTTTTGCTTTTTTTATAATTTTGAAAATGATGTGCATACTGTAGGATGGCCCCCTAGATAGCCTCCATATACAGTAGCATAATGCACCAAATAGTCCACAATATAGTATAATGCACTCCCCATTTGCAGACTCTATAGCATAAGGCAGCCCCCATAGGCAGACACTGTAATAAGGCAGAACCCCCATAGGCAGACTCTGTAGTATAAGGCAGCACCCCCATTGGCAGACCCTGTAATAAGGTGGAAGACCCTGTAATAAGGCAGCACCCCCATAGTCAGACTCTGTAATAAGGCAGCTCCCATAGTCAGACCCTGTAATAAGGCAGCACCCCTATAGGCAGACCCTGTAATAGGGCGGCAGACCATGTAATAAGGCAGCACCCCCATAGGCAGCCCCTGTAATAAGGCAGCACCCATATAGTCAGACCCTGTAATAAGGCAGCACCCCCATAGGCAGCCCCTGTAATAAGGCGGCACCCCCATAGTCAAACCCTGTAATAAGGCAACCCCCATAGTCAGACCCTGTAATGAGGCAGCCCCCATATTCAGACCCTGTAATGAGGCAGCACCCCAATAGTCAGACCCTGTAATAAGGCAGCCCCCATAGTCAGACCCTGTAATAAGGCAGCCCCCTTAGTCAGACCCTGTAATAAGGCAGCACCCCCATAGTCAGACCCAGTAATAAGGCAGCACCCCCATAATCAGACGCTGTAATAAGGCAGCACCTCCATAGTCATACCCTGTAATAAAGCAGCACCCCCATAGTCAGACACTGTAATAAGGCAGTAGCCCCATAGTCAGACCCTGTAAAAAGGCAGCCCCTGTAATAAGGCAGCACCCCCATAGGCAGACTCTGTAATAAGGCAGCCCCCCTATAGTCAGACCCTGTAATAAGGCAGCACCCCCATAGGCAGACCCTGTAATAAGGCAGCCCCCATAGGCAGACCCTGTAATAAGGCAGCACCCCCACAGTCAGACCCTGTAATAAGGCAGCAGCACCCACTAAAAAAAATAAAATAAAATAAATACTCACCTCTCTTCTTCCTGGTTCCTGCGCTGCTCCCGCTAATCTCATGGCAGTGACGTCATCGTGTCCGCTGTCAGTGTCTGCAATGCCAGACGCCGTCACTGACAGGGGGATGATGGGAGAAGGAGCGAAGCTCTGCCGCAGAATGTACAGTAACTGTATCGGCACGCACAGGCGCCGATACCGTTACAGTGCTTTAGCTCCGGGAGGGCCCCCTCTGAGCATCGGGCCCGGGGCGCCCGCACCCTCTGTTCCCCCAGTAGCTACGCTATTGGGAGGCATCCAATGTCGGAGATATCCGTCATTGGACGTTAAGGAGAATAACCGGATTATTTCTTGTATGCTACTAATTGGCCTGCTATGCCTTACTACATTGTATGCTTGAGTTTGATTACTGATTTGATAATAAAGTTTTGTTTAAAAGAAAAAAAATCTTGTGCAAAAATGTGATAATGTTTGACCTTTTCCGATGTTCTCTACGATTTTTGGGCAAAGTCAGATGGCTTATAAATTGGACAGAGTTCTGAATGCAGTGCTCTGACTGACCGAGCTGTCACTCTTGGATCATGAGAGCTGCCATCCAGTCCAAGGATTGTGTTTCAATCTCTGTCCTATTTGTATGGCTGTATGACTGCTACCTTTTAAAAAGTGTGAGGGACTTAGGCTGCCGTCACACTAGCAGTATTTGGTCAGTATTTTACATCAGTATTCCTGAGCCAAAACCAGAAGTGGAACAATTAGAGGAAATGTATAATAGAAACATATGCACCACTTCTGTATTTATCACCCACCCCTGGTTTTGGCTGAGAAATACTGATGTAAAATATTGACCAAATACTGCTAGTGTGACGGCAGCCTTAATTTGTGGGTCACAGGCTGCTCAAAATTTGACCCATTTTATGCCAGTGATTTTTTTATTAAGACTGGTCATATAAAATGTCCCACTATGTATGTAGTTTACAACGCTCTGAAAATAATTCTTCACTTCTTAGTAACTTATACTCTACGGTGAACACTGAGTAACTTTCTAAGTACTTTACTTATCTAATTTTGGATTGGTTTTAGCTATAGGTCATTTTATTTCCCATTCACATTCAATATGAAAGTGAAAACTCTGCTAACTTCTTGGAATCTGGAAGCGGTTTGTTGGCTGTTCTCAGACATGTGTCTTAATAGCTCAGCTTTCGTCATCCGAACTCCCAGAATGCAAGACTTAAGAGATCTATTAAATGCTCAATTCACCTTAGCTCCAGACGCATACACAACTATTTCCATTAGGCCCCACTAACCCAACATATGGCAAAAGCATGTTCTTTTGGCATATGTCAGGGCAGTATGCTCGAGAATTTATTAGTTGGCTACATTATTCAATGTATAGACATCCCACCAAAAAAACATTAATCATAGGTATTTTAGAATTAATGAACTTTGAAAACAATGCACAGAACCTAGCCATGCAATGGACACTAAAGCATGATAGAGCAATTGGCTTCTTATGCACCTTACTATAGGGGTTAATTGGCTTCTTATGGACCTTACTATAGGGGTTAATTGGCTTCTTATGCACCTTACTATAGGGGTTAATTGGCTTCTTATGGACCTTACTATAGGGGTTAATTGGCTTCTTATGGACATTACTATAGGGGTTAATTGGCTTCTTATGGACCTTACTATAGGGGTTAATTGGTTTCTGATGGACCATACTATAGGGGTTAACTGGTTTCTGATGGACCATAGTATAGGGGTTAATTGGCTTCTTATGGACCTTACTATAGGGGTTAATTGGCTTCTTATGGACCTTACTATAGCGGTTAATTGGCTTCTTGTGGACCTTACTATAGGGGTTAACTGGCATCTTATGGAGCTGACCATAGTGCATATGTCTGATATACAGTATACTGCAATATTAAAGGCAGGAAATGAATAGTATTACAAGCTAACTGGAAGGCGAAAAGTGTAGATACCTTACTGCAGTATCCGCTCAGGATGGCGAAACAAAAGAACAGCCTTTTCCAGCACAATTGAAAACATAAAGTAAAAAGTCAACATACCGCTGGATCCACCCGCTCAGGATAGTGTTAGGTTTTTAGGCCTTGCACAGACCAACACACAGGAAATCACACAGATCTCCAGCTCCAGACACTTATTGAGACACTCGACCTCCATTTTATCTACGAAATCACGCCCCTGAGGTTGGAATATGTGAGCGGTCATTCCCACCAATCTCTTATGACTACTCGTAAATCCCTGCCCTTTAATGGCCTAATAACTCCATCAGCGCTATACATTCCAGAGCATGCTTCCAAGCTCACCTCACCGCAGCTAATAACCGTGATGACACATATCTCCCCTCAAGGACCTGTCCGGTGGCCATCTTACACCGTATACAATCCACATTGCATCTACGTGCTATCCACATGCCAGTTTTTTTCATCCGCATGGTATCCATTTTAATACATCCGCTCTTATTAACATTTCCCAAAGATATTTCTCAAAGACAAATACAGTTTCCAATGTTAAGAAATGCTATGGATCCGGAAAAATCTTTTTTTTTTTTTGCAGACTTGAATAAGCTTTATTCTCATCTGAAATATGGAAGAGAATAATGAATGCTGTGTTTTGTTTTCACGTGACATTCGATCCATGTGAAAAAATTGCCATCTGAACATTTCTATTCAATAACTTTGGCCCACGTGATGTCTGTGTGAGATCAGTTTGTTTTACGCACAGCACAAACTGAATATACATTTGTGTGAACTTACCCTAATGGCAGGTGCAGACAACTGTTTTTACTCCATCCAAGAGTCAGTCCGACTATGCTAAACAAACGCTGATCAGAGTGGGATCCAATCTTCTTGGAGAGGAAGAGAAAAGAAAAAAGATTCTCCACATTCTCCATTATGTCAGTCCATGCTAACCACTCTCTATATGCCTCCCTTTCATGCTGTCCCCTCTTCATATCCATTCTGTGCCCTTTTTCACACTATGCCCCTATACTGCCCACCACGCTGCCCTCTTCAAACTGTAACCACTCCTCACACTGTTCCACTACACAGTATGATGGTCAACACAGCCGTCCTTACTGTATGATATCCACAACAACCCCCCCTATAAATAGTATTGTCATCAACAGAGCCTCCATATATAGTATGATGTCCACCACAGCCCCCATGTATAGTATGATGTCCAACACAGGGTGCAGGCCGAGAGAGAAGTGAGCGTTGTCAGTGACTGACACTGTTCCCCTGGGTGTTTGCACCCCAGCCATCACCATGCTAAATGTCTGCAGCCGCAGGAAGATGTTGGGGAACCGCATACATTCAGCATTTTTTTTCAAAGTGCCCCCTCTCGGGAAGGCAGGAGGTAGCACCCTAGGCAGGTGCCTACTCTGCCTACTCCTCGTCCTGGTCTGGGCTCTGGATTCAAATCCCATCGTGGACAACATCTGCAAGGGTTTTTACGTTTTGCCGATGTATCCATGGGTTACCTCCATTTAATCCACACTCCAAACATACACTGATAGAGAATTTACATTGTGAGCCCAATGGGATGATGATGCCTGTAAAGTGCTGTGGAATATGATGGTGCTATATACGTGAGGTATATAAATAAGTGCAGTTCTCATCCATTCTATAGAGATGACCTGTCATTTCTATAGCAGCATTTATCTAACATACCTTGTTATAAGGAAGTATATTAGCTGTGTTACCTAGTTACATCAATTGTTTCCCCCATATGCCACAAACAGTTACTGAATATTACATTGTTCTACCACACATTGCATTTGTTTATGGCAGAAAAAAAGTTACACAACTTTATTTTGATGTTTGTTTGCTTTTTTTAAATAAGCTGAATCTGATTAAATAGTTTATCAAAATAATGGCTAGAATTCTGCTGTAAATCTGAACGAAATGTTGAAAAATTTGACAGAAATGTTTTTTGCAACTTTCGCCATTTTTATGCTCTACTTAGTGAAAAGCGGGAAGGAATTGTGACAGCAACCAAATTCAACATAATTTACGCCACAAAAGAGGCAGAAATAATGGCAGAAATGTGTTCCCGTCACTGCAGGGCATCCCTGAGTCTGGTGCATGGCAGCTAACAACATTACGTCATCATTATCAAGACTCGCATACAAAACACCAGTTCTGATGAATCGGAGGCCCATATCTTTTACGATATTTATTGCATATTTTGATCTATCTAGTTAATTTAAATTGAACTTAATTACTTAATTTACTTTAATATTAACCAAATACATGCAAAACTTTTACATTTTAAAACTGTCAGGAAAGAGGCAGACATTAATCGTTGCACATTCATTTATTAGCCATTTAATTGTGGATTTTATTCAGTACTATTTATGTAGACTACAGGACAAGCTGTGGAGCAGCAGGGTGACTCAATGGTTAATTAGACTTTGCATTGTTGGGGTCCTCGAATCAAATCCCACCGAAAATATCTGCAAGAAATCTTTGTTTATCTCTAAAGACATACCGATGGGGAATTAGATTGTGAGCCCCAATGGGGACAGTGATTATGTCTGTAAAGCGCTGTGGAATTATTGGTGCCATATAAGAAAGCAAATAATAAGTGCTGAAGTGATGACAACTAAGTATTTCCTTGTACAATAATGAAAGAGAACATCTTTCCATTTGCTTTTCTATGCCACATAGAAAAATCTTCCAGCGTTAACTTTTTTCATAATCCAAATTGTGTGTTGAAAACCAAAGCAATGTATTCTACTGTTGATTTAAATTGCCCATACCCATTAAGGTACCGTCACATTTAGCGACGCTGCAGCGATCTAGACAACGATGCCGATCGCTGCAGCGTCGCTGTGTGGTCGCTGGAGAGCTGTCACACAGACAGCTCTCCAGCGACCAACGATGCGAAGTCCCCTGGTAACCAGGGTAAACATCGGGTTACTAAGCGCAGGGCCGCACTTAGTAACCTGATGTTTACCCTGGTTACCAGCGTAAAAGTAAAAAAAACCAAACACTACATACTTACATTCCGGTGTCTGTCCCCCGTCGCTGTGCTTTCCTGCACTGGCTGTGAGCGCCGGCTGGCCATAAAGCACAGCGGTGACGTCACCACTGTAATCTGCTTTACGGCTGGCCGGCGCTGACAGTGCAGTGAAGGAGAACACCGGGGGACGTGACAGACACCGGAATGTAAGTATGTAGTGTTTTTTTTTTTTTACATTTACACTGGTAACCGGGGTAAACATTGGGTTACTAAGTGCGGCCCTGCGCTTAGTAACCCGATGTTTACCATGGTTACCAGTGAAGACATCGCTGAATCGGCGTGTGTGACTGCGGGAGATCCAGTGACGAAATAAAGTTCTGGACTTCTAGCTTCGACCAACGATGTCACAGCAGGATCCAGATCGCTGCTGCGTGTCAAACACAACGATATCGCTATCCAGGACGCTGCAACGTCACGGATCGCTAGCGATATCGTTGTTAAGTTGGTCAGTGTGAAGGTACCTTTAGGTGTCAGGCAGTGGCGTAACTACCGCGGTCGCAGCGGTCGCCAGTGCGACCGGGCCCGGCAGGTCAGGGGCCCGGGCCCGGCAGGCAGGCTCGGACTGGCAGTGCCTCCCCCCGCTCCAGGGCCCCCCCCCCGCCGCCGCCGCTGCCGCTGCCTTGAATACTCACCCTGCTCCAGCGATGGTCTCGGCGTCTGCACTGCAGCTCGTTCCTGCTTGAGCGGTCACGTGACACCGCTCATTAAGATCATGAATATGCGCATATTCATGATCTTAATGAACGGTGTCACATGACCGCTCAAGCAGGAAGAAGGTGCTGCGCCGGCGCCGCCGCCTGGAGTCGGGACAGAGCGCGAGGGATGTCGGCACGGCCGTGCAGTGGGAAGACAGGTGAGTATGAGGGCCGGGGGGATGGGGGATGAAGGAGGACATAAGCCGGCGCGCCGAGCAGGAGCGGAGAGATAAGCCTGCATACAAGGGGGAATATAAGCCATGCAGGGGGGAATATAAGCCATGCAGGGGGGGATATGAGCCATGCAGGGGGGAATATAAGCCATGCAGGGGGGGATATGAGCCATGCAGGGGGGAATATGAGCCATGCAGGGGGGAATATGAGCCATGCAGGGGGGAATATAAGCCATGCATACAGGGGGGGGGAATATAAGCCATGCATACAAGGGGGAATATAAGCCATGCATACAGGGGCGGAATATGAGCCATGCATACAGGGGGGGAATATGAGCCATGCATACATGGGGAGATATGAGTCATGCATGCAGGAGGGGTAATATGAGCTATGTATATGGGATAGGAGGGAGATGAGCCATGCATACAGGAGGGGGGTCATTATACAGTATTGAGCATCATGTGTGGCCGTTATACAGTATGGAGCATCATTTGTGGTCATTATACAGTATTGAGCATTATGTGGGATCATTATACAGTATGGAGAACTGTGTGGCCGTTATACACTATGGAGCACTATGTGTGGGTGGTCATTATACAGTATGGAGCACTGTCTGGCCATTATACAGTATGGAGCAATGTGTGGCCATTATACACTATGGAGCATCATGTGTGGCCATTATACACTATGGAGCATCATGTGTGGCCATTATACAGTATGCAGCATCATGTGTGGCCATTATACAGTATGCAGCATCATGTGTGGTGGCCGTTATACAGTATTGAGCATCATGTGTGGCCATTATTCTATGGGGGTTACATTGAGTTGTATGGCAGGGCTGCAGGGGGGGGGGCCCCATTTGGAAGTTCGCACCGGGGCCCCTAACTTTGTAGTTACGCCACTGGTGTCAGGTGAACATGTTGACCTCCATAGGTTCTGCCTCCAATTTCCCCTCTATAGCAGGTGTCAGGAGGTGGCTTACCTCCTGTGAGATCAAAGGGATCAGGTATGTTGAAATCCAACAGTCTAAAGGTACCGTCACACTGAAAGATATCGCTAGCAATCCATGACGTTGCAGCGTCCGGGCTAGCGATATCGTTCAGTTTGACAGGCAGCAGCGATCAGGATCCTGCTGTGATGTCGTTGGTCGCTGCAGAAAGTCCAGCACTTTATTTCGTCGCTGGACTTCCTGCAGACATCGCTGAATCGGCGTGTGTGACAGCTCTTCAGCGACTAAACAGCGACGCTGCAGCGATCGACATCGTTGTCGGTATCACTGCAGCGTCGCTGAGTGTGAAGGTACCTTAAACCTTCTTTTCCCCCAACATTTGCTGGCAGGACACCCTCGCACACATAATATGGTTATCCAGTCATTGGCTTTGGATGACAATCTGACCCACCTGAATGTCAGTACATAGTTCTTATGTCAATTTACATTAGTCAATATCACAAAGGTCAACATGGAGCAAAGTTGGCCGAACCCTCTGTTTGTTGGCAAGATAGATTGACGTTCTTATGTGTACGTGGGCCTACAGGATTGGGCATGTTAAATTTTAATGCCTGTCCCTTCTGTTCTCAGGGCAGATGAGCTGCCGTCAGCGGTGTCTGACAGTGACTCACTCTCTTCTCACCATTGATAACGCATGCACACTCATCTGAACAAGTGCACATGTGTACGGGTGCCTTTATACCATTTGGATGGCTATTTGAGGGGGTCATCATACAATTTGAAAAGCCATTATACCATAATACTGTGTGAAGGTTTGTGTGGGGGCCATCACACTGGGTGGAGGGTATGAAGGGACACTATACTGTATGGCGAGACTCTATGTTGTATGGAGGGCCAGTATACTGTATGGGGGACCATCATGCAGTATGGAGGGACATCATAAGGTGTGGAGGGCTGTCAGGCTTTCACACTGTGTTGGGGTCAATGTGGGGGTATCTTACTGTGTTTAGGGGACCACTTTTGTTGGCATCATAGCTCATGGGGCCATGAGAGGAGTGCCTTAGTGCATAGGTACACTATTGGGAATTAATAGAGGCAAAATTACTTTGTAAAGAATGCAAAGTTGTGGGATGTGCTGTTCTGTGACCCCGCTGAATATTGTTTGTTGGGATGGCGGGAGAAGCAATTAGGACTTCTTCTATGGAGCCCCATGATTTCTATGTACCCCCTGCATATAGCCAACCTTAGCTTCTTCTTGCGATGGCCTCCATTTGCTGTGGTCTTCGGGAAATGGTGGAAATATGCCTCAATTCAGGCTTTCATCAGATGCGAACGTTCTACTTTTTCATTTCACTTTTCAATGGAATTTTTTTGCTCTTTTTATTACAGGGAAATGTTTTCAAATATATTCTCTGTTGTCATAGCAACTAAGTGCAAAACAGCGTTTTATAGTTGTTTCTTATCTGTAGTGAAAAATTAATTTATTGCTTTTGTGTGTTCACGGGCAGTTTGTTAACTCACTTGTGTTTGCTGCATTATTGTAAGAAATTAAAAGCAAAATGTAATGAAAGATAAGATTATGTTTGATGAATGGTAAAAGAACAGTTGTAAAAGTTGGTTCTGCAAAAATATCGATCTATTAATCTAAAAATCAATAAAAATGTTAAGTGCAGAAAACATATCCACATTATTAATACTGCTTTAAATGAAAAACATGTTTTTAGTAGTAATGGAAAAATCCAATTAGCAGAGAAGTCTCCTGGATAAATGGAAAGGGAATCTGTAATCACATTTGACCTAAGCTGTTAATATGGGCGTACAGGCTATAGAATGCTGAAAAAAATCATATTTGAAGACTTGTTGCTGAGAAATTATCTTTTATTACTTTATGTAAATTACCTCTTTCATGCTCTGGGGAGGATGTTGCCTGGAGGATAACTCCCCTTTCATGTAAAATTAGCCCTGGAGGCAGTTACCAGTATGATGTGAAATGGTTACCAGCGTTACCAGTGTGATGTGTAATGGTCGCTCTCTGCTCTCCTGATCTCACTGCAGAGCTGTGTGCGATTATAACTGACACATCTGTAGGTTCCTCTCAGCATCAGTTTCCATCTCACAGGCAGACAGGGTTGTAATATCTCTGCAATACAGCAGAGCTCAGACAGAAGCAAAAAAACATGTTTGCAAAAAGACAAATTTCATTTCTCCTGTTCTGTGTTAGTTACTTTTCTCACTCCCCATTCATGTAAAATAAGCTCTGGAGGCAAAGTGATCTTCCAGGAAACATCCTCCCCATAGCTTGGAAGAAGTCATTTAAATTAAGTGATAAAAGATGATTTATCCACAACAAGGCATCTGATACAAGACATACAGGTATGACTTTTTTCAGCAGTCTATGTCCTGTATGGCCATAGTAATAGTTTAGATAGGTCAAATGTGGTGACAGATTCCCTTTAAGTAAAGGGATGTTCACCTTATATCTCCAACACTGAGTATAAAAAGCAATGAAAATCAATATTTGATGTGACCACCCTTTGCCTTGAAGCAGAAGTGCATCAGTAGATATACAGGTGCTTCTCACAAAATTAGAATATCATCAAAAAGTTAATTTATTTTTGTTTTTGAATACAAACGTGAACCTCATATATTATATAGTCATTACAAACAGAGTGATCTATTTCAAGCGTTTATTTCTGTTAATGTTGATGATTATGGCTTACAGCCAATGAAAACCCAACAGTGACTCATTACCTCGGTATATTAGAATAATTAACAAAAAAACCCTGCAAAGGCTTAATAAGCATTAAAAAATTGTCCCTTAGTCTGTTTCAGTAGGTTCCACAATCATGGAGAAGACTGCTGACTTGACAGATATCTAGAAGGCAGTCATTAACACACTCCACAAGGAGGGTAAGCCATAAAAAGGTCATTGCTAAAGAAGCTGGCTGTTCGCACAGTGCTGTATCCAAGCATAATAATGAAAAGTTGAGTGGAAGGAAAAAGTGTGGTAGAAAAAGGTGCACAAGCAACCGGAATAACCCAGCCACGTAGCATATTGCCCAGTCACGTAGTATATTGCCCAGCTACGTAGTATATTGCACAGCAACATAGTATACAGCACAGAGCCACATAGTATATTGCCCAGCCACGTAGTATATTGCCCAGCCACGTAGTATATTGCCCAGCTACTTAGTATATTGCCCAGCCACATAGTATATTGCCCAGTCACGTAGTATATTGCCCAGCCACGTAGTATATTGCCCAGCTACGTAGTATATTGCTCAGCCACGTAGTATATTGCCCAGCTGCGTAGTATATTGCACAGCGACGTAGTATACAGCACAGAGCCACGTAGTATATTGCCCAGCCACGTAGTATATTGCCCAGCTACGTAGTATATTGCCCAGCCACGTAGTATATTGCCCAGCCACGTAGTATATTGCCCAGTCACGTAGTATATTGCCCAGCTACGTAGTATATTGCACAGCGACATAGTATACAGCACAGACACGTACGGTAGTATATTACCCAGTCACGTAGTAGATTGGCCAGCGACGTAGTATATTGCGCAGCGACGTAGTATACAGCACAGACATGTAGTATATTGCCCAGTCACGTAGTATATTGCCCAGCTACATAGTATACAGCACAGAGTCATGTAGTATGCAGCACAGAGCCACGTAGTATTTTGGCCAGCCACGTAGTATATAACACTGCCCAGGCAGTATATAACAGTGGCCACGTAATATATAGCACAGCCTACGCAGTATATACCACAGCCCACGGAGTATATCACACAGACCACATAGTATATAACACTGCCTATCGAGTATGCAGCACAGAGCCACGCGGTATGTAACACAGCCCACGTTGTATACAGCAGTGTGGGCACCATATCCCTGTTAAAAAAATATTAAAATAAAAAATAGTTATATACTCACCCTCCGGCGGGATCCACCGAAGCTCCGGCGATACGCGCACGGCTGCCGCCGTTCCCAGGATGCATTGCGAGATTACCCAGATGACTTAGCAGACTCACGTGAGCGCTAAGTATTCTGGGTAATTTCGCAATGCATCTATGGGAACGGAAGATGGCGGCAGGCGCGAGTGGCTCAGAGGACAACGGAGGGTGAGTGTAGCAGGTTTTTTGTTTTTTTTTACTATTGATGCCGCATAGTTGGGGACACACAGGGCTAATACCAGCGGTAACGGAGTGTGTTACCCGCGGCATAACGCGGTCCGTTACTGCCGGCATTAACCCTGTGTTAACGGTGGCTGGAGGGGAGTATGCGGGCGCCGGGCAGTGACAGCGGGGAGTAAGGAGCGGCCATTTTCTTCCGGACTGTGCCCGTTGCTGATTCGTCGTGGCTGTTTTGCCGCGACCAATCAGCGACTTGGATGTCCTTGACAGACAGAGGCCGTGACCAATGAATATCCATGACAGACAGACAGACAGAAAGGCAGACAGACAGAAGGACAGACGGAAGTGACCCTTAGACAATTATATAGTAGATTAGAACAACAACACAAAAGATGTGTTCAGCATAGATATCAGGTAGAAAACAGTGTGTATGCCCAATGATACCAAATGATAAATAATATAGTAAAGTGCTTAGTGTAATCTCATATTGTCAAGGGAAAAAGAACAAGGCAGTAGGATGGTGAATAGTAAACATAATACTCAGTACCTAGAGCCAAAGTGCCCTGTATATATCAGACCATCTCATATCCTATAGTTCCTTACAAATCATGTGGTGTATCAGGACCCACGCCATGCAGCCCCAAAGCGCGTTTCGCGTTGGCTTCGTCAGGCTTAATGATTTAGAGATGATCTGCAAAGAGAAGTGGACCAAAATTCCTCCTGACATGTGCGCAAACCTCATAATCAACTACAAAAACCGTCTGACTGCTGTGCTTGCCAAAAAGGGTTTTGCCACCAAGTATTGAGTCTTGTTTGCCAGAGGGATCAAATACTTATTTCTCACTGCAAAATGCAAATAAATTTATACAATATGATTTTCTGGAGTTTATTTTTGATATTCTATCTCTCAATGTTAAAATTAACCTACCCTTAATATTATAGATTGTTCATGTCTTTGTCAGTGGGCAAACTTACAAAATCAGCAAGGGATCAAATACTTATTTCCCCCACTGTAATGCTCCAAACAGTATAATGAACCCCATATAATGCTCTATACAGAATAATGAGCCCTATATAGTATTCCATATATAATGGTCCCAATATATTGCTCCATAGAGTATATGATGTGCCCCATATAATGCTCTATACAGTATATGATGGGCCCCATATAGTGCTCCATATATATATTGGGACCCATATAATGTTCCATATGTAAAGGGCCCCGTATATTGCTCTGTATATAATGGGTCCAATATAATGCTCCAGTGTATTATGGGCCCCATAATAATGCTCCATGCAGAATGGACCCCATATATTACTCTAACATTACATAAATGAAATACTCACTTCTCCTTGATGGCTGCTGCTCTGCTCCAGACTCCTCAGGGTTGCCCTCTTCCAGCAGCTCTCTGCACTGTGACTGATCAGAGCAGAGGGTGCACACTAGTGACGGCATCACGCCCTCTGACCTGAAATGTCACGGAGTCAGAAGACGCTGCAGCAGAGGAATGGGGAGAGCTAAGTATTGCAAGTACCGGGGCCCTGAGCAAGCGAGGGGGGCCACTCATGGGCACTGGCACCGAGCCCCTGGTGTCCACAAAGATGAGTAGGCCCCTCCGCCTGCTCAGGACCCTGGCACTTGCCCGGGTGCTGATGCTGACCCTGGCTATATACCTACACAGCTTACAAGACAAAGAGTGATAGGATGGAGAGTTGGTGGCTTCTTGTTCTATCATGACCAAATATTTGCCGCACTAGAGAAGAAATTCACAATCGGAGCTCTGGAACTTTATCGTTAGCAATACCTCTGAGTCCACCCATGGTATGGACCAAGGCAGAGGTAGGCAGAGTAGCCACTTGCTAGGGGTGTATCTATCGATCTATCTATCAATATACCTGTCGATCTATCTATCTACAAATAGGCAGCACTCCCAAAATAGAAAATGTAATAGTCCACATTGACAGCAACATTTTTGTCTAATTGAGGACCTCGCTGGGTGGCAATTTTCAGTTGAGTGGACTCCAGTACTGGGTAAGAGGATCGTTATGTGATATTCCTATATGTGTGTTATAGGCCATTTGGTGTAATTTGGATGCTTCATATGGGACTTCACATGGGTTGGTGAAAACCGCAAAATGAACTTTAGCCTGGCCCCTTTAGAATAGCCAGAACAGGCAGGATTGAAGATCATTGGGTTAAACTAACAGGCAATTTGGTTCTAAGGTTTGGGGTTGTATGAGCATTGATAGATCCTCTTGTCCATACTATGTACGTGTGATTTTTGGTCATTGATAGAGTACTGGAGGCCACTTCATGGTGTCCTTATTTTGTATCTGATACTTATGTGTGTTTTTTTACCAAGTTTTCTAGTGTTTAATACATTTTGTATACTCTTTTTAAACACTCCATGTGTCCTCCTCTTTGAAACAGTATCTGTTTGTCTGTCTGTCAATTGTATTGCAGAATTACGGTGACTAAGGATCGGTTTACACGAACTGACCGGTGGCACAATATGACCGCTGATTGATAAACTTTTACTGATCAGCGCTGGCATTGAGTGATCTAAAATAGATCCCTCAGTGCGTATAACCTGCCAGGGTTCTTGGCTATACGAGTCCTGTTTACACAGGATGATGCACCGACAAGAATGATGATCTTTTGCGCTGCACAAAATATTTCTTCACTTGTAAAATGAGCATTTTGCCCCTTCATCGGCAGCCTGTTTACAAAGCAAGATGATTGTGAAATGAGCGTCTATAAGAGCACATGGTGGTTGTGAGGTGGGGAGAGATAACTTGTTCCACTCCTCAGTTTATCATATATTTATTTTATTTATTTTTTTACTCACTTATATATAGTGGCATTAATTCCACAGAGTTTTAGAGACATTATCGGCACTGTCCCCATTGAGGCTCACAATCTAATCCCCTATCAGTATGTCTTTGGAGTGTGGGAGGAAACGGCGAACTCAGAGGAGATCGACTCAAACACGGGGAGAACATACAAACTCCTTGCAGATGTTGTCCTTGGTGGGATCCCAACGCCGCAAGGCAACATGCTAACCACTGAGCCACCATGCTGCCATTATGATCCATAGAACATTCTAGTTTATGAATACCTTGTACATTCACCACCAATATTGAAGGACAGTGTGTATGACTGTTTTGTGCCACTCTTGGGCAATCCACGTAAAGAAGATTAAAGCCATAGATTTGTATACCAAATGTTTGTAGAACAATGCTGGTGATACTTCTAGTAATGTCTTACTTTCTCTACAGTAGATTCAAAGGTTGAGGTTCACAAATAATAACTAACAGTATTACTGTGTTTCAGAGATCTCAGTTGTGCAATTAGAAGCCAGTGATGTCGCCAATGAGCCCGTTCTCAGAGGTTTTACACTTTGGTGAACTTCAGTGATTACTTGACTGCAATATGCCAATAAAAAAAGCTGACACGCACTTGTAGGTTCAAGAAAGTACATAATGTAGTGATCAGGAGAGCATGATAACACAGAGTATCTTATGAAAATAATTCCGCCTGTACAAAACTGTGAAGATTTGTGTGATACAATCTGCCATACATAATGTTATGTAAAACATTAAAGTTGTGATGTAAGTTTAGTTGTCAGTCTGCCATGACATTTGCGGTGGGTATAATCTGGGCCTCAACATAACAGATCTCAGTGACATTCTTAACAAACATGAGTTGACAGCCCAGTAGTCCATTTATGTGACCATACACATTTAACAAAAATGAGTGCGAATACTATGCAGTAGCCACTTCTTCAAGTCCCATTCACAAGTGGCAATAATTATGATTCCTTTCATTTAAATCAACCGGCAAGTATAAATGCATAAAAAGATTAAATGATTAAAAATTAAATTTATGGTTCATCAAAATTGATTGTGTGTGTAGTAAAATCAGAATTGCTGGAGCTATTGGTAACTGTACATGTCATCCAACATTTGAATTGAAGTGTGCAACTATTAGACAACTCTTTATTCTGCTTACTTTTAATCCAGTGATCATTGGAGTATAAAAAAAATTGTGTAAACGGACTTCAAAGGGGATTATGTGATCATGTGGACAAAGCTGGCAAAAGGTAAGAAAACTCAAAGGAACCTATTCTCAGTCAATGAAGGCAGGGTTGCCAACCATCCAAAAATTCTACGACAATCCGTAAAAATAATGCACTTTTTTGCCCTGTCCGTAAAAAAAAACCTAATGCGTCCGTAATTGTTTTGAAGCTGAAAAAACATTTATACAGATTATTTTATTGTAATGATGATCATTTTACTGTGTACAATGAATGCAGCTAATGCCATCCTTTCAGAATTATAGGCTGTAGACCTATATCACATATAGTCATAATGATTTATTATGGTTTTCCAATGTGTCTGTAAAAAATATTCTCCGTGATTTTTTTACAAGCTGTCCATAAAAATAAAAAGTCAAGTTTGCTACTCTGAGAATAGGTTGTTGCCTTTGTTTATTTGACTCACAACCTAATTGCCTAATATATGTACAGTGCAGATATTGATAATGTAAATGGATAATGTCAAGTTCAAAAAGGAACCAAAGAGTTAATGGTCATGTTATGGTCATGTTATGATTCTGGTTTCCTAGCCTGTATATTACTGTACTGTTATATATCATAATAATTTATCAGTATACAATCAATATATTATGCTGTTGTGAGATCATGGTGTACAGTACTTAATAAAGTATGTAGGTTAGCTTAAAGTGTCACATCTACTGGAAGAAACAGAGCAAAATGCATCATAATTCTGCTTCTCAGATCAACGCTCCATAGGTTGCAGTAGAAAGGACAACGTGGAAACTCCATTGAATTATGTCGGAGCTTCAGGGATTGTTTTTTAATAAATGAGTAAACCAGGGAATGTGTGGGGAGTCTTTATAGAAATAAAGTATTTTTTCTGTGTGTGTGTTTTTTTGGATTACTTGGTTAGTATTGTGGGTATCTGATTGACACTTCTCTATTACTAAACCTTGGGCTTGCTGCCAGCTGACATTACACAGTCGACATCAACCCCAAAACAATTACTCCAAGTGCCACCACATCAGGGCAATCGAGAGGAGGCAAGGCTAAGTTCCAGGACTGGTGCATCTAATGGATGCACCATTTCTGGGACATCCGAGGGCTGGTCTTTTTAGGCTGGGAAGGGACCAATATCCATGGACCTTCCCAGACTATTAATATCAGCCCCCAGCTGTCTGCTTTGCATAAGCTGGTTATTAAAAACAGGAGGGAACTCACATAATTTTTTAGGGTCCCTCCATCTTTAATAACCAGCTAAGGCAAAGCAGACACCTGGGGGCTGATGATAATAGGCTGGGAAGGTCCATGGATATTGGCCCTTTCCCAGCATAATAAGACAATCTCACAATTATCTGCTTTCCCTTGGCTGGTTATTACAAACTAGATTGTGGCCCGATTCTAACGCATCGGGTATTCTAGAATATGCATGTCCCTGTAGTATATGGACAATGATGATTCCAGAATTCGCGGCAGACTGTGCCCGTCGCTGATTGGTCGAGGCAACCTTTATGACATCATCGTCGCCATGGCAACCATTATGACATCTACGTCGATACTGTGCCCGTCGCTGATTGGTCGAGGCGAATCCGCGGCAGACTGTGCCCGTCGCTGATTGGTCGAGGCAACCTTTATGACATCATTGTCGCCATGCTGTGCCCGTCGCTGATTGGTCAAGGCCTGGCGGCCTCGACCAATCAGAGATGCAGGATTTCCAGGACAGACAGACAGACAGGAAAACCCTTAGACAATTATATATATAGATAGGAGGGACCCCACAACATTTTTTTAAGGGTTCCCCCATTTTTAATAACCAGCAAAGGCAAGGAAGACAGATGTGAGCTGATATTCATAGGCTGGGAAGCTCCATGGTTATTGTGCTATTGTGCCCTTCCCAGCATTATAAGACCAGCTCACAGCCAATAGAAGACAATGGGAGCCCTAACTTTTGTCCTGTAAAATGGGGGTAATAAAGGGTAGGTTTCTGCAAAAATAAGCAAAATAGGGGTAAAAGCAGGACAGTTTCCCTGCAAACAAATGTGGATAAGAAAATGACTTAAAATTACAGAGAATACAAAAAAGTATACTAATAATATTGAATCCCAAGGCGGAGGTCCAAGTGGAGGAGGAGGTGGTCATTGCGGTGTAAGTGGAAGAAGCAAAGGAGAAGATATCCAACACTGTTTTTGTGGGTTTTTTGTTTGTTTTTATGGAAATTATTTAAAAGAACACAGAATAAAAAAATAACAACCTAGAACCAGGAGGCAGAGGTCCAAGTGGACGAGGAGGTGGAGTAGATGGAGGAGGTAGACGTGGCAGTGTAGGAAGAAGAGGCAGAGGAAGAGATATCCATCGCTGTTTTTGTGTTTAGTTTGTTTGGTTTTGAGGGGGGTTGTTCTTTTTAGGGAAATACTTAAAAGAACATAGAATTGAAAAAAATAAAATAACTAGAACCAGGAGGTTGAGGTCCAAGTGAAGGACGTTATGGTGGATGTGGCGGTGTAAGTGGAAGAGGTGGGGGAGGAGGTATACAATACTTTTTTGTGTTGCCTTTTTGTTTGTTTGATTTT
The DNA here is from genome assembly GCF_032444005.1 of Ranitomeya imitator. Lineage (NCBI taxonomy): Eukaryota > Metazoa > Chordata > Amphibia > Anura > Dendrobatidae > Ranitomeya > Ranitomeya imitator. Next base: position 173,293,855 of record NC_091285.1, on the reverse strand, counting down.
TTTAGAAAAATTACTTAAAATAACAGAAGGAAAAAAATAACAGCCTGGAACAAGGAGGCAGAGGTCCAAATGGAGGAGGTGAAGGTGGAAGTGGTGGTGTAGGTGGGAGAGGGTGAGTAGGATGTAGCAAACACTGTTTTTGTGCTTTTCTTTGTTTGTTTTTCTTTTGTGTTTGTTTATTTTTTTATTTGGGAAGGTTTCAAAATTAAACGTATGACAAATAGATCTGGGATCCACCCCTGGTTAATTTTAATGAATGTTAGCTTCTCCACATTGGCTGTGGACAGGCGGATGCCCCTATCTGTGATCACATCCCCTGCCATGCAAAACACACATTCTGACAGTACACTTGCCGTAGGGTGGGCCAGCACCTTCAAAGCACAAAGGGCAAGCTCAAGTCATGTCTCCAGTTTGGAGACCCCGAAGTTAAATTGAGCAGACCCATCACTTACATACACGAAAAAGCAGAGAAGGCACTCACCGATCTTAAAATTCCAGTTTTTATTCAATCTTTATTTAAAATTCCATGGCCAGGAGGGAGAGGAAAAGAGCTGCTGTGAGCAGGAACAAACGACGGCCGTTTCGCTCTGTGCTTGCGCTTCTACGGGTCAGTATCCATCACTTAGTACATGGAGATGTGTTGACATGTACTCTTCCACCTTGTTGTGGTACCGCTGACTCCTGCTAATACAGACTGTATAAGATGGTGGTGCTGAATGTTGTGATGTGCTGAGGAAGTTTTTCCACATTTCGGTCATGCTAACCCTGCCTTTCGAGGTGGTGGCATTGCTTCAGCTGTGTTGATGACTTCCTCTTCCTCTGCCTTGTTCTTCCACTGAGCCCCTGCTGTTAGATAGTGCCTCTACCAGTATGTGCTTATATTCATGCATTTTCCGATCCAGCTCCAGTGACAGAAGTAAGGATGGCACGTTGTCCTGGTAGCAGGGATCCAGCAGGATGGTCAACCTGTAATAGGCACTGGTTACAATCTGGGCAACTCGCTGGCCATTGTGCAGGCACAGCAGCATGTATTGGCTGACATGTGCTAGTCTGTGCAGAAGGGGGCAATGACAAGCTGTCCTCGGTGGGAGGTGTATAGTCTGGGTCCTCTTTATCACCCCAGCCATACTCCTGTGATGTCTGTGAGCTGCTTTGAGTACCACCCTGCTGAGAACACATTTATTCCTCATTATCATCATCCTCATCCTTCAAACCATTCCCCGGGATGGATAGTAGTGTACCTGGCTGCTGTTAGTACAGGAACCCACCCTGCGAGCCACGTGTGGACGACAGGCCTGATAATGGTGTGAATGGTCCCGGTTCCTACTGCTATTCTCCTTCCTAGTGGAGGTGGGGCATCCAAAGTCCAAGGGTATGGAGAAGGTCAAGCTGAGGGACACACTCCCTCTCCAATTTGTCCCTTGGAAGAAGGTGGACATCCCCTGTATTCACGGGGATGGTGAAGACCGGGCTTCCCTTCTGTGCTATGGGAGAAGAGGAGAAGATAGTATCTCCTGAGGCAGACTTCCCTGAGATATGGGTGACTAGAGAAAATTTGGGGTTCATGCAACATTGGGACATAATGCTAAAAGAAATGTTCAGTAAGGTAACAATTAAATTAAAAAAGCATAGCACAAGAGTGGGGAGTTATTGTACCCGGTTACTAAGGTGAGGGAGGAGACACTGGAGCAATTGTTGGTACCAGGACTCTATAGACAAAGGTTGTTGGACATGGCCCATTCACATGTCTTGGGTGGCCATCTGGGGGTGGAGCAAACTCAAAAAATGGTCATGCAGAGGTCCTACCTGCCAGTTAAAGGGAATCTTTCACCCCATTTTTGTGATATGAAGTAAAAATATCCATCAATTCAGCATCAGTTCTGTATTTCAGCAGTACTTTTGATACCCCCTGACTCCCCACGTTTGATGAATAAATACCTTTTGTATCTCTCCTGCGTTGTATGTAAATCTCCTCGGTTCGGGCGTGACTTATTCTGATTCTCTCCCTCCGCTCCTCGGCTTGCTGTACATAATAAGATCTGTGAATAGCACAGATCCCGTATAGTTGCCGCACGTGCACATTGAAATGGCCTCTCGCACGTGCGCAGTATGCTTTGCCCAACTGTGGTCAAAGCATAAAATCACTATTGCGCATGCACCCATAGTTTTCATTACGTTCTATGCCCCCTTGCACGGCAAGACTTCCGGGGCATAGTACATAATGAAAAGTGCCGGCGCATGCGCACTATTGTGGGCAAAGCATACTGCGCATGCGCGAGAGGCCATTTCAATGCGCATGTACGGCAACTGTATGTGTACGCAGGAATGAGGAGAAATAAATGCCTAGAGCAATACAGGAGGTGGGGAGAGAAGGAGAATAAGCCACGCCCATCGGACCGGACCGAGGAGATTTACATACAACGCAGGAGAGATAAAAAAAGGTATTTATTCATCAAAGGTGGGGAGTCAGGGGGTATCAAAAGTACTGCTGTAATGCAGAACTGACGCTGAATTGATGGATATATTTTTACCTCACACAAATGGGGTGACAGATTCCCTTTAACCATTACCATCCCTCACTTCCAAAATCCTCTTGTGCCGCTACCCATCAAGGCAAGGCAAGTGAGAGGCCCCATGGAAACTCCATGTTGGATGCTGGACATAGACAAAGAGACGTGGGAACAGGAGCCTATTCCCGTAATAGAGCACATGGCGAGAGACTAGGGCAAGCCCAATACTTCACAATACTAGATCTGACCATTAGTTTCTGGCAGGTGCCTCTGACAGATTCGGCAAAAGGAAAGACCGCCTTCATTACACCATAAGGTATCACTATGTTGTCTTTCCTTTTGGGTTACATGGGGCCCCAGCCACATTATAATTATAGATGCTGATGGATATAGTTTTACAACCCCAACAGAAGTATGCATTGGCATTTTTGGATGATATAATCATCTTTAGTACCGACTGGCATACCCACTGGTCCAAGGTGCAAGTGGTAGTGGATTCGCTCTGAGCCATGGGCTTGACAACAAACTCAAAAAAATGTGCAATAGGTCTCAAAGACCCAGGGTATGTGACTGGCCATGGGGTTATCAAACCCAAAATAATTCAAAACTGTCCACGGCCTCTTACCACAAAACAGATAATATTGTTCCTCTGCATTATTTGGTATTACTGACAATTTATACCTAATTTTGCCCGAAAATTGGCACCCTTGACCAAGGGAAGGAAATCAGTCATGGATCGGTAGAACCCTCAGGCGGAGGAAGCATTCCAATCCATAAAGTTGGCATTATGTGGACAGCCTGTCCTCACGAGCCCCAACTTCAAGAAAAGGATTATCATGCAAACAGGTGCGTCTGAGGTACAAAGTCCTGCTGGAGTATGAAAATTCCTTCTCCAATAAGCTTGTCTGCAGAGGGAAGCATGAAGTGCTCTAAAATTTCCTGGTAGACGGCTGCGCTGACTTTAGTCTTGATAAAACACAGTGGACCTACACCAGCAGATGACATGGCTCCCAAAACCATCATTGATTGTGGATACTTCACATTAGACCTTGTAAATCAAGGTCTCAGAGTCCGGAGGAAGAGTGGAGAAACAGACAATCCAAGCTGCTTGAAGTCTAGTGTGAAGTTTCCACAATCAGTGATGGTTTGGGGAACCCTGTTATCTGCTGGTATACTTACACTGTGTTTTATCAAGACCAAAGTTAGCAAGGCCGTCTACCAGGAAATTTTAGACCACTTCATGCTTCCCTCTGCTGACAAGCTTTTTGGAGATGATTGGCCCGCAAATTCATCTGACCTTAACCCCATAGAGGATCTATGGGGTATTGTCAAGAGGAAGATGAGAGACACCAAACCCAACAGCGCAAACGAGCTGAAGGCTGCTATCAAAGCAGCCTGGGCTTCCATAACACCTCCTGCCTCATTACCGCACTGTCGTGAAATCCGCTGCCTTATAATATAAACAGTATGTACAGTGGGGCAAAAAAGTATTTAGTCAGTCAGCAATAGTGCAAGTTCCACCACTTAAAAAGATGAGAGGCGTCTGTAATTTACATCATAGGTAGACCTCAACTATGGGAGACAAACTGAGAAAAAAAAATCCAGAAAATCACATTGTCTGTTTTTTTAACAATTTATTTGCATATTATGGTGGAAAATAAGTATTTGGTCAGAAACAAACAATCAAGATTTCTGGCTCTCAGAGACCTGTAACTTCTTCTTTAAGAGACTCCTCTTTCCTCCACTCATTACCTGTAGTTATGGCACCTGTTTAAACTTGTTATCAGTATAAAAAGACACCTGTGCACACCCTCAAACAGTCTGACTCCAAACTCCACTATGGTGAAGACCAAAGAGCTGTCAAAGGACACCAGAAACAAAATTGTAGCCCTGCACCAGGCTGGGAAGACTGAATCTGCAATAGCCAACCAGCTTGGAGTGAAGAAATCAACAGTGGGAGCAATAATTAGAAAATGGAAGACATACAAGACCACTGATAATCTCCCTCGATCTGGGGCTCCACGCAAAATCCCACCCCGTGGGGTCAGAATGATCACAAGAACGGTGAGCATAAATCCCAGAACCACGCGGGGGGACCTAGTGAATGAACTGCAGAGAGCTGGGACCAATGTAACAAGGCCTACCATAAGTAACACACTACGCCACCATGGACTCAGATCCTGCAGTGCCAGACGTGTCCCACTGCTTAAGCCAGTACATGTCCGGGCCCGTCTGAAGTTTGCTAGAGAGCATTTGGATGATCCAGAGGAGTTTTGGGAGAATGTCCTATGGTCTGATGAAACCAAACTGGAACTGTTTGGTAGAAACACAACTTGTCGTGTTTGGAGGAAAAAGAATACTGAGTTGCATCCATCAAACACCATACCTACTGTAAAGCATGGTGGTGGAAACATCATGCTTTGGGGCTGTTTCTCTGCAAAGGGGCCAGGACGACTGATCCGGGTACATGAAAGAATGAATGGGGCCATGTATCGTGAGATTTTGAGTGCAAACCTCCTTCCATCAGCAAGGGCATTGAAGATGAAATGTGGCTGGGTCTTTAACATGACAATGATCCAAAGCACACCGCCAGGGCAACGAAGGAGTGGCTTCGTAAGAAGCATTTCAAGGTCCTGGAGTGGCCTAGCCAGTCTCCAGATCTCAACCCTATAGAAAACCTTTGGAGGGAGTTGAAAGTCCGTGTTGCCAAGCGAAAAGCCAAAAACATCACTGCTCTAGAGGAGATCTGCATGGAGGAATGGGCCAACATACCAACAACAGTGTGTGGCAACCTTGTGAAGACTTACAGAAAACGTTTGACCTCTGTCATTGCCAACAAAGGATATATTACAAAGTATTGAGATGAAATTTTGTTTCTGACCAAATACTTATTTTCCACCATAATATGCAAATAAATTGTTAAAAAAACAGACAATGTGATTTTCTGGATTTTTTTTCCTCAGTTTGTCTCCCATAGTTGAGGTCTACCTATGATGTAAATTACAGACGCCTCTCATCTTTTTAAGTGGTGGAACTTGCACTATTGCTGACTGACTAAATACTTTTTTGCCCCACTGTATATATGCACTGCTCAAAAAAATAAAGGGAACACTTAAACAACAGTGCATATATATATATATATATATATATATATATATACTGTGTATTAAAGGACCTTATGTATAGTCAAAATGGCACAAGGGGTTATGACAGTCAAAACAATGTTAACTCCTCCTTTACGCATGACTAATTCTTCATAGATTAGATTCCAGTTTTGACTGACAATGTCACTAAACAGAAATGATTCATTTTTACAGCTCACTTGAACATGTGAATGATAAGGGCATAATGGGTAAGGTGCATAAGGGGTGCAGTACTAGGGGTTAAATTCGGATCTCATTAGTCACTGTGGTTAATATCAGATTGCCTGTGTTCCTTCAAAAGCCACAAGCAAAGACAACAAATACAGCATGCGAATGTGTACTCATCCCACGGTTATAATGTATGCTAGGTAAGACGAGTGGTCCCAAGCAAGCCATGTATACTAAGCACTGCCATTACTGTGACTATTTTACTATTACTATTTTTACTCTTTTTTTTTAATTCTCAGCAGGAAAAAAAAGAATATATTTGAAAACACATAGTAACGTGACTTTGGTGGCTCTCATATTATTATTTTTGAGTAACTGCATTAAAAAGAATAATGTATGCTCAACACCGGATATATGAAGCCACATTTTTCTTCAATAAGAAATGTATCATTCTGTGGCATATGATATTCTATACCAACATGTTGGCATACTACCAAGCGGTTTGGCAATACCAATAATTAATAATGGTCAATGATGCCGTGTTGTCTACTGTACTTTCTATTGGTGATTGGAGGGAGGATACTTTTTGTTGATGGGAGATCTATTCGCAATGTTTGTTCTCCTGGACTAAATTTACCTCTTAGATGATAGAATAATCAAAAATACTTGATGAAAGATAATCATTGATGCTGTCATATTTTGGCTTTGTGCCTCTGTGGAATGAGGATGAATTTTACAATAACAATTGAGAGAGGAAATTCACATTGCCTAGATGTGATCTGTGGTGACATGCCACTAATATTTCCAATATCTTCCTTCTGCCCTTGTACTCACGTGTAGCTAACGCCACCCAAGGTTACATTTTCACATGAACAGATATCTTGGGTTTATTGAGTCATCAGAAGGCAAAATCCAGGAATAAAATATTTCAGTATATTACAGCTCTTTACTGCTAGTAACCAAAATGGAAAACATATTTTGGCTAATAGGTGAGCTGAAAGAATAAAATTATGAATCCAATATATTCATGAGGAGTTCGCTCTCTGTCTCTCTCAATTCATCGGGATGGTAATTGATAGGATGCAGTGGATATGTGCGTAGATAGCAGCCTATCAATCACCACCATGAGCAGCAAATGGAGTGCTCCTAGTAACCCAACAGCACAAAGAAGTGCTACTACAAGTATGGGTATAGCATATTAAGCCGTCCGATCCACTCCTGTAGTCCTCTGCTGGTCTTTGTTATATACAACTAGCAAAGAATACCCTCAGCAGTGTCGTGCCATGTTTATTGGCATCAGTAATTGGCTACAGTGGTCATGTGCCATTCTGCAAAAATTGCTGCTAGTAAGCAAAGACCAACAGTGGGTCATAAGAGCATTGGCTCTGGAGCAACAAGATGTCTAACAGGTAACTAAACTGTTATTTGTGGTGTGAATACTGTTAAAACTGGCCAGATATTTTCACCAACTCTTGGACAAGAGAAATCGTTCTTCCCATATCAGCTGTACATCAGTTGAGCCACATCTGTTGAATGGTTGTTAACTTTTAGATTTTTGAGTTGCCTGGATAGCCAGCAAGCAGCACCTACACCCCCAATGGAATCGCCCCTGATGGAATTGAAAGGGCGCACTCATGTATAAAGTGTTTGAGAGCAGTAGTATCATGGGTTTTACCACTATAGAAAAGAGCCAGAAGACCGCAGCATTTGATTTCCCCTACTCCTGCATGGATTAGAAGCACTTCACCTTCTTATTAAATGTTGTTCATTTATTTGGGTAGCGCAAGGGTTAATCTGCTCTGTTGAGAGCTCCTGGAGCTAAGGCTGTCAGCTGTGCACTGTTAGCCGCTCCTGTCTCCTATATAAACTGAGTCCTGATAAGCACTCATTGTCAGAGTTAGCTTTTGCTGCATGGCTGGAGAGTGTTGGCTGGTGGTTAGTGGAGAAAGTCGTTTGGTGGATTTATCTGTGACTGTTGCTAGGTTTTGAGTGTGTGCTAATTCCTTTTCTTCACCTACTTTGGTTTAACCCCCATCTTCTACTCACTGGTCTTTACCTCTGTTGCTTATGAGTGTATATTTGTATGTTTGGTATTTTCAGTTACCCCTGGATTTGTCCTTCAAACAGTATTACAGGCACCACATAGTGCTCTATTCAGTAATATGAGCACCATATCGTCCTCCATACAGTATTATGAGTCCCATATATTGCTCCATACAGTATTATGGGGCCCATATATTGCTCCATACAGTATAATGGGCCCCATATATTGATCCGTACAGTATATAATGGCCCCATATCTTGTTCCTACAGTATAATGGCCCAATATATTAATCCATACAGTATAATAGGTCCCATGTATTGCTCCATACAGTATAATGGCCCCATATATTTCTCCATACAGTATAATAGGCCCCATATAAAGCTCCATACAGTATAATGGACCCCATATATTGCTACAATAAGTATATACTGGACCCAGATATTGTTCCTACAATATAATGGCCCCATATATTGCTCCATACAGTATAATGGCCTCATATATTTCTCCATACAGTATAAAGGGCCCCATATAATACTCCATAGAGTATAATGGGCCCCGTATAATCTTCCATGCAAAAAAAATCAAATACTTATCTCGCCCCCTTCCTTGCTGCTCTCGTCTCTTCAGTGTCTTCTGACCCTCTGCACTGCTCAGCCCAAATGGCTCGATGTAGTGACATCATTGCGTCTTCTGCCCTGAAACGTCACAGAGAGTTAGAAGATGCTGATGAAAGAGGAGCATTGTGAGAAGTGAATATTTGAGAACGCTGGCACCAGTCACCTCCCGACTGATGGGCCCCATAGCATGCCGTTGTCCCGAATGGCATGTGGACCGCCGTTCATTAGGGGCCCTATGTGGTGACCACTGATCAGACTTCACCAATCTAAAAAATTGTCATCTTTCCATTTAAAAACTTTTGCTTTCACACTTTAATCTGGTCTGTCACAATTAATAATATAAGGTTAGGGTAATTGTCTGTATCTATATCATGAATGGAAAGACTCACAGTCAAAATTACTGAATGAACTCTCCTAACTCACTCGATACAAAGCAAACCTATTCAAATATAGGCCAGTAACATACAGATAATATATAAATGTACTGATGTAAGGTTGGACTGGCCCACAGAGGAACAGGTTAATCATCCAGTGGAGCACTGTACAGCAGGTGCACCCATTCCTCTACATGAGCAATAGTTGGCACAATACTGTTGTTTTGACTGTGTGTAGACAAATGTATGATCTCCTCTTTCTTTCACTATAGCAGACTACTTAGCTTATTATATACAAGCATAGGTACATTTGTGACTGAGATTAGAGTAATAATTGTATAGGTGAACAGTGAGTCATTGTAACTGGTGGGCTCTTGGCACTCTAGTCTGACACTGTACTTAGTGTGACACACAGACACACAATGCAAAGATTCGAGTCAACCACTCCCCTTTTTATCTGGCTTCAGGTGTGATTTTCATTTTGCCCACACCTGTTACTTGCCACAGGTGAGTTTGAACGAGCATCACATGCTTGAAACAAAGTTGTTTATCCCCAATTTTGGAAAGGTGCCAACAATTTTTTTGTTCGGACCATTTTGGGGGTTTTGTGTGAAATGATGTCCATTTTTTTCTGTTTTTTTTTGTGTTGTTCTAATACACAGAAAGGACTGTAAGACTCATGCTGGTGTGGTAGTTGGAGGCAGATATATCTCGCCCAGGTGTTTGTCCTATGTGAATTAGGCCACACAGTATCTTCAGGGTGCTAATGGGTTAATGATTGCAGGAATAAAAGATGACCAGCTGGGTGTTTCCAGTGTCTGCCTGGGGCACACAGATTGCCTGCCTGTGAGAGACAAACGTGAGTGAAGAGCTCTGCTCAAGAATTGTGTGATGTTAGCTGGGTGGGAGAAGCCCCCCCAGTTGTTGAGATAGCAACGTATTTGTTTAGTTAGTGCCGGACAGGCTAGGATTTATTTTTATGTTTTGTTTTTTGTGTTGCTTTCACGTTAATAAATCTGACCTGAGGTCAGCCTGCTCAGAAACCTGCTGTACGCCTCAGATTCAATGCACAAACCACGTGTCCTTTGACCCCAGCAAAGGCGATCCCAGAGTGTTTTGTCACATTGTGGTGGAGAACGCGGGCATACCGTGGCACAGGCGACAGCATGGAAGACGTGGTGAAAGCCTTAGTACAGTCCACTGCCGTACAGCAGCAGGCCACTGCCGCACAGCACAAAGCTAATCGCTTGATGGCCGCACAGCTGAAGGAGTTACTGGACATGACGGTTGCAGACCGCCAACTTCTCCAACAGGTGGCGCAGCGCCTGGTGAGCATGCCTGACGCTGACCCGGAAGCAGAGTCCAGAAGGATCCATGTGAGTCGATACTGGCAAAAGCTGACTGCAGAAGATGACGTCGAGGCATACCTGACAACGTTTGAGCGGATGGCATTGAGAGAGAAGTGGCCGAAGGCACGATGGGCCGATTTGATTGCCCCGTTTCTCTCCGGCGAGGCCCAAAAAGCTTACCATGATTTGGACCCGGAGGTCGCTCAGGACTTTGAGAAGCTGAAAGCTGAGATCCTGGCCCGGCTGGGTGTGACGACGGCTGTCTGTGCACAGAGGGTACATCAGTGGACATACCAGCAAGATAAACCGGCGCGGTCTCAGATGTTCGATCTGATCTACTTGACAAAGAAATGGCTGCAACCCGAGGTACTGACAATATCCGAAATAATCCAGCGGGTTGTCCTGGACAAGTACCTGAGAGTACTACCCCCAGCGCTGAAAAGGTGGGTAAGCCAAGGAAATCCCACGACAGCGGATCAACTTGTGGAGTTGGTCGAGCGTTATTCCGTGGCAGAAGGACTTCCCGACGACACCGCCAACCCCCGGTCTGTGCCTCCTCCTCGTGGAACCGGTAAGACTGTTCCAGGGACCACGGGTGAAGGAAAATCGCTTAAAACTGTGGGGGAGGAGTCCGGGACTGCTCGCACTCCGAGACCAAGAGTATTGGACGGTGGTCTCAGTAGGGGACCTGTTAGGTGTTTCCGCTGCCATGAGAAGGGTCATGTTTCTGCGAACTGTCCTGTTACCGCTGAACCCATGCAGTGCGACGTTATAGACTCTAGAAAACGCATGTCTTTGGTTACGCAGCTAGTGAGTGTGAATGCGGGTCAAAATGATACAGTGAAACACCTGTGTGAATTATCTGTTGATGGGAAAAATGTTGTGGCATTACTAGACTCTGGAAGTGTGGTGACTCTGGTGAAAACTAGTCTGGTGGCACTTCCGTCTGGTCCGTCTGACAAGTTTTCTGTGACGTGTGTGCATGGTGACACCCGCTCGTACTTAACAGCGGTCATATGGATTTCTACTCCCTATGGGTCAGTGCAGCACAAAGTGGGACTCGTCCCCGCATTGTTACAGGATGTAATCCTGGGCAGGGATTTTCCCTATTTCTGGCAGTTGTGGGAGAATCAGTTGCTCCTTCACGGTAGCTGTACCCGTGAATCTTCTCCCATGCCATCTGGAGGTCCCAAGTCCCTAGAGGAGACCCCACAGGAAGATGTTGCTGGGGAGGTTGGTGAATCTAACCTTCAGTACCCCTTCTCCGTCATGGCGGGGGAAACAGAGGAAACTGAGGAACCTCAGCGAGAGGCGGAGGCAGACAGCCATCCGGCACCCTGCCTGCCAGATTTGGGAGTCCAGGTGGATGACTTCCACAGCGAGCAAATGAAAGATCCTACCCTAACTCCGGCTAGGAAAAATGTAAAAATGATAGATGGGGTACCCGTAGAACCTGACACTAGGCTAGCGTACCCGTATATGGTTCTTGAAAATGATTTGCTCTACCAGGTAGAAAAAAAAGGGGAAGACACAGTGCAACGGTTAGTGGTACCCAAACCTTATCGGCGGAAGGTACTGGATTTGGCCCACGGACATATAATGGGGGGGCATCTGGGGGTACAGAAAACCACAGAAAGGATATTGCATTGTTTTGTGTGGCCTGGAATACATTGTGATGTGCGTAACTATTGTGAGTCCTGTCCAGAGTGCCAAATCGCGGCCCCTAAATCTCAGTTCCGTAGCCCTTTGGTACCCCTTCCTATCATCGGGGTCCCTTTTGAGAGAATTGGGATGGATTTGGTTGGGCCCCTTCCCCGATCCGCACGTGGGCACCAACATATCCTCGTCATCATGGACTATGCCACTCGTTACCCGGAAGCCGTCCCTTTGCGTAACACAGCTACCAAGACGATCGCCAAGGAATTGGTACAAGTGTTTAGTCGGGTGGGAATTCCAAAACAGATACTCACCGACCAGGGGACTCCCTTTATGTCGAGGGTAATGAAGGAGCTCTGCAGGCTCTTACAAATAGACCCGTTGCGTACGTCTGTCTATCACCCTCAAACAGATGGCCTGGTTGAGCGCTTCAACAAAACCTTAAAACAGATGCTCCGGAAGGCGATAGACAAAGATGGGAAGAACTGGGATTACTTGTTACCCTATTTGCTGTTTGCCATTAGGGAAGTTCCCCAGTCTTCCACAGGGTTTTCGCCTTTCGAACTGTTGTACGCCCGTCGTCCCCGGGGACTGCTGGACGTCGCAAAAGAAACCTGGGAAGGTCAAGTCACTCCCTTTAAAACGGTGATCGACCATGTAACACAAATGCAGGATCGTATTGCCGCTGTCATGCCCATTGTTAGGGACCATATGTTACAGGCCCAGGGAGCCCAGAGGCAAAGTTATGATAGAGGCGCTAAGGTCCGTACATTTGCACCCGGCGATAGGGTGTTGGTCCTAATCCCTACGGTGGATAGTAAATTCCTGGCGAAATGGCAGGGCCCATTTGAGGTCCGAGAAAGAGTTGGTGAAGTGAACTATAAAGTGTACCAGCCGGGTAAGAGAAAACCGGAACAGATTTATCATGTGAATCTGATAAAATCCTGGAAAGACCGCTCTGCCCTAACGGCGGATCTGCCCCGTCCGGTTTGTTCACCTACTGTACCAGAGGTGCAGGTTGCTGAGACTCTCTCAGAACGACAAAAATCTGAGGTTAAGCAATTTTTGTTACAGAACCGACAGTTTTTCTCCGAAAAACCTGGCCGGACTAAGTTGGTGAAACATGAGATTGTCACAGAGCCTGGCGTCACTATTCATGTGAAGCCCTACCGGATTCCGGAAGCCCGCCGTGAAGCCGTCTCCCGGGAAGTGATGGCAATGTTGGACTTAGGAGTCATTGAGGAGTCACACAGCGCCTGGTCCAGTCCAATTGTGTTGATACCTAAACCGGATGGCTCCATCCGATTTTGTAATGACTTTAGGAAACTGAATGCAGTTTCTAAATTTGATGCGTACCCTATGCCCAGGGTCGATGAGTTGATCGACCGGCTTGGTAAAGCCCAATACATTACGACCCTGGATTTAACAAAGGGGTACTGGCAGATTCCTCTGGCCGAGGCGGCCAGAGAGAAGACGGCATTTGCTACACCGGAAGGTCTGTTAAAGTATGTCTATATGCCGTTTGGACTTCACAGAGCTCCCGCAACGTTCCAGAGATTGATGGATCGAGTCTTGAGGCCTCACAGACAGTACGCTTCTGCCTACCTGGATGACATCGTAATTTACAGCATGGACTGGGAAACTCATCTCCAGAAGGTACAAGCGGTGATTGATGACCTGCGAGATGCAGGTTTAACGGCAAACCCCAAGAAATGCCACATCGGGCTTGAAGAAGCCCGATACTTGGGCTACGTGATTGGCCGAGGAGTGGTTAAACCCCAGATCGACAAAATACAGGCAATTCAGGGCTGGCCACAACCAGTGAACAAGAAACAAGTGCAGGCTTTCCTGGGGATTGTCTGCTATTATCGCCGGTTCATACCCAATTTTGCAGCCATGGCTACTCCCTTGACGGATCTTACCAAGGGGAAGGGTTCCGTCATGGTAAAATGGACCTCAGCTGCTGAAGAGGCCTTCCACAGCCTGAAACGGGCTTTGTGCTCTCAGCCCGTACTAGTGACTCCTGATTTCAGCAGCGAGTTTGTGGTACAAACTGATGCCTCTGATACTGGTGTCGGAGCTGTACTTTCCCAGGTGATGGACGGAGTCGAACACCCGGTCCTCTATCTCAGTCGGAAACTGAATGTACATGAGCAGAGGTATGCGGTGGTTGAAAAAGAGTGCCTAGCCATTAAATGGGCTCTCGACTCCCTCAAGTATTACCTGGCTGGTAGGAAGTTTAGGCTGGTCACAGACCATGCCCCTCTCAAGTGGATGCACCTCCACAAGGACCGTAATAATCGGGTAACCCGGTGGTTCCTTGCCCTGCAGGCTTACTCTTTTACGGTGGAGCACCGACCTGGGGTGCAGATGGGGAACGCCGATGCCCTATCCCGAGTGCACTGTTTCAAAAGTGTTCTTGCTCGACCGGAGTGGTCTGAGCAAGGGGGGGGGATATGTAAGACTCATGCTGGTGTGGTAGTTGGAGGCAGATATATCTCGCCCAGGTGTTTGTCCTATGTGAATTAGGCCACTCAGTATCTTCAGGGTGCTAATGGGTTAATGATTGCAGGAATAAAAGATGACCAGCTGGGTGTTTCCAGTGTCTGCCTGGGGCACACAGATTGCCTGCCTGTGAGAGACAAACGTGAGTGAAGAGCTCTGCTCAAGAATTGTGTGATGTTAGCTGGGTGGGAGAAGCCCCCCCAGTTGTTGAGATAGCAACGTATTTGTTTAGTTAGTGCCGGACAGGCTAGGATTTATTTTTATGTTTTGTTTTTTGTGTTGCTTTCACGTTAATAAATCTGACCTGAGGTCAGCCTGCTCAGAAACCTGCTGTACGTCTCAGATTCAATGCACAAACCACGTGTCCTTTGACCCCAGCAAAGGCGATCCCAGAGTGTTTTGTCACAGGACATAAACACGTGTCTAACAAAACATGTAATTGTAATAATTTTCTGGGATAAATACTTCATTTTCTTGAACAATTTCAAGGGTGCCAAAAATTTCGGCCATGACTGTATGTTTAAGATAGAGGAAATAAATTGTGTCTTCTACTGGAGAGAGGGACTTATGTGAATGATGGCAGTATTTTACTGCTCTGGTACCATTTAAGCAATGAAAATAAAATAAATAAAACACAAAATGAAAAAACATTTAAATAAATGTACTGTATATGATATTTTGTATGAATAGCATGCATTTCAACAAGATAAAATGCATTCATCTTTCTGAAGATAATGGTGACCTACATAAACGATCCCAGTGCTGAGAAAAGTATTGTACAATAGATTAAGCACAACAAAACCTTCCTTTTTGTAGTTTCATATAACAATGCTCGTGTTTCCGACACTAATAGAGAACGGCATATCCTTCATAGGCTGGGGTTACACGAACGTATAGCATCGAATGCGAGCGTATCGGTTGCGATATGCTAATGACACTTGGCTCCTGCTCTTCTATGAGCGTGAGCTGAATGTCAGTGCTCTGTGCTCCGATCCTCTCGCATGAGAGCAGCATAGCTATGGAGGAGACAGAGAGAGTAATAATAATAATAATAATAATAATCTTTATTTATATAGCGCCAACATATTCCGCAGCGCTTTACAGTTTAACAGCTTCAAACACAACAGTCATAAGTAACAATGTTAATAATACAATAATTAAAGCGACACAAGACGACCCTGCTCGTGAGAGCTTACAATCTACAATGAGAGTAATTTCTCCATCTGCTCCATTTCCGGCATCTGTGGGAATCGCACTGCACTTGGGTAATATCTGAGTGCAGTACGATGTATCACACACCCATAGACTTGTATGGGTGAGTGCGATCCGATTCTTGCAGCAATTTGCAGCATGCTACTATTGTTTTTGCATGCCAAATTGGCTTGAGATAATAACTGCAGATGTGCACTGTCCCAATTTTTTATCGGATCGCAATCGTCCAATTTATTCGCACATAGAGTGAAATCTGCAATCATCTATTTGTTCAGCGCTTAGTAACCCCAACACAACCGTATCCCCAACACAACCTTATCCCCATCACAACCCTAACCTCAACACAACCCTAACCCCAACACAACCCTAACTCCTTGCCTAACCCCAACACCACAACCGTAACCCCAACACCACAACCGTAACCCAACACACCCTAATCCCAACACAACCCTAACCCTAGCCCCAACCCTAACCCAACCCTAACCCTAGCTCTAACCCCAACCCTAACCCCAACCTTAGCCCTAGCCCCAACCTTAGCCCTAGCCCCAACCGTAGCCCTAGCCCCAACCCTAACTCTAGCTCTAACCCCAACCTAGCCCCAACACTAACCCTAGCTCTAAACCCAACCCTAACCTTAACTGCAAAGAATGGAAAAGAATATTTTTTTTATTTTAAATTTTTACCTAACTAAGGGAGTGATAAAGAGGGGTTGGATTTACCTTTTTTTATTTTGAACACTGTGATAGGGTCTATCACAGTGATCAAAATGAACCAATAGGATAAATCTATTGTTGTCGGGTGCTGGCCGGCAGATCTGGGAGGGTGCACTGCGCATGCGCCTGCCATTTTCTTCCAGGAAGAAGACGCCGGGGGACAGAGCTAGAGCATTCAGGGACACCGGAGGTAACTGGGGTGGCTCGGAGGAACCCCATTTCTCCTCTGATGTGCTGGATCATATCAGAGGAAGGAGAAATGAAAAGGAAATCTGACTTTTTTTGCGATCGCCGTTATTCGGTAACTAACAGTGATCACAAGACTGGGGACAGTAAAAACTGACCCAAATCATGTTCGATTTTCCGACGCTGGAGAGAGCAATAACCATATTTCTAAGGTTATTTCTAATAAGTACCCCCTTAACTGCCACCATTAAAAGGCTTATCGGCGATTGATAAGGGGTTAAAAAATAATTACTGTAATTAGTACTAATCTAGCCCCCCGTCACCCATTGCTTTGGTCTGTGCTGTGCTTTGATTAAGGCTCCACACTCAGCAAGTGCAATCTAGTGACACCATCACGCTGTGCTGAGCCTCAGATGCACAGGCTGATTGCTGCACCACTCTTCACCAGTATCTGCATCCTGAGGATGTGGGTACCATTGAAATTGTGCTGTTGGGCAATGAGGTTAATGGGCCCAGATCTGCTCAGCACCTGGTCCACCCATTAAATGAACCCCATAACAGGTTCCCAGATTTGCCGCTATGGGCAATATGCCCATGGATGGCCCATCTTAAAGCAGGAAATCTGTCTTAGAATTCCTAAGTAGATAGTGTATAAAAAAAGCTGGTACCCATTTTATATACACATTTTAACTATTCACTATGTATTTTTTTTGCTAAGTTTTTATTCTGTGGTGGAGGATCACTCTAAGGAGTTTTTCAAGACTTAGTTGGAGGACACCTTAGCATGTTGTCGGATAACAGATTTGGGGGTTGGTTTGCAGAGATGCTGTAAGTTATTGGATTGGAGTACAACAATATTTTTCTGCAAGGTTGGAAATCTTGTTGGACATCTCTAAAATGGCACTTTGTGGGTTGGTGTATTCCACGCTGCATTTCATTAAACTTGAACTATAATGGTACAATTTTTAGGAGTATTAATCTCAGCAAAAATGTTGTAATCTGTTTGCCTTTTAAAATGTTAGATAAGCCTCAAATCCAACTAAGCAACACTGTCAACTTGTGAACTATCACTTGATTAAAAAAAATGGCATTAAATTTTAAAAATGTACTGATTTCTATTGATATACTGTTTACATATTAAAATAATAACATTGTAACATGATATATAAAAATTTGTATCTAGCTGAAGGTCAAAATAAAATATTCCTCAAGCCATGGCCATATCGGTAGTGTTAGATACAATGCTTTTCTTACATTTCCTGTTGGATGTCTCATGCTTGTACAAGACCTGCAGATCTTGGACAACAGCTGACAAAACTTTAATAGAATAAATAATTACAGTTGTTTTCAAACCTTACATTTGATGGTACTTCTGGAAATAGCCTTGCAATAGTTTCGTTATCTATAAACTTCCAGAATATGCTCTAGTCAAGATGGAATTTAGATAGTGGTGAACGTTAAATCATTCTATCATAGCACTGCAGGTTTGAAATGGAATTAGTAAGTGTTCCGTAAAATAGGTGGGTGAAATTTCTTCACTAAAGCCTTTACATATACTTTATAGAATAAAGCATAAGTCTTTTTTAGGTTCCATACTCTTTCAAATAAGACAGGATCTTCTGAGCTACCCTGAATATCAAGAGTTGAAATGTCTAGATATGACCAAGTGATAACCTAGTGTATTGTACCACCATGGCACTGATAGTGGATAGAAGAATCTGGAGCTAAGGAGCCACCTTCAGGAGGCTATATGTGGCCTCTAGGTACCACCACGGCACTGATAGTGGATAGAAGTATCTGGAGCTGAGGAACCACCTTCAGGAGGCTATATGTGGCCTCTAGGTACCACCACGGCACTGATAGTGGATAGAAGTATCTGGAGCTGAGGAACCACCTTCAGGAGGCTATATGTGGCCTCTAGGTACCACCATGGCACTGATAGTGGATAGAAGTATCTGGAGCTGAGGAGCCACCTTCAGGAGGCTATATGTGGCCTGTAGGTACCACCATGGCACTGATAGTGGATAGAAGTATCTGGAACTGAGGAGCCACCTTCAGGAGGCTATATGTGGCCTCTAGGTACCACCATGGCACTGATAGTGGATTGAAGTATCTGGAGCTGAGGAGCCACCTTCAGGAGGCTATATGTGGCCTCTGGCCAATGTTTGAGGAGCACTGCTGACACTCTCATGTATTCATCTATAGAATTATAGCCATTGGAATATCACACCAGTGCTTAAAGTAATTAGGATCATCATGGCTTTAGGTGGCCATACATTTTAGCTCTTGACATTTATATCCCACTCCTTCATAAACCAAATAACACTTTTATCACTACTACCAGAAACTTGTGTTTGATGCACTCAATTTATTAGACACATTATTTTCTAATATACATCGGTCACATCAATGGTCTTTTGTACAAACTCACATAACTGAGAAAAGGATCGACAGCTTTAGTGATTGAGCTTGTTCTGTACTCTACGTCTACGTTCTGACTTTCATGTACTTTTGGACAATTGCTTTAGGCATTTTTGTAGATTAACTTTTGACCCACAATATGTCAGATAAAGGAAATATTAAACCATGTTTTCATTTCGCCTTGTGCATGCCTGCTTAAATGTTGCTTTGATCTTCTGTAGTCTAACGCACAACTCCGCACATGACGTGAAGTGTCTCTGACACAGAAGTCGGGTTTTTTAGAAATGCATCCATTCCATTGCTCATGTCATGTGAGCAACCAAAGGGCATTTTCAAAGGAGACTGAAAAGTAAAAAGGCTTCAGTTACAAAGTTGACTATTAGTTGTGAAACAAATAGTTGCAATTGGGCAATTTCATGGTTTGAGTTATGAGGTACTGACATGTGCTCTTGAGCAAGAGCCTCAAAATGGTCCCCAGTTATAGGTATTGTCTTGTAACACAACGCAGTCAGTATTGTAGCTCTCAATGAGGCTAATATCAGAATTTGGAATTAGTTCTGACACTTTTACTCTTTTTCATAATTTTTTTAGTGTTTTAAGGAAAATTCCACGCTTATGTACCACTCAGTAATGTGTTAGTCAGTATTTGTTATATAGTTCAGTCCTTTTAATTCACAGCTTTGAGAAAAGCATTAGGATGCACCTCTAAAGGCCCCTTCACATTTAGCGACGCTGCAGCGATACCGACAACGATCCGAATCGCTGCAGCGTCGCTGTTTGGTCGCTGGAGAGCTGTCACACAGACCGCTCTCCAGCGACCAACGATGCCGGTAACCAGGGTAAACATCGGGTAACTAAGCGCAGGGCCGCGCTTAGTAACCCGATGTTTACCCTGGTTACCATGCTAAAAGTAAAAAAAAACAAACAGTACATACTTACCTACAGCCGTCTGTCCTCCAGCGCTGCGCTCTGCTTCTCTGCTCTCCTCCTGTACTGTCTGGGAGCCGGAAAGCAGAGCGGTGACGTCACCGCTCTGCTTTCCGGCTCACAGCCAGTACAGGAGGAGTGCAGAGCGCAGCGCTGGAGGACAGACGGCTGTAGGTAAGTATGTACTGTTTGTTTTTTTTTACTTTTAGCATGGTAACCAGGGTAAACATCGGGTTACTAAGCGCGGCCCTGCGCTTAGTTACCCGATGTTTACCCTGGTTACCAGTGAAGACATCGCTGGATCGGTGTCACACACGCCGATCCAGCGATGTCTCCAGGGAGTCCAGCGACCAAATAAAGTTCTGGACTTTATTCAGCGACCAACGATCTCCCAGCAGGGGCCTGATCGTTGGTCGCTGTCACACATAACGATTTCATTAACGATATCGTTGCTACGTCACAAATAGCAACGATATCGTTAACAATATCGTTATGTGTGAAGGTACCTTTACTTAAAGGGGTTATGTCAATTTTTAAACAGACTGTAAAAATAAGCAAATTTGCCATTTACTTCTTGTTAAAAATCTTTTTCTATTCTGAAAAATGGAGGGATTATCAATTTTATAGTGTACAACTTGTTTCCTATTTTACCTGCGACCCTGCAATTGCAGAGTTACAGGTTACCTGGGTAGGTAGTTTGCGCCGCTTGCAAGCTCTATACTTTATCGTTTTTTTCGTGGCACTCTGAAGCTGACCAGCACACTGGATCTGACCACCTGCCCTTCTTCCATGCTGCAGAGGGAAAGCTGCCTCTGCTACCAACTATGACTTTGACTACAACTATGTTGAAACTGTCAATCAGGAGCACAACGCCTACGACAAAGCAGGAAGCTGAGCGGAGAGGAGCAGTGTGCTCCTGAAGATACAACATTACAACAACCCATTAATTATTGAATTTGGGCTTTTAACTTAGAAGTCTACTCTTACTAACATTTGTGAAAGAATGGGTTATTCTAAAGAACTCACTTTATTCAAGTCTGATACTAATAGGATGCTACTTTTGTATCTTTCCAGTTCATAAAAATGTCTTTCCTCCCAAATATTCCACTATCAACTGTGAGTTTTATTATTGAGAAGTGGAAGCATTTAGGAAGCACAGTAACTCAGCCATGAAGTGGTAAACCTTGTAACGTTGCAAAGTTACACGGGTTGCCAAGTACTGTTTCGCTTAGTGCATAGTAGTCACTAACTCTGCTGACTCAATAATTGCAGAGTTCCAAAGCTCTGGTATTAATATTAGCACAAAAATTGTGTACCAGGAGCCACAATTGTGTACCTTCATGACATGGGTATCCATGTTGAATAGCTTCCTGCAAGCTGTACATCACCAAGCAAAATACCAAAGATCAGATGAAGTGGTGTAACGCATGCCACCACTGGACTATGGAGAAGTGGAAACGTGTTCTATGGAGTGATGAATCATTCTTCTGTGTCTTGCAGTCAAATGGACAATCTTAAATTTGCCAAATGCCAGGAGAACATTACCTACTTGCCTGAATTGTGTCAAACTATAAAGTTTGGTAAAGGAGGGATAATCTATGGGGTGCTTTTCAGGGTTGTTTAGGCCTCTTAGTTCCAGAAAATGGAAATCTTAATGCATCAGCAATTGTCCATATAGTTTGGACAGTACTATGCTCCAAATGGGAAAGGTTTGGAGAAGACCTTTTACTGTTCCAGCATGGCTTTGCCTCGGTGCACACAGCAAGGTGTATGACTGAAAACTGGGAGCTGAGGTGCACATTTGTAAAGGGGTTGCAGGATGCCTTTAATACATCCTGGTTTTGTCTGTATGTAATGTTATTTACCTAGGCTGCTATATGTATATTATAAATATACTAGATGGTGGCCCGATTCTAACGCATCGGGTATTCTAGAATATGCATGTCCTCATAGTATATTGGCCAGTCACATAGTATATTGCCCAGCCACGTACTATATTGCCAAGCCACGTACTATATTGCCCAGTCACATAGTATATTGGCCAGCCACGTAGTATATTGCCCAGCCACGTACTATATTGCCCAGTCACATAGTATATTGCCCAGCCACATATATTGCCCAGTCATGTAGTATATTGACCAGCCACATAGTATATTGCCCAGCCACGTAGTATATTGCCCAGCCATGTAGAATATTGCCCAGCCACGTAGTATATTGCCCAGCCACGTACTATATTGCCCAGTCACGTAGTATATTGGCCAGCCACATAGTATATTGCCCAGCCACATACTATATTGCCCAGCCACGTAGTATATTGCCCAGCCACGTAGTATATTGCCCAGTCACGTAGTATATTGCCCAGCCACGTATATTGCCCAGTCATGTAGTATATTGGCCAGCCATGTAGTATATTGCCCAGCCACGCAGTATATTGCCTAGCCACATAGAATATTGCCCAGCCACATAGTATATTGGCCAGCCATGTAGTATATTGCCCAGCCACGTAGTATATTGCCCAGCCACATAGTATGTTGCCCAGCCACGTAGTATGTTGCCCAGCCACGTAGTATATTGCCCAGCCACGTAGTATATTGCCCAGTCATGTAGTATATTGCACAGCGATGTAGTATATTGCCTAGCCACGTAGTATATTGCCCAGCCACGTAGTATATTGCCCAGCCACACAGTATATTGCACAGCGACGTAGTATATTGCCCAGCCACGTAGTATATTGCCCAGTTACGTAGTATATTGCCCAATCACGTAGTATATTGCACAGCCACGTAGTATATTGCCCAGCCACGTACTCTATTGCCCAGCCACGTAGTTATATTGCTCAGCCACGTAGTATATTGGCCAATTATGTAGCATATTGCCCAGTCATGTAGTATATTGCCCAGCCACATAGTATATTGCCCAGTTACGTAGTATATTGCCCAGTCACGTAGTATATTGCACAGCCGCGTAATATACAGCACAGAGCCACGTAGTATATTGCCCAGCCACGTAGTATATTGCACAGCGACGTAGTATATTGCACAGCGACGTAGTATACAGCACAGAGCCACGTAGTATATTGCCCAGTCACGTAGTATACAGCACAGACACGTAGTATATTGCCCAGTCACGTATGTAACAGGTTAAAAAATAAAAAAGAAGCATACTCACCATCCGAAGAGCCCGTTGTAGTTTCAGCGCTTGTGTGCGGTGTCCGGTCCCAGGATTGGTATGAGCGCAGGACCTTCCATGACGTCGAGGTCACATGACCGTGACGTCGCAGTCACATGACCGTGACATCATGGAAGGTCCTTCTCCCATAGCATCTTTGGAAGCGGAACCTGCCACTTGCAGTGCCGAGGAGAGGACGCGACGGCGGAAGGTGAGAATAAGGTTTTTTTATTATTATTATTTTTAACATTAGATCGTTTTACTATTGATGCTGCATAAGCAGCATCAATAGTAAAAAGTTGGGGACACACAGGGTTTATAGCGGCGGTAACGGAGTGCGTTACCCACGGCATAACGCGGTCCGTTACCGCCGGCATTAACCCTGTGTTGGCGGTGACCGGAGGGGAGTATGCGGGCGACAGGCACTGACTCCGGGGAGTAAGGAGCGGCCATTTTCTTCCGGACTGACTGTGCCCGTCGCTGATTGGTCGCGGCAGCCATGACAGGCAGCTGCCGAGACCAATCAGCGAATGAATAACCGTGACAGACAGAAGAACAGACAGACAGACAGACAGAAGTGACCCTTAGACAATTATATAGTAGATATATATATAGGTACAACTGTATTATAGGGTAAGTGCAGTATTAAAGTTAGCCCACTAGAATGAGCATGTTAGGACCATACTGTATAGTGATAGTACAGTAGATAGTTAATTTAGGAGGGGTCAGCTGTGGGTAAGACAGGAGCATTTCCTGAATGTAGTCAGTAGGGCCAGGGAGGCCATGCAGCTCAGCAGGGCCTTAGAGCCTGGGCCATGCAGTGGGCCCCGTAATGTTGAAAGCACCAGAATTTGCAGCAGCACAGGAACACAGGTGGTTCTATCATGTGGCAAGTTACTATGTGGGCAGATGCCCTTATGTCTGATGTGAAGCGGACAGGGGAACTCCTAAGAGTAGTAAAGCTGGACAGAGAGGATGCTGCGATACTGGTCAAGATGGTACGATCCGGGAACGTGCTGAAGAACATGAGGGAGAGCACAGGGAAAGTGAAGGATGTAAAATGTGTGGAACCCTATGTCTGTGATGTAATGGATATGGATGTGCTGAGAAAAGAAACCAGTAATGTTATGCGTTTACAGTTGTAACCAGACTCTGACTCCTTTTGTGTGCAATCATTGGGAGTGAGCCTGCAACAGACCAGAGGTGACCCTGATGGTTCCAAAACTGGAGAGACAGGTACGCTGACAAAGGGACATTGTTTTCATGTGGCGGGAGACCAGGGCGTGTATAAACAAATACTCTCAGCCACGACTACGGCTCTGGCACCCCTCACAAATTTGAGACCATAGCTCGATTCAAAACACAGACACAAAGCCCCTGTTTTCATGAATGGTGATCGTTCGTCCTAACGGATACATGTGGATACGTAACTGTTGTTCAGGGTCCAACCATTTTCATTATCATTAATTCAATATAAAATTATCTTTTATTCTTCATCATGTGAATAATAAGAAATACTTTTTGGATAAAGTAAAATAACCTGGAACAGACTACATACGCGCTGTACGTTCCCTGAGAACACAGCATGCAACTTATTGTATCATGCTCCCTATGGTTTACATCTGCTGCATTGTCCAAATGTTAGGGCACATATCCTTTTGTCCTCACATATGACTCTGATTATTAAGTCATTATCAGCACTATAATTTATGAAGTTCAGCACTATAATTTATGAAGTTTATTGTACTACGCAAACATTTCTCATTTAGAGTTCATTTTATTATTTAACTAGTATAAGGCAGGTGGGATATATAACAGAATGAGAGTCATAAAGGCATCAGTCCAGATGATAACTGTCAGAAATGCTTTATTGTTATCTAGAAAAGTAGCCTTTGTTGTTTTGCATGAAGTTGGACTTGAAATTCATCCTCAAATTCATCAGCAAACTGAGGCCTCTAGTTTTGTATGCCAGAACCAAAAGTGGAACATATAGAAAGAAAAGCTGGAATGGAAATATTTACACCTCCTCTATGTTTAGGATCCAATGTTGGCTTTTGCTTCCAAATGGCCTTCTTCAAATACTCATAACATTGACATATGTAGCATCAGTGTTATAGCTGAAAGTTTGCTAACCAAAAATAGCAGCATCACAAATTCCTATGTTAGGCTGGTTTCACACGTCTAGACTCTTGATATTTCCATTATTGGAAAAAACAGAACCGGCGATGTTAGTGTCCATGATGTGTTCATGTGTGTAATAATTGCGGCACACGAGTGGCAACCATGTGCCACCCGTGTGCCGCATCAGTACCACACTGATGGGCACCAGGGAAGATGTGGTACAGTATGGCTGTTCTCCGGCGCTGGGTGCTGAAGATCGCTTTAATCATTCTCCCTTGCTCTGTTGGCGATCACCGCGAGCAGGAGAGAATGATGAGAGTTGTATTCAAGTGAGAACAATGACTGCAGGCGGCGGCTGATGGGACTAAAACTCCCATCAGCCTACACCTGCTGCCGCTAAAAACAGTGACAGCAGGAATGGCTGATGGGAGTATTCTTCACCTGCCGCCTGCATAATAAATAAATGAAAAATCTGGCATTGTTCCACTGTATTTTTTTTAACCAGCCAAGCAAAACTCACAGGTGGGGGCTGCAACCCTTAGCTGTCAGCTTCAACAAGGCTGGTTATCAAGAATAGAGGGGTCCCCATGCTTTTTTTTTTAAATTATTTAAATAAATAATTTTTAAAAAATGGCATGAGGATCCCTCATTTTTGACAAACAGCCTTGCTAAAGCTAACAACTTGGAGCTGGCATTCTCAGGCTGATAAGGGGCCATTGATATTGACCATGCCAGGCTAAAAATAGCAGTTCGCAGCTGCCCAGAAAAGGCACATCTATTAGATGCACCAATTCTGGCGCTTTGCCCTGCTCTTCCCACTTGCCCAGTAGTGGTGGCAAATGGGGTTCATCTTTGTGGGGTTGATGTCAGCTTTGTATTGTCAGGTGACATCAAACCCACAGATTAGTAATGGAGGGGCATCTATAAGACACCTATCCATTACTAATCCTATAGTTACATGGTATATAAAGACACAGCCAGAATGAAGTCTTTTGGCTGTTTACACAGCCACTCTGCCACTCTGATTACACAGAGTTATTTTCAGTTCTTGAAAGGCCGTTCTCTGCCTCCGGAGTCCATTTGGCCATAACTAATTTTGTCCCCTTAAGGAGATTGGTCATGGGTGCAGCCATCATGGCAAAGTTGCAGCCATCATGGCAGGAACTGCTTGTAGTACCCCACAATGCTTTTTTGAGAGTGGTCTCTGCCAATTTTGGATTGCATCCACTTTACTGATCTGAGGTATTTGGCCAACTTCATGGACTAACTCACAAGCTATACTCTTCACAGAGAAGTTTCTCAGGGGAACCGCTTCAGGGTAACGGGTAACTTAGTCAAGGATGACCAATATGTATGTTGTGAATTCCGCTCTTGGGCTCCCTCCGGTGGTTGTAAGTGGCACTTTTGTGAGTTCTGCTCTTGGACTCCCTCTTGTGGTTTCAAGTGGTATGGCTGCTCCTTGGAGTTAGCCGTCATCAGCTGCCTCCACTTATCGTCTCTTCTGCTCGGCTATTTAGGCCTGGCTGTTCCTTCAGCCAGTGCCACTTGTAAATGGTTCCTGGTTGGATTCACATCTCTTTGGATTTCCCTGTTATCCTGACCAGTTCAGCAAAGCTAAGTTTTTGCTTGCACTTTTCTGTTCACAGATTGTGGACTTATCCGTTCAGTGCTTTCTATGTTTGTCCAGCGATATCAGTATGAATTAATTCTGTCTTGCTGGAAGCTCTGGAAAGCAGATTTACCCTCCACACCTTTAGTCAGGTGTGGAGATTTTTTTTTGTAAACTCTGCGTGGATTTTTGTAGTGTTTTATACTGACCGCACAGTATTCCATCCTGTCCTATCGATCAAGCTAGACTGGCCTCCTGTGCTCATCCTGGTTTCATTCTGTGTATGTCTGTTTCCTCTCCACTCACAGTCATTATTTGTGGGGGGCTAATCTATCCTTTGGGGATTTTCTCTGAGGCAAGATAGTTTTCCTGCTTCTGTCTTTAGGGGTAGTTAGCTCTTAGGCTGTGACGAGATGCCTAGGGAGAGTTAGGAGCATTCCACGGCTACTTCTAGTGTTGTGTTGAGCTTAAGGACTGCGGTCAGTACAGTTACCACTTCCTTCAGAGCTCGTTCCATGTTGCTCCTAGACCACCGCATCATAACATATGTATTTATGTCCAAAAGCAGATTTAACCAGGGGAACAAGAAGGTCCATGGCAATTCACTCGAACGGCACTTCTATGATGGGTAATGGCTCGAGAGAACTTTGAAAGTGAGAGGTGGGGGCAGGACCTGGAATAAAGATTTCCTGGTGACATCCAGGCCAATAGAACCTCTGCATGATTCGTTCTTGAGTTTTGTCCACCCCAAAATGACCACCCAAGACATGTAAATAGGCCATGTCCATCACCCTCACATAGTATGAACAGCGGCATCCCAGGCTACAGTCTATTTGCTCGAAGGTCAGGGGACAACCGGCTGCTATATGGCCTGGGCCTTGACATTTCTAGCATATAATATCGCCAGCTGGGATCTTCAGCATTATCTCCCCACCCCTTTGGATCTTAAATTCCTAACCCCCTTTTGGGCATCTGCCCCCTGTTGGGATCCCCAGTATGGAGTGAGTTGCATCTCCAAAGAACCCTTGACCCCCCTGATACCTTTCAGCAAGTCCAACCAGTTCATCGATGTTCCAGGGATCACCCTGGGAAATTTAAGTCTGTATTGGCCTCAGAAGGGAATGCCCGAATTGGTTAATTACCACTCGTTCTACCATCTGCCCAGGGGTATCGGACTCTGTCAGCAATCATTTTTGGACCAGGTGCAACAGATCAAACATTTGAGAGTGAGGGGGTTTGTCACAGTGATACGCCCAGCGGTGGACCTGTTGTACCCTGACAGTCATTGTCACTAGGGTTGAGCGAAACGGGTCGAACATTTTCAAAAGTCGCCGACTTTTGGCGAAGTCGAGTTTCATGAAACCCGATCCGACCCCTGTGCGTGGTCGGCCATGCGGTACGCGACTTTCGCGCCAAAGTCGCGTTTCAATGACGCGAAAAGCGCCATTTCTCAGCCAATGAAGGTAAACGCAGAGTGTGGGCAGTGTGATGACATAGGTCCTGGTCCCCACCATCTTAGAGAAGGGCATTGCAGTGATTGGCTTGCTGTCTGCGGCGTCACAGGGGCTATAAAGGGGAGTTCCCGCCGACCGCCATGTTACTGCTGCTGATCTGAGCTTAGGGAGAGGTTGCTGGGTCCATTAACCACAAAACCGCTTGTGCTGTAGCGATTTCCACTGCCCAACACCACCTTCGGTGTGCAGGGACAGTGGAAGCTCCTTTTTTTTTTTTTTTCCTCAGCGCTGTAGCTCATTGGGCTGCCCTAGAAGGCTCCCTGATAGCTGCATTGCTGTGTGTACGCCGCTGTGCAAACCAACTGCTTTTTTCAAAGCACAAATCCTCTTGTTCCTTCCTTTCTGCACAGCTATCTTGTTTGTTTGTCCACACTTTTTATTTAATTTGTGCATCAGTCCACTCCTTATTGCTGCCTGCCATACCTGGCTGAGATTACTGCAGGGAGATAGTAATTGAAGGACAGTTCCTTTTTTTTTTTTTTTGTGGGAGATTAAGATTGACATTTCTGCTAGAGTGCCATCTCTGTCTGTGTCATCTCTCACTCAGTGGGCCATAGAAAGCCTATTTATTTTTTTGCTTGATTTGGGTTCCAAAATCTACCAGAAAAAATCACAACATCAATCAGTGGGAGAAAAATATTGGCCTCAGGGCTTGTGTGCCACTCCTTACTCCTGTGTGTGCCATCTCTCACTCAGTGGGCCATAGAAAGCCTATTAATTTTTTTCTTGATTTGGGTTCTAAATTCTACCTGAAAAAATCAATAAATCAATCAGTGGGAGATTAATATTGGCCTTTGGGCTTGTGTGCCAGTCCTAAGCGTGCCATCTCTCTCTCTCTCAGATAGTGGGCCATAGAAAGCCTATTTTTTTATTATTTTATTGGGTTTATAAATTTTCCCTGGAAAAAAAAAAAAAGTGGGAGATTAATATTGGCCTCTGGGCTTGTGTGCCAGTCCTGAGCGTGCCATCTCTCTCACAAATAGTGGGCCATAGAAAGCCTATTTATTTTTTTGGTTGATTTGGGTTCATAATTCTACCTGAAAAAATCAATCAATCAATCAGTGGGAGATTAATATTGGCCTTTGGGCTTGTGTGCCAGTCCTAAGCGTGCCATCTCTCTCTCTCAGATAGTGGGCCATAGAAAGCCTATTTATTATTATTTTTTTTATTGGGTTTATAAATTTTCCCTGGAAAAAAAAAAATGGGAGATTAATATTGGCCTCTGGGCTTGTGTGCCAGTCCTGAGCGTGCCATCTCTCTCACAAATAGTGGGCCATAGAAAGCCTATTAATTTTTTTGCTTGATTTGGGTTCCAAAATCTACCAAAAAAAATCACTAAATCAATCAGTGGGAGATTAATATTGGCCTCTGGGCTTGTGTGCCAGTCCTGACTCCTGTGAGCGTCATCTGTCACTCAGTGGGCCCTAGAAAGCCTATTTTTTGTTTTATTTGTTTTCTAAATTCTCCCTGAAAAAATCATTTTATTTTCTTTGGTTTCTAAATTATTCCTGAAAAAAATCATTTTCTTTGTATTTTTTTTTCTCTAAAGTCTCCCTGAAAAAAAAAAAAAAAATCTGTGGGAGATTCATATTGCCCCTTCTGCTTGTGTGCCAGTCTTGACTCCTGGGTGTGCCATCTCTCTCTCTCCCCAATTGTGGGCCATAGAAAGCCTATTAATTTTTTTGCTTGATTTGGGTTCCAAAATCTACCAAAAAAAATAACTAAATCAATCAGTGGGAGATTAATATTGGCCTCTGGGCTTGTGTGCCACTCCTGACTCCTGTGTGCGTCATCTGTCACTCAGTGGGCCCTAGAAAGCCTATTTTTTGTTTTATTTGTTTTCTAAATTCTCCCTGAAACAATCATTTTATTTTCTTTGGTTTCTAAAATATTCCTGAAAAAAATCATTTTTTTTGTATTTTTTTTTTTCTCTCAAATCTCCCTGAAAAAAAAAAAAAAAATCTGTGGGAGATTCATATTGCCCCTTCTGCTTGTGTGCCAGTCTTGACTCCTGGGTGTGCCATCTCTCTCTCTCTCCCCAATTGTGGGCCATAGAAAGCCTATTAATTTTTTTGCTTGATTTGGGTTCCAAAATCTACCAAAAAAAATAACTAAATCAATCGGTGGGAGATTAATATTGGCCTCTGGGCTTGTGTGCCACTCCTGACTCCTGTGTGCGTCCTCTCTCACTCAGTGGGCCCTACAAAGCCTTTTTTTTTTTTTTTTTCCTAAATTCTCCCTGAAACAATCATTTCATTTTATTTGTTTTATAAATTCTTCTGTAAAAAATAATTTTTTTTTAATTTTTTTTTTTCTGAAGTCTCCCTTTTAAAAAAAACAAACACAAATCAGTGGGAGATAAATATTTACATTTGCGCTTCAGTGACAGTCCTGCGTGTGTGCCATCTCATTTGTTGCCAACAACAACAGAGTGTGTAACATTGTGGCTGATTTTCGTTGTGGTCTCACCCACCTGTAAAGGGGTAGCTAAATCATACTGAAGTTATAGCTCACCGTGTAAGTTGTGTGACAGCAACAAATACCGTTCGTTTGGTAACGTTTTTAAAACAATGAGGAAGTCTGGTGGAAGAGGTCGTGGCCGGGGGCGTTCATTGTCAGCTGGTAATGAGGGTAGTGGTAGTGGTGGAGCATCAGGTGGTCGTGAGAAAAAAAATATTGCACCTAAGTCTGGAGCTGTGGAGCCAGGTTCGTCGTCTGGCTACACAAGGCCTCGAACGCTCCCTTTTCTGGGAGTAGGAAAACCGCTTTTAAAGCCGGAGCATCAAGAGCAAGTTTTGGCTTATCTTGCTGACTCAGCCTCTAGCTCTTTTGCCTCCTCTCGTGAAACTGGTAAAAGTAAAAGCAGCGCGTCGTTAGTGGATGTTCACGGTCAGGGACAAGTCGCTTCCTTGTCCTCTTCAGCAAAAACAACAACAGAGAAGAATGCAGCAGTCGACACAACGGGTTACTCCATGGAGCTCTTTACACATACCGTCCCTGGCTTAGAAAGTGAAGCAGTTAACAGTCCATGCCCATTACAAGTTGAATCTGACATGGAGTGCACTGATGCACAGCCACAGCCAGACTACTATGCTGGTCCTTTGACTCAGACCACAACATTGCCCTCGCAGGGTGCTGATCAAGAATCAGACCCTGATGAGACTATGTTGCCCCATCACGAACGCTATACCACCGACCGACACGGTGACACAGACGAAGTTGCACACGAGCTACAAGAAGAGGTAATAGATGACCCAGTTCTTGACCCCGATTGGCAGCCATTGGGGGAACAGGGTGCAGGCGGCAGCAGTTCTGAAGCGGAGGAGGAGGGGCCGCAGCAGGCATCAACATCGCAACAGGTTCCATCTGCCGGGCCCGTATCTTGGCCAAAACGCGTGGCAAAGTCAAAACCTGTTGGAGGACAGCGTGGCCATCCGGTTAAAGCTCAGTCTGCAATGCCTGAAAAGGTATCCGATGCTAGAAAGAGTGCAGTCTGGCATTTTTTTAAACAACATCCAATTGATCAGCACAAAGTAATCTGTCAAAAATGTTCAACTACCTTAAGCAGAGGGCAGAATCTGAAAAGTCTCAATACAAGTTGCATGCATAGACATTTAACCACCATGCATTTGCAAGCTTGGACTAACTACCAAACGTCCAATGAAGCTACTCATCAACGCAACATCCCTTCCGGCAGTGTAGGGCCACCATTTTCTGCACCACCTGCAGTATCTGTGCAGGTTTCTTTGCCAGGCCAAAGCAGTCAGGGTCAGGGAATCTCCAGTTTCGTAGTAGGAAACACTGCATCTAGGGCACCGGCGGCAACAATACCATCTCCCACCGTCTCTCAGTCTGCCATGTCCACCGGCACCCCCGCTAGTTCCACGATCTCCAGCTCTCCAGTCCAGCTCACCGTACATGAGACTATGGTTAGAAAAAGGAAGTACTTAGCCTCGCATACGCGTACACAGGGTTTGAACGCCCACATAGCTAGACTAATCTCGTTAGAGATGATGCCCTACCGGTTAGTTGAAAGCGAAGCTTTCAAAGACCTGATGGACTACGCTGTACCACGCTACGAGCTACCCAGTCGACACTTTTTTCCAGAAAAGCCATCCCAGCCCTCCACCAGCATGTTAAAGAGCGCATCGTCCATGCACTCAGGCAATCTGTGAGCACAAAGGTGCACCTGACAACAGATGCATGTACCAGTAGGCATGGCCAGGGACGTTACGTGTCCATCACGGCACACTGGGTAAATGTGGTGGATTCAGGGTCCACAGGGGACAGCAAGTTTGGGACAGTTCTGCCTAGCCCACGGTCTAGGAAACAGTTGGCTGTAGCCGTTCGCACCCCCTCCTCCTCCTCCTCCTCCTCGTCCTCCTGCAGAAGCGAGAGCTCGTCCACAGACCGCAGTCGCACAACCACTCCATCCGCAGCTGCCACTGTTGCACACCAGGTCTCCCATTATGGGGCAGCTACTGGCAAACGTCAGCAGGCTGTATTGGCTATGAAGTGTTTGGGCGACAACAGACACACCGCGGAAGTTCTGTCCGAGTTCTTGCAGCAAGAAACGCAGTCGTGGCTGGGCACTGTAGATCTTGAGGCAGGCAAGGTAGTGAGTGATAACGGAAGGAATTTCATGGCTGCCATCTCCCTTTCCCAACTGAAACACATTCCTTGCCTGGCTCACACCTTAAACCTGGTGGTGCAGTGCTTCCTGAAAAGTTATCCGGGGTTATCCGACCTGCTCCTCAAAGTGCGTGGACTTTGCGCACATATCCGCCGTTCGCCTGTACACTCCAGCCGTATGCAGACCTATCAGCGTTCTTTGAACCTTCCCCAGCATCGCCTAATCATAGACGTTGTTACAAGGTGGAACTCAACACTGCACATGCTTCAGAGACTGTGCGAACAGAGGCGGGCTGTTATGTTTTTGTGGGAGGATACACATACATGGGCAGGCAGTAGGATGGCAGACATGGAGTTGTCAGGTGTGCAGTGGTCGAAGATTCAAGACATGTGTCAAGTCCTTCAGTGTTTTGAGGAATGCACACGGCTGGTTAGTGCAGACAACGCCATAATAAGCATGAGCATCCCCCTAATGTGTCTGCTGATGCAAAGTTTGACGCACATAAAGGATCAGGCGTCTGCACCAGAGGAAGAGGAAAGCCTTGATGACAGTCAGCCATTGTCTGGTCAGGGCAGTGTACAGGACGAGGTAGTGGGCGAAGAGGAGGTGGAGGATGAGGAGGATGATGGGGATGAGTATATTTTTAATGAGGAAGCTTTCCCGGGGTCATTGGAAATTGGTGGCGTGGCAAGGGCGGGTTCTGGTTTTTTGAGGGACACAAGTGACGTAGATTTGCCTGCAACTGCCCCTCAACCAAGCACAACCGCAGATTTGACAACTGGAACTTTGGCCCACATGGCGGATTATGCCTTGCGTATCCTCAAAAGGGACACACGCATTACAAAAATGATGAACGATGACGATTACTGGTTGGCCTGCCTCCTTGATCCTCGCTATAAAGGCAAATTGCAAAATATTATGCCACATGAGAACTTGGAACTAATATTAGCAACAAAACAATCAACTCTTGTTGACCGTTTGCTTCTGGCATTCCCTGCACACAGCGCCCGTGATCGTTCTCACACGAGCTCCAGGGACCAGCAGACCAGAGGTGTTAGAGGGGCAGAAATCAGAAGTGGCGTTGGCCAGAGGGGTTTTCTGACCAGGTTGTGGAGTGATTTTGCTATGACCGCAGACAGGACAGGTACTGCAGCATCAATTCAAAGTGACAGGAGACAACATTTGTCCAGTATGGTTACAAACTATTTTTCATCCCTTATCGACGTTCTCCCTCAACCGTCATTCCCATTTGATCACTGGGCATCCAAATTAGACACCTGGCCAGAATTGGCAGAATATGCATTGCAGGAGCTTGCTTGCCCGGCAGCTAGTGTCCTATCAGAAAGAGTATTCAGTGCTGCAGGTTCAATACTAACTGAAAAAAGGACTCGTCTGGCTACCCAAAATGTAGATGATCTAACCTTCATTAAAATGAACCACAACTGGATTTCGAAATCTTTTGCCCCACCTTGCCCGGCTGACACCTAACTTTCCTATGAAAAGGTCTTGCCTGTGGACTCTTCTGAATGACTTTTCCAATCTCGTAATTTTCTGCACCTGATTGTCCAGCATACGACATGTTTACTCCTAACAAAATGGCCAAACTCCCCACACGGGGCCGTGGTATCGCCACTTTGCGCCAGCACCCGTGAGAGTGCTGTTTGTCTGAAGAGGTGGGTGTGCCCGCTTTTGGTCGACGGCACTGCCACTGGGTCCCTCATAGTACAATAAAGTGTCTCTGGCGGTGGTGGTGCGCACCCAACGTCAGACACACCATTGTAATATGAGGGGCCCTGGGCCTGTACCGCCGGCCACAAGACAGTTCCCCCCCCCCAGCTCAAACAGTGCTCTACCACTAGCAAAATTATCTCTCACAGCTTCACCAATGTTTAGTCTATGCGCTGACATCCTTCAATGCCTGGCACTGACAATACCATTGTTTTGACATTTTTGTTATGTTAGGCCTTCGAAGCCTGTCTGCGGTCCGTTCTTTCTACAACTACTACACTGACCAGGCCACTGCTGGCCGTGTTCCCCTGGAACCAATTTAAACTTGCCTACAGCCAGCCCAATTTTGTTATGTTAGGCCTTCTTAGCCTGTCTGCCGTCACTCCTTCCACTAGACTTCCACTGACCAGACCACTGTTGCCCGTGTACCCCTGGAACCAATTTTAAATTGCCAACAGCCAAATGTTATTATGTTAGGCCTTTGATGCCTGTCTGCCGTCACTCCTTCCACTAGACTTCCACTGACCAGACCACTGTTGCCCGTGTACCCCTGGAACCAATTTTAAATTGCCAACAGCCCAATGTTATGATGTTAGGCCTTTGATGCCTGTCTGCCATCACTCCTTCCACTAGGCCTCCACTGACCTGTCTACTGCTGCCCGTGTTCCCATGGAACCAATTGTAAATTGCCTACAGCCAGCCCATTTTATTACGTTAGGCCTTCGAAGCCTGTCTGCGGTCCCTCCTTCCACTAGGCCTCCACTTACCTGTCTACTGCTGCCCGTGTTCCCCTGGAACCAATTTTAAATTGCCTACAGGCAGCCCAATTTATTATGTTAGGCCTTCGAAGCCTGTCTGCGGTCCCTCCTTCCACTAGGCCTCCACTTACCTGTCTACTGCTGCCCGTGTTCCCCTGGAACCAATTTTAAATTGCCTACAGCCAGCCCAATTTATTATGTTAGGCCTTCGAAGCCTGTCTGCGGTCCCTCCTTCCACTAGGCCTCCACTGACCTGTCTACTGCTGCCCGTGTTCCCCTGGAACCAATTTTAAATTGCCTACAGCCAGCCCATTTTATTATGTTAGGCCTTCGAAGCCTGTCTGCGGTCCCTCCTTCCACTAGGCCTCCACTTACCTGTCTACTGCTGCCCGTGTTCCCCTGGAACCAATTTTAAATTGCCTACAGGCAGCCCAATTTATTATGTTAGGGCTTCGAAGCCTGTCTGCGGTCCCTCCTTCCACTAGGCCTCCACTGACCTGTCTACTGCTGCCCGTGTTCCCCTGGAACCAATTTTAAACTGCCTACAGGCAGCCCAATTTATTATGTTAGGGCTTCGAAGCCTGTCTGCGGTCCCTCCTTCCACTAGGCCTCCACTGACCTGTCTACTGCTGCCCGTGTACCCCTTGAACCAACATCATAAAATAAAAATAAAAGTATTTTGCTTATAAAAAAGAAAATACTGGTGAGATATCAAATGCAGACATTTTAACATTAAAAACAAACACACAACTAAAATCTGGTACAGTACTAAAAATGGCCACCAGCTACAATTACTTTATCCTGCAAGTATTTAACTGAAAGGTTTTTTAAATTGAAAACACAGATATGGCATCCACCGAGTGTTGTCCTGTCGCGTCTTCTTTATATTATTGCCGAGAAGATGCAAAACAATGAAAATAATAAAATCATTAATTACCAAAATAATAGAGAAAGTCAACACCACATTGCAAATAAACATTCATTCCAAATAAAGAAGCAGGGCGCGTCCGAGGGTGAGTATATACCTAATAAGAATATAATCACCCTCGGACGCGCAATGCTTATTTCCAACAGCCTTCCTTCCTAAGAATCAGCCCTTCCGTGGTGTAGAGAGACGTTGTGTTACACTCCAAGGTGTTCCCCAGGTTGCCTTTCCTGAGCTTCGATCTTCCGGCTCTCGTTTAGTAGTTGTTGGAAACTACGCTGCATTAGGCCTTCAAATTGGGTATGGGGTGTAGAGAGATGGTGTGTTCCACTCCAAGGTGTTCCCCAGGTTGCCTTTCCTGAGCTTCGATCTTCCGGCTCTCGTTTAGTAGTTCTTGGAAACTACACTGCATTAGGCCTTCAAATTGGGTATGGGGTGTAGAGAGAGGGTGTGTTACACTCCAAGGTGTTCCCCAGGTTGCCTTTCCTGAGCTTCGATCTTCCGGCTCTCGTTTAGTAGTTCTTGGAAACTACACTGCATTAGGCCTACAAATTGGGTATGGGGTGGAGAGAGATGGTGTGTTACACTCCAAGGTGTTCCCCAGGTTTCCTTGCCATTGCTTCGGTCTTCCGACTCTCGTTTAGTAGTTGTAGAAAAGTACACTGCATTAGGCCTACAAAATGGGTATGGGGTGGAGAGAGATGGTGTGTTCCACTCCAAGGTGTTCCCCAGGTTGCCTTTCCTGAGCTTCGATCTTCCGGCTCTCGTTTAGTAGTTCTTGGAAACTACACTGCATTAGGCCTTCAAATTGGGTATGGGGTGTACAGAGAGGGTGTGTTACACTCCAAGGTGTTCCCCAGGTTGCCTTTCCTGAGCTTCGATCTTCCGGCTCTCGTTTAGTAGTTCTTGGAAACTACACTGCATTAGGCCTTCAAATTGGGTATGGGGTGTAGAGAGAGGGTGTGTTACACTCCAAGGTGTTCCCCAGGTTGCCTTTCCTGAGCTTCGATCTTCCGGCTCTCGTTTAGTAGTTCTTGGAAACTACACTGCATTAGGCCTACAAATTGGGTATGGGGTGGAGAGAGATGGTGTGTTACACTCCAAGGTGTTCCCCAGGTTTCCTTGCCATTGCTTCGGTCTTCCGACTCTTGTTTAGTAGTTGTAGAAAAGTACACTGCATTAGGCCTACAAAATGGGTATGGGGTGGAGAGAGATGGTGTGTTACACTCCAAGGTGTTCCCCAGGTTGCCTTTCCTGAGCTTCTATCTTCAGGCTCTCATTAAATTGTGGTTAAATGGAACAACTGCATTTGGCGTACTAGTTGGTTTGGGGCCTACTATCGGTGTCTGCCACTCCTTGCTGTTCTCCTGGTTTCCTGTCCTGAAATTCCATTTTCAGGCTCTCGTTAAGTAGTTGTTAATGTTAGACTGCATTTGGCCTACTAGTTGGGTTGGGGCCTACTATCGGTGTCTGCCACTCCTTGCTGTTCTCCTCCACTGAACAAAGCTGTGCCGCCTGTTTACTACGGTTGCCAATTTTGAACTGCATTTCGACTACTTACTGATTTGGCCCTACTCTCTGTGTCAGCCTCTCATTCCAGTTGTCCTCCACTGCAATGCCCCCTGGTTATTCCTGTGTTACCAATTTTGAACTGCATTTAGCCCACTTTATTCTTTGGGCCTATATCTGTGTTTCCACTTCATCGTGCCCATTGCCCAGCCAGTGATAGATGAGTCTGCTGGTACATTGACCCATAACGCAACATTCCCCGTGCATGCTACACAACAACATTGTGACCCTGCTGAAAGTCAGGTTGCTCTTCCCGCATACCATACCACCTTACACGGGGACAAAGAGGAAGGTGCAGATGAAAGTGCAGGTTCCTTCATCAGGTGGGGGAAGGAATACTAGTTGGCGACGTCACTGGCACAGGGCCTCTCATAGTACGCAAAAGTGTTGCTGCCGGTGGGAGGCGCCCCCGCCGTGCAAACACACCGCTGTACTTTGAGGGGCCCTGTGCCAGTGCCAATGCCAACAAGTGGGCCCCCCCTGCTTGCTCAGGATCACAGCACTTGCAAAGTTGAAATACTTACCTCTCCCTGCTCCACTGCCGTGACGTGGTCCAGATTTCCTGGGCCCACTAATTACTTGAACCAGCCCTACCCCACACAACTTTAGCCAAATGACCCCCAATTTCAAATGCCTTCCAATTATTATAAGGTAAATTACGCTTGACAAGCTTCATTAAGAAGAATGGATGGTTTTGACATTAAAATGGGCACTCTAGGTGTTTTCCTGGCCCCCACTCACTGCCGACTATGCTGCCCCATTGACTTGCATTGGGTTTCGTGTTTCGGTCGATCCCGACTTTTCGCCATAATCGGCCGATTTCACTCGACCCGACTTTTGAGATAGTCGGGTTTCGCGAAACCCGGCTCGACTCTAAAAAGGTCAAGGTCGCTCAACTCTAATTGTCACCCTCAAGTGTGCCAAAATTTCTGTTTTAAGTTTTACATATTCCTTTGCTTCTTGTAAGGCTAAGTCAAAGTAGTAAATATAAAAAATTATGCCAGCTCACCAACTTGGATAGTCCAGTGTGCAGGGAAATCGCAATCCGAATATTCATGTGATCATTGAGAAAAAGTAGAAAAAATGCTATGAGAACGCACAGTTGCATCCATTCGAAATGCGTCGCTTTCTGCATCTCTGTCTTGTATCAGAAAAATAATTTTTAAATTCATTGTGGAATATAGCTTAAAAATTTTTTTGCCATGAGCTGGAAAGACATTATAGTAAGCCTATAGTAGGCCTTCTGGGGCTCCCACATTAAGCCAACACTTCCGCCCATTGCTCTGATGGGAGTTTCTCCCTCCTGGCAACCCTTTAAAAAACGGACAAAAAGGTCTCTATATCGACACCCTTGGTAATTTTCTGCAGGGCTCTCCTTACCACCTTCCGAATGGAAAAATCATCAGCTGACTTTGGAGTCAGAGCTGTGCCATGCCACGAACCACCTCTGTGTGTAATTCAATCTACTGCTGCTGTTGTCGTTGCTGTTGCTGCTGCTGCTGCTAGAGCTGTTGCTGGCGCAGCTGCTGCTGCTGGTGCTGTTGCATAAGCAGCATGTCTCCTGTTGTGATAGCTGTTGCTGCTGTAGCTGTTGCTGGTGCTGCTACTGTTGCTGGCCTTGGAGGTATTTAACCATGTCCTCCATGCTGACTATCATTGGTTGCTGGCTTATGGCCACCTTCACCCAGGACATGCAGTACCTCTACAGTGGTCAAACATGTTCCCTGGGAATGCTGCCTGCAGCGCTAACACCAAACGTGCGAATGTCCATCCCCCCCCCCCCCCCCGGTGTATGGCAAGGTAAAACAGGGACTGTTTTCATGTAACCCCTTAATGACTAAAGCTATTTTTGGTTTTGCATTTTCATTTATTGCTCACCTTCTTTCTAGAGCCACAACTTTTTGGTCAAAATGGCCATGTGAGGGCTTATTTTTTTCAGGACGAGTTTTACTTTTGAATGCCACAATTGGTATTGCCATGTCATGTACATGAAAAGGAAAAAAAAATTCCAAGTGCGGTGAAATTGCAAAAAAAAGTGCAGTCCCATAGTTTTTGGGTTGTTTTTTTTACCATGTTCACTAAATGCTAAGACTGACCTTACAATATGATTCTCCAGGTCATTACAATTTCATAGACATCAAACATGTCTAGGTTCTTTTTTATTTAAAGCATTCGACAATTTGTACGAAAAGCAAGACTAGAAGACGACTTTTTGCCATCTGATGTTTTGAGCAATTGTCTGCCATGGCTTTTTACGTCAGCTCTCAAAGGACTGGGAGCAGTAAAGGTAATCCTCTGACACCAACCGGTAACCTCCGGTCAATACATGATGCCTCAGAGCGATACCAAATATGTGTATGTTTGATTATTTTTTTTATTTATTTTGAATGAGGCGAAAGGGGGGTGATTTGAACTTTTATATTATTTTTTTTATATTTTTAAAAACATTGTGGTCGGCACTCATAGCAATCTGACAGTGACAACCAAGAGGTCTGCTGGAGACCTCTGGTTGTCAAGTCAACCCATCGGTGACCCGCGATCACATGATGGGGTCACCGATGGGCGGGATTTCCAGAAGCTTGAGTCAAATGCCACTGTCAGAGTTTGAGAGCAGCACTTAACGGGTTAGCAGCTGCGGGTGGAACGCGATTCCACCCACGGATGTTAGAGGCACATGTCACCTGTTCAAAACAGCTGACATGTGCTGGAAAACATGTGGGCTCACTGCCGGAGGCCACATCAAAAGGAGGGAGTCTGACATTGGTGTTCATTTATGCACGATGTGAGAAAGGGGTTAAATGTCCAGTCTGGTTTATTGAAGCTTCATAAACCATACCACAAGCAAAGGAAAATAAATGTGCTCTCAGTGCGGGCAAAACAAAGTAAACAGTTAAAAAAAAAATCACTTTTAGAGACTGTCCAGGCTGGATAGTATCCAGCATACTATCTCAGTCTGGAGACATCACACAAGATGTCTTCTTATCTCCATAGTGGATGCTTTCCTGAAACGGAAAGTACTTGCAAGCAGCATAATACAAAGAATAGCAGGTTTACCCAGAATCCTTTGCAGTAGGCGGAGCTATGCAAATCATCTCTTTCCACCCCTGTCTAATCCACAGCCCTTGGAACCGCCAAGTGTGCAATGCTGCAGATTAGTTTCTAAATTTACACAGCCAACCAATTCCTACCTGTGGACACGTGTTTCGGGCTTTAGGCCCTCATCAGCACAGGGCTGGAATTGGTTGGCTGTATGGAGTGGGGCTCGGTGAGCAAGCGATACATACATGCTAGCCACCTTAGGGAGAGACCCAAGTTGGGCTAAATGTAGCGGGACGAAAGAGACCGAAAAGCCCTCTACTTAAAGGAAATACATAGTGGATGCTTTCCTGAAACGGAAAGTACTTGCAAGCAGCATAATACAAAGAATAGCAGGTTTACCCAGAATCCTTTGCAGTAGGCGGAGCTATGCAAATCATCTCTTTCCACCCCTGTCTAATCCACAGCGCTTGGAACCGCCAAGCGTGCAATGCTGCAGATTAGTTTCTAAATTTACACAGCCAACCAATTCCTACCTGTGGACACGTGTTTCAGGCTTTAGGCCCTCATCAGCACAGGGCTGGAATTGGTTGGCTGTATGGAGTGGGGCTCGGTGAGCAAGCGATACATACATGCTAGCCACCTTAGGGAGAGACCCAAGTTGGCTGTGTAAATTTAGAAACTAATCTGCAGCGGTTCCAAGCGCTGTGGATTAGACAGGGGTGGAAAGAGATGATTTGCATAGCTCCGCCTACTGCAAAGGATTCTGGGTAAACCTGCTATTCTTTGTATTATGCTGTATTATGTGTCCGCTAGCCACCTTACAGGCTTATCGTGGTTGTATGGACAGATACTCCAGTCTCTGCCTCAGAACCCTTAAGGGTTACCTTTGGTATCTGTGCTGCCTCTCTGATTAATGCCGTCCTTGTCAAGGCTGAGAGTTTTGGTGGGTGACCCTATCTTGGCAGGTTTGTTGTGGTTCCATGTTTTTTCCATTTGATGATAATAAATTGGACGGTGCTCCTGTGGATGATCAGAGATTGGGATTTTTTTTATAATCCAACCCTGACTTGTACTTCTCAAAAACCTTGTCCCTGACTTGTTTGGAGATCTCCTTGGTCTTCACGGTGTTGTTTAGTTACTGATGCCTCTTGCTTTATGGTGTTTTAGCCTTTGTGGCCTTTCAGAGAAGGTGTGTATATACTGACAGCTCATGTGACACTTACATTGCACACAGGTGGACATCCTTTCACTAAGCATGTGTCTTATGAAGGTAATTGCTTGCACCTTAAATTTTTAGTGGTTTCATCACAAAAGAGGTGAATACATATACACGTGCCGATTTTTAGTTATTTGATGCCATAAATTTAATTTATGCCGATATTTTTCTCACTTCACTTCACCAAATTAGACTATATTAGTGCTAATGCATCACACACAAATCAGATTAGAAAAATATTTAACCTCAAGTTGTAATGTTACAAAGGTTAAAAGCCAAGGGGGTGAATACTTTCGCAAGCCACTGTACGTGTATTGAGGGATCTATTACATATTGGACAATGTGCATTTGCAGTGCAGACCGTATTTATAAACAGTCAATTAAATGACCGACAATCAAAAATCAGAAAATGTTTAGTCAACAGCTATTTATTTATTTATTTTACTTACTTATATGGCACCATCATACTCCACAGCACTTGACAGAAATTATCATTACTGCCCCATCAGTATGTTTTTGGAGTGTGTGAGTAACCTGGAGTACCCAGAGGAAACCCCCGCAAACAAGGGGAGAATATACAAACTCCTTGCAGATGTCCTACTTGGTGGGATTTGGACCCGTTACCCCAATGCAGCAAAACTACCCTCACCGACGATCACTCCACTCTGCCATGAATCTTGTATTTTTATTAGGGATTACATACACTTTTACACTTTCCTTATATTCATGATGAACAAAAGAACCAGTCCGGCCTAGTCAGGATCATATGACTTTACATTAATGTGTATTATTATTTTTTATTGCTATAGCGCCATTTATTCCATGGCGCTTTACATGTGAAATGGGGTATACATAAGCAACAAGTACAATAATCTTAATTAATACAAGTCATGACTGGTACAATAGGTGAGGGCAAAGCTGGTTATGCAGCAGTTTGGTGGATTGGGGGTTACTGCAGGTTGTAGGCTTGTCGGAAGAGGTAGGTCTTCAGGATCCTTTTGAAGGTTTCCACGGTAGGCGAGAGTCTGCTATGTTGGGGTATAGAATCAGGGCCGGCTCCAGGTTTTAGAGTGCCCCGGGCGAAAGAATTTCAGTGGGCCCCCCCTTTAACACATAGCACGATTCATGATGCACAGATACAGCAGAGAAATATAGCATAGCCACATAGCATATAACAGTTACACAGCCCACGTAGCATATAACACAGCCCACGTAGCATATAGCACAGCCACATAGTGTATAACACAGCCCACGCAGTATATAACAGAGCCCACGTAGTGTATAGCACAGCCATGTAGTATATAACACAGCCACGTAGTATATTGCACAGCCCACATAGCATATAACACAGCCACGTAGTATATTACACAGCCATGTAGTATATTGCCCAGCCCACGTAGCATATTGCCCAGCCACGTAGTATATTAGCCAGCCACATAGTATATTAGCCAGCCACGTAGTATATTGCCCAGCCACATAGTATATTAGCCAGCCACGTAGTATATTGCCCAGCCACGTAGTATATTGCCCAGCGACGTAGTATATTGCCCAGTGACGTAGTATATTGCCCAGCCACGTTGTATATTGCCCAGTGACATAGTATATTGGCCAGCCACGTAGTATATTGCCCAGTGACGTAGTATATTGCCCAGCCACGTAGTATATTGCCCAGCCACGTAGTATATTGCCCAGCCACGTAGTATATTGCCCAGCCACGTAGTATATTGCCCAGCTGCGTAGTATATTGCACAGCGACGTAGTATACAGCACAGAGCCACGTAGTATATTGCCCAGTGACGTAGTATATTGCCCAGCCACGTAGTATATTGCCCAGCCACGTAGTATATTGCCCAGCCACGTAGTATATTGCCCAGCCACGTAGCATATTGCCCAGTCACGTAGTATATAGCCCAGCAACATTGTATATTGCACAGCCACGTAGTATATTGCCCAGCCACGTAGTATATTGCCCAGCGACGTAGTATATTGCCCAGCAACGTAGTATATTGCCCAGCCACGTAGTATATTGCCCAGCCACGTAGTATACTGCCCAGCCACGTAGTATATTGCCCAGTGGCAGAGTATACAGCACAGAGTCACGTAGTATACAGACTTAAAATAAAAAATAAACATATACTCACCCTCCATTGAAGTTCTGGCCCTGTACCGCACGCGGCAGCTTCCGGTCCCAGGGCTGGTATGAGCGCAGGACCTGTGATGACGTTGCGGTCACATGACCGTGACGTCATGGCAGGTCC
Source organism: Ranitomeya imitator (assembly GCF_032444005.1). Taxonomy (NCBI): domain Eukaryota; kingdom Metazoa; phylum Chordata; class Amphibia; order Anura; family Dendrobatidae; genus Ranitomeya; species Ranitomeya imitator. The sequence continues at coordinate 173,249,492 of NC_091285.1, read as the reverse complement.
TTCTCGCATACCATCCTTGGCACCAGAAGCTGCCGCTTGCATGGAGCGGGAAAGGCGACGGATGGTGAGCATAGCAGGTTTTTTGTTTTTTTATTATTTTTAACATGACATATTTTTACTATTGATGCTGCATCAATAGTAAATAGTTGAGGACACACAGGGTTAATAGCAGCAGTAACGGAGTGCGTTACACCGCGGGCCGTTACCGCTGCCATTAACCCTGTGTGAGTGGTGACTGGAGGGGATTATGGAGCGGGCACTGATTGTGGGGAGTATGGAGCGGGCGCCGGGCACTGACTGCAGGGGAGGGACTAATCGGACTGTGCCCATCGCTGATTGTTCGCGGCAGCCATGACAGGCAGCTGCCGAGACCAATCAGCGACGACAGACAGAGGCCGCGACCAATGAATATCCGTGACAGAAAGAAAGACAGAAGGACAGACAGAAAGACGGAAGTGTGACCTTAGACAATTATATAGTATATATATACATATATATATATATAAACTTCTCACCTGTGTCTTGCCTCTCTGTTGTGTTTTCTGTCTCTCTTCTTACATCTTTTCTCTCTCCCGCTCTGATTTTTATATTTCCTTCTGCCTCTTCTCCCTGCTTGTCTCTGGCTCCACCCCTGACATTTAGCCCCGCTCCTCCACGGCTCTTCACAGTGTGAGAGCTGTGACGCTGCTGGAGGGGAGGGATCCGATGCTTCTGCTGCTGACTGCAGGTGCGGTGAGTAGTGTCACAGCGTGTGTGACTGTGTGCCCCTGCTACACTGCAGCTAGCAACTCTCTGCACGGCCGCGCACACTGCCAGTGCTCTGCTCCAGTCCTCACTATGCAGAGAGGAAGGAGCAGAGAATGAGTGCATGCAGCCGCGCTGATACCCGGTGTTCCAGCACGCCAGCTGTACCAGGAGTGGAGAGCAGAAGTGAGGGGTCGCTCGGGGCCCCTCTCTGCTCACCGGGCGGGCACCATACGCCAGTAAGGGCTGTAATGCCCTGATGACGGCCCTGCAGGGAGGGATGAAGTCTGGCCTCGGGGCCCCCCCAGGAGCGCATGATGCGCATTAGTGTCGGCAGCAGTGTCTTACCGTTATGGGCCCCCTCCGTCTCGTCAGGGCCCCGACACTTGCCCGGGTACGCCGGGTGCTGACGCCGGCCCTGTATAGAATTCCAGAGGAGGCCCCCCTTGGGAGAAAGTTTGTATGCGATTGTGGGAAGAGGAGATTGTCACAGCTCCTAGGTATTAATGCTGCGGGGAGAGCTGCATACAACAGCAACGGAGCTTAACTAAATGCCAGGTTCTAACCTGGTCACTAACAGGACCTTAGACATGTAACAGAGTGGAAGGAGATCAGGGGGCAGAACCAGACGCCGGAGAACAGAGAAGGGATAAACACTAGAGAGTTTCCAAACAAGCAAAGATCAGAGCCATGAGATAACGAGATACCAAAGGGACGAGACAGGGGATAGTCATAAGCAAAGCCAAAGGTCGAAAATCCAGAATAGCAAACAGAGTAAAGCACGGAGAGCAAGGTAAGCACAGTGCAGACCGAGCACACACTCCAGGAGTCAGTCACACAAACCAAAGCAGAACGTATAGCTGACAAAGAACCCCAGCTAGGATTGAGTATAAATACCCCACCCATCTTGAAAGAGAGGCCAACAAGATTAACCCTGAGAGAACAGGACATTAACCATGTCCTAACCATGACAGAGATAAGAGGAGAGTAGAGAAGATCTTGTGAGGATAGGAGGTTGCGTGCTGGTAGGTACTGGGAGACGAGTTCACAGATGTATGGAGGAGACTGGTTGTGGATGGCTTTGTATGCCATGGTTAGCGTTTTGAACTTGAGTCTCTGGGTAATTGGGAGCCAGTAAAGGGATTGACAGAGAGGAGAGGCCGGGGAATAAGGGGAGTAGGTGGATTAGTCGGGCAGCAGAGTTTAGGATAGATTGGAGGGGTGCGAGAGTGTTAGAGGGGGGCCACAAAACAGGAGGTTGCAGTAGTCAAGGCGGAAGATGATGAGGGAATGCACTAGAGTTTTTGCAGATTCTAGGTTGAGGAATGTATGGATCCAGGAGCTGTTTTTGAGTTGAAGTCAGCAGGAAGTGGAAAGGACTTGGATATGTGGTTTGAAGGAGAGATCAGAGTCAAGGATTACCCTGAGGCAACGAGCTTGTGGGATGGGGGGAGAGGGAGCAGCCATTTACTTTAATGGATAGATTTGTTGGGAGAGTCGAGTGAGATTCGGGAAAGATGATGAATTCTGTTTTCTCCATGTTAAGTTTTAGAAATCTAGCGGAGAAGAAGGATGAACTAGCAGACATACATTGTAAGATTTTGGTTAGTAGGAAGGTGATATCTGGTCCAGAGAGGTATGGGGTCATTATGAATATAGTGGCCGATGTATATTCAGATAACAGTTTGTATGTTTATTGCTTTCTTTGATTGTAGTGTCAGAATATATTGGCACTGTATCAAAAAAGTTATTGTTATTAATGATAAAATAATTAGTAATAATAAGAAGCAGATGACATTGCTAATTAGAATATCAAAAAAACTGACCGTCACATCCAAATATAAATCAGATAAGGCAGCACTCTGTAGCGCTATAGCATGCAAACATAAAATATGAAAATTGAATTGCATTACAGCAGGGGTCCCCAACCTGTAGCTCGGGAGCCACATGTGGCTCATGGTCCCATGAACTGTGGCTCGCGACTGTCTGCTAGCTTGGTGCATTAGCTCCAGATTTAGTAAACTGGTATGAAGAGCACATGTCAAATTGGTGAACTTTGTGAGAAGCCCTGCACGGAAGAGCAGATCTGGGTACACATCTACTGGTCTTGGGGGTTTAGAGATAATTTAAGTATGGTATGCTGGAGACAGGATGATACTACCGGTCAGAGAAGGTGCTTGAAGATGGATGTAACTGTGTTGGGAGTGCGTGATGGAAGAATGCTGAATGTGGTGGGGTTTGGTGGGAACCCCTGGATCTTGGTATACTGCTTTGGAGTGATTTGCTTGGAAAAGCTTTGGTTATCATTATACCCGTAATGGGGGCTTTGGTTGCCACTACTGTGAGGGGGGGCAGGAGCTGGATGTGGCTCACGACCGTCTTGCAGAGCTGAGTCGGGATCTCAAGGTCAGAAAAGTTGGGGACCACTGCATTACAGTAATGCAATTCAATTTTCATATTTTATGTTTTCATGCTATAGGGCTACAGAGTGCTACTTTATCTGTTTGATTGCTAATTAGAATGAAATTGGAACATTTATTTTACAAGCATAAATGATTCTTATTATAAGTCTTCTATCACACATGTTTGTGCACTCTGCCAGAAGCATATATTTCTATGTCAAAGAAAATTTGCCTATTGAAGTCAGACATATTTCAATAAGAGTGTCCTTTTAGCATACCATACATCTGACAGGTCTATGTAGGGATTATCCCCCCTTCGTGGAATGTAATTCACTGCTGAAAATAAACCAACATAACGGTATACTTTTTTTACAGTGAAAGTCAAAGACATCGTTTATTTTTGCATTTTTTGGACGACGAGGGGGCCACCGTATACCTCCAAACGTGTTGCAAAAATATCCAATATCTGAAGGTCTGTAAGTTGTTCAAATTTCCTGCATAGATCAATTTAGATAGCAAATAGATCAATGGCTGTACTCAACTGTACTAAAGCAAGGAAATGTGCGATCCATGAAATGTGAATAGCATAATGTCTTGGGAAATCTATGAAAAAACACTTGAGATGCTTAGCACAAGATTTGGCCAAAAAATGTGAGTCCATCCACCAACGTCAAGGTAATCTCAGATCGGATGGGTCCCTGACCTGACTGCCTAGTGTGAACACTTAGGCTGGGTTCACATTGCGTTAATGGCAATGCGCTAACGGGATCCGTTACATAGTGACACTAACGCTATGTAACGGATGCGTTAGGGCACCCATTAACTGCCATTATGTAGCGCATCGCTGACGCATGTCATAATCGGCATGCGTTAGCGATGTGCCGTCATTCTGTGACGGACCCTCGGACGCAATCTGCAGTGTTTTCGGGTCCATCACCGCTAGCACAGATAGAGCATCAGTGCTAGCGCGATCGCATAAACGCGATCTTTTTTGGCACTTGCGTTAATGCAGTCCGTTTAACGTATGCGTTGAACAGACTGCACTAACGCAATGTGAACCTAGCCTTACCTCTGGCTAATAACATGGTAAAGCCTGCATTTATAGGAAGGTCGGAACCCCACCGTTCACCATGCTATGATTTTAATTACATCCAAACACAGTTGGTTCCGACCTTCCTATAAATGCAGGCTTTACCATGTTATTCGCCAGAGGTAAGTGTTCACACTAGGCAGTCAGGTCAGGGACCCATCCGATCCATGAGATTACCTTGACGTTGGGTGGATGGGCTCACATTTTTTGGCCAAATCTTGTGCTAAGCATCTCATGTGTTTTTTCATAGATTTCACAAGCCATTATGCTATTCACATTTCATGTATTGCACATTTCTTTGCTTTAATACAGTTGAGTGTAGCCATTGATCTATTTGCTATGCAAGTCTTTTTTGGTTATGCACCAGTTCAGACTAGATTGCTGTTCAGTCAGTTTTCCTATATTTACTAGATCAATTTACAGACTGCTGTAAATACTGCCAGAGTTCTGTAGATAGCGCCAGCCTGATGTGGACTTTTTATCAGCATGGGTCCTACCTGTACTTGCAATAATTTCAAGAATAACATTGTAGTAAGAAGTTGTTTCCATTGTACTTTTCTAATATAATATTAAAAGAGGCTCTAAACTAGAAGCTGCCGTTTAATCTCGTTCAGACTTCAATTGTTCTTGTGTGGGTTCTATCAGTATTTTTCACTGATAGATCTTGTACTTATTGGTAGTCTATGGGGCTGTTCACATGACAGTGTATTATGTGTATCTAATGGTACCTACCTATATAATCATGGAGATATGTTCAATTTTGGTCCAACTCACTAAAGCAAGTTTATGGGTCTGTGAAAAAAATTGGACAAAAATCGGATGCCGTCCATATACCAACCTTGTGATGTCCGTTTTTCACAGACTATTTGAGAAGCCTTCCTTAGTTTTCTTTTTTCGTCTGAGAAAAACTGATGAAGCTCTGATGCTAGAGACTAACCAAACACTGAAGAAAACCAGAAAAAGACTGATGAAACTCAGACCGCTTTGGGAATATGAGAAAAATCAATGACATCTGAATGAGTCCCTACAATGATTACCATGATTATTGCTGCCATTATAAAGAAAGGTGGTCAGGAGACACATACTGTGGTCAGGAGACATATACACAATACTGTGGTCAGGAGACACGTACACAATACTGTGGTCAGGAGACACATACACAATACTGTGGTCAGGAGACATACAGAAAAGTGGTCAGGAGACACATACACAATACTGTGGACAGAAAACACATACACAATACTGTGGTCGGGAGACACATACACAATACTGTGGTCAGGAGGCATAAAGAAAAGTGGTCAGCAGACACATACACAATACTGGGGTCAGGAGACACATACACAATACTGTGGACAGGAGACACATACACAATACTGTGGTCGGGAGACACATACACAATACTGTGGTCAGGAGGCATAAAGAAAAGTGGTCAGGAGACACATACACAATACTGTGGTCCGGAGACACATACACAATACTGGGGTCAGGAGACACATACACAATACTGTGGTCAGGAAACACATATACAATACTGTGGTCAGAAGACACATACACAATACTGTGGTCAGGAGACACGTATACAATACTGTGGTCAAGAGACACATACACAATACTGTGGACAGGAGACAAAGAAAAGTGGTCAGGAGACAAAGAAAAGTGGTCAGGAGACACATACACAATACTGTGGTCAGGAGACACGTATACAATACTGTGGTCAGGAGACACATACACAATACTGTGGACAGGAGACACATACACAATACTGTGGCCAGGAGACACATAAACAATACTGTGGTCAGGAGACACCTAAACAATACTGTGGTCGGGAGACACATACACAATACTGTGGTCAGGAGACACATATACAATACTGTGTTCAGGAGACACATACACAATACTGTGGACAGGAGACACATACACAATACTGTGGACAGGAGACACATAAACAATACTGTGGTCAGGAGACACCTAAACAATACTGTGGTCGGGAGACACATACACAATACTGTGGTCAGGAGACACATACACAATACTGTGGTCAGGAGACACGCATACAATACTGTGGTCTGGAGACACATACACAATACTGTGGACAGGAGATGCATACACAATGCTGTGGTTAGGAGACACATAAACAATACTGTGGTCAGGAGACACATACACAATACTGTGGTCAAGAGACATAAAGAAAAGTGGTCAGGAGACACATACACAATACTGTGGTCAGGAGACACGTATACAATACTGTGGTCTGGAGACACATACACAATACTGTGGACAGGAGACACATACACAATACTGTGGTTAGGAGACACATAAACAATACTGTGGTCAGGAGACACATACACAATACTGTGGTCAAGAGACATAAAGAAAAGTGGTCAGGAGACACATACACAATACTGTGGACAGGAGACATAAATAAAGGTGGTCAGGAGACACATACACAATACTGTGGTCAGGAGATACATACACAATACTGTGGTCGGGAGACACATACACAATACTGTAGTCAGGGCACATGTACACAATACGTGTAGACTCATAGTGATAAGCAAATGAAGCTAAGAGCACATATCAATACTTAGAGGGAATAGTAAAAAAAAAGTAAGAATGAGGTAGATAGCATGTGAGCAGAGGAAATATCACAGTCATCAGGTATGTTGTGTCACCATGTGTCAGGATCATGCTATCATCCATTCATGGGCTCTGTAGTAAAGCGAGCAGTCATTGCGCAAAGGATGGTCACATAGTGACATCACGTGAATCAGCCCCCTTCCAGAAATGCTCATATTCAGGAATGCCGTGGTAGTAACTGGCATCAAAAAAAATCTAAATCCTTACTCTATATGTGAATCAGGAAATCTGACAATGAGTCACAGAGAGATTGCATTATCTCTAGCAGAAATTCAGCAGGAAGCTGTAATGATGAAACTCAGGGAGAAGTTAAATAAGGTTTTTTAGGGTATCAGAATATGCAAAAGTTAGCACAATCATGTATGAACGACAAGGAAAGTGAGCAGTATATTATACAGTATTGGCTGGGGAAATCTCTTGTTAGTTCACCAGAACAACCATACAGCCCATTGAGGCTTTATATAATAGTATCTCATGGTGTGGCCTTGTGGGGGATTAATGAGACAAGTGATTTGGAATGCATATGTGTTCCAAGTACAAGGCGTGTACCATGATGTCAGCCCAACTGTTTAGCTCATTCAGGGAGACAAAACCAGCATAAACTTTCCTGTACATGGTCCTCCGCTCTGTGTCACCTTCCAATGACTTATGTAATGATATCAAATCTGCTCAGCCCAAGAGCATGGATATATGAAGTGTGAATAGGTTCGACACAATGGCAATTCATACGGTTAATGACAGCCATTTGTACAAATGGTTGTTCACTGGAGGCTCTGTCTGTAGTGAATGTATGTGGCCAGTTCCATAGTGATAACCATGGACTTCAGTTGATCAGTGGGATGTCTTCACCCTTCCCTCATTGATTCTTTACGTTATTCACGCATTTATTTTAAATGAAAGAGCTGTGAAACCACTGTATGTAGTGTACTCACCACAAAACCCTGTAGTCGATATGACTTATTAGGGCACATGGACATCATTAAGGGGATCCCACTCTTCAAGCCAAAATGGCAGAGCAGTCGCATCCATACATTACATTGTCACTTATGTAAAAGGGTATTCCATCTCCAAGATCTTATACCACTATATAGTAGGTGTAATAATATTAGCAAATACCTAGTATAATTCTTCTGATAAGCTATGTTGCTTACCCCATGTGCAGGGCATTGCAGTAGCTTAGGTATCCATGCTTACAACCACTAGCGGCTAACTAACTGTCACTATGTGAATGTCGTAACCATGGATACAAAAGCTACTGCAATGCCCTGAACATGAGGTATGTGACATATCGAATCAGTAGAACTATACTACATTTCGAGTTGGAAGTATTTGCTAATATTATTATTATTATTATTATTATCATTACACATACTACTACATATTGCGATATGATCTTGGAGATGAGATACCCCTTTAAGTCAACCATCAGCAATGTGTTAACCGCTCTCCCACCTGAGATATATCCATACGTCCCTGTGACCTGGGTCTTATTGACCTGGGCCATATGGATACGTCCTGGTGGTTTTGCACGCACACAGGCTGTGCACACAAAATTACCGCTGGGTGTCAGCTGATCCTGCACCGCTCCCTGCACTTTAACCCCCTAAATGCTGAGATCGAACTTGATCGCAGTATTCTGGGAGCAGGCAGAAGGAAGACAGCTCCTCCGCCCTTGGATAGGAGACCCCATGATGTCTCCGGCGTACCGATCATTGCCCAATGTTGTCATGACATCATCCAGGTTGCCAGAGCTAGCAAAGTTGACAGCTTGCATAGCACAGGGATGCTCCTGCATCACCATGCTATACAAACTATCAGCCTGCAAAAAAAGAAAGATAAAGAAAGTTAAAATAAGTTTTTAAAAGATTGTAACAATATAAAAATAATAATAATAATAATTTGAAAAAATCTAAATATATTGTACCCGTAAATAAATATTTTTATGAAAAAAAACAATAAAAGTACACATATATGAAACTGTCCCACTAGTTAAACCCTTTAGCAAATAACATTTAAAAAAACAAGGCAAAAAACAAGCTTTATCATCGTGCCGTCAAAGAGAAAGTGGAATAAAACACAATCAAAAAGATGAATATAAATAAAAAGGTTAGAGCTCCCAGAAGAAAAGGGATGCAAAAAGAATTATTTTTTTCTATAAAATAGTTTTTATTGTGTAAATGTGCCAAAACATAAAAAGATATAAATTGGGTATCACGGTAATCGTACTGACCTGAAGAATGCCTTATCAATTTTACCACACAAAACGACATAACCCCCCAAACAATTCCTGTTTGTGAGAGGTTCTCTCTCTGTCCCCCATATAGGATAGGACACGACCCGTATGACTGGTGACTTGAGGTGGTTTATAGGGACTCTAGTATGCCCCAGCCTCTAAGGGTGTCACCATGCCTCCTGGGTATTAAGGCGGACAGGGAACGCGGAGTTCAGCTGTCCTGCCGGTCACTGATGTAAGTCGTGGAGAGCCTTACGATTCTCAGTGTTCCGGCTACCGGTCTCTACACCTCAGAAGGAGAAGCATATACAAAAAACTTGCGTATCTAGAACAAATCTTTATTAGAATAGAAAACATGTATCACTTAAAACCAATAGAAACATACATGATAAAAAATCTGGTAGCCAGAAAGATATTCGAAATGTGAGCCAAACTAATATTGGTGGCACCACTAATGAACAGACAGCATTATAAGGACATAGTGATATATATAACAATACATTAAAGGGGTTGACAAAAGTTCTAGTTGGGAGTCAGAAAACAAAGCCTCAGATACTCCATGAGGTACATCAAACCATAGTGGCATATCTGACTCCTACTACCCAATAATACTAATAGCCATAGAAGCGGTATATATCAAGGTACTCACATAAGTGTATCGGTCCTAGCTGGTGCTCAGAAGATGGTGCCACAGCCCCTACGCGCGTTTCGGCGGCGTGCGTTCGTCAGGGGTAGTAGGAGTCAGATATGCCACTATGGTTTGATGTACCTCATGGAGTATCTGAGGCTTTGTTTTCTGACTCCCAACTAGAACTTTTGTCAACCCCTTTAATGTATTGTTATATATATCACTATGTCCTTATAATGCTGTCTGTTCATTAGTGGTGCCACCAATATTAGTTTAGCTCACATTTCGAATATCTTTCTGGCTACCAGATTTTTTATCATGTATGTTTCTATTGGTTTTAAGTGATACATGTTTTCTATTCTAATAAAGATTTGTTCTAGATACGCAAGTTTTTTGTATATGCTTCTTGTATATTTATAGCGTAGAACACGTGCTAACTACGTATTTATGTGGACGCCGTACTATATACATTGATTTCTAGCCTTATTTTGTATTTGCGTCCTTTAGAGTAAGGGGTATTTTGTTAGGCTTCTTTACCTCAGAAGGAGGCAGCCTGCTTGGGGCTGGTCTCCCCTGGTATCCTCTCCTGTGCTTTGCTGTCCTGCGCTTTCACTGCAATTTATTCGGCTTTCTGAATGTCTCTTTCTGGGAACTGCTGCACTGCGGCTACACAGCTCTGTAAACCCTCTTCTGCCTCAAACTGATCTAGTCTGTTTCCTGGCAAGAACTGACTAACTTTCCCTACAGACTACCATATATATATGGGGAGTCACCTAGTAAATAGGATCAAAAGCCAAACACATGTCAAAATCCACAATGGACTACTTCAAAAGGCACAAGCTGAAGGTTTTACAATGGCCTTCACAGTCCCCTAATCTGAACATCATTGAAAATATGTGGCTAGTGTCATAACTCAGGACGGGGCGGTTCTGGCTCCGTCCTGGTCAGGTCAGGGTTAAGTTTGTCTGCCTCTCTTTGGTTCTGGGGCAGCTATTTAATGCTGGTAGTTCCTGGGTCCAGTGTCGGTGATACTTCTGTTTACTTGGCTAGAGATTGCTGACCTAGGTTACTCGGCTGTAATCACTCGTACTTGTCAGGCTTCCGACCCTTTGCTTTGCTTTGACTACATTATTCAGTTTGCGCACCTTTCTCCGCACTACTGTCCGTCCTCTCGTGGGGTAGCTCCGCCACTGTGGTCACGTGACTGGCTTAGCCCCACCTCTGTGATCACGTGACCAGCCTAGCTCAGGTCTTGTGCGCTCTGTACACCTCAGTCTTCTCACTCCATGTGTATCGGCTTGTGTTCCCGACTAGCACCCCTGGCCTTAACTCCGGTGACACTATCCCTGTGTCACTACAGCTAGACCTCAAAGTAACAGTCAATGCAAGACGACCAAGGAATCTCACAGAACTGGAAGAAATTCCAAGGAAGAATGGATGAATATTCCTCAATCAAAAATTGAAAGACTCTTGTCTGGCTACAAAAAGCATTTACAAGCTATGATACTTGCAAAAGGGGGTGCTACTAGGTACAAACCATGCAGAGTTCCCAAACTTTTGCATCGGCCAATTTTCGTTTTTGTGATTTTTAAAATGTCAACGATGAAAATATGTATATATTTTTTGTCTAAAATACAATGGAAATGGTTCATCTTTAACTTTAGGCCTTTTAGAGATTATTTCATCATCAACTTGCTTAACTTTTTACAATAACAGTAATTTTGACCAGAGGTGCCAAACTTTTACATGCCACTGTATTCAGACACAGTAACTGATGTATGTAATACTCATGTATGTGTTACGTGGGAGCAATTGCAAGCTGTCATATAAAAAGATTCTAACATTTCAACAAAACATCTGCAGTCTGAGATCCAGACCACTTGTGTGCAGTCTGCAATGTTTTCTGTGTGCCCCTCAACTGAGGAACTGGCACAATGCCATCCTGACATGATACCAACAAATCAGAATGCAATATATTTGATGGAAGCATGATTAAAGTGGTCAGTAGCACCAGTACAATAGAACTTAAAGCCAATGGGTGACATCTTCCCGCAGCAACATTTTACGAGGGCGGCAATCTGCTTTTTGTGTGCTTGCTCTCTCTCTGATACTCTGAGGCTTCCTGGAGAATAGTTTTCCATTGTGTCAAAGCCATATTGCACCTGATTTCAGAAAGATGTGGAAAGATGTGGCTATACCTATCATGCAATGTCGCAATGTGACATTACATCCCATTTTTTAATATAGTTTTATCGCTTCTGAGAGACCTAAAGTGGTCCTAAAAGTCACTAGTGTATTTCTAAAAACAAAGGGCCTGACTCATCATGTGTGATTTTTGTAAGACACTTTTGATTTTTTGTTTTTGTTTTTTTTTTGTATTGTACTATTAGCTGTTCCTTTATCTGCCAAATTAAAAAAATGTTTTTTATTTTTGTCTTAAACATTTTTTGTGAGTTTTTCCAGCAAAAATTCACGTTTCGCAAAATGTTGCAAAAATTATACTAAAACAACTGGTGTACCTGAAATCAGACCAAGGAAGTGGGGAGACCAAAACACTACACTTACACTTATGATGGATCAGGTGAAAATATCTGGAAAGCCTAAAACCTTGTCCACAATGGCAGCATAAAAAAGGCGTAATTAAAAGAAGAATTAGGCGAAAATGGAAAAGAGGCGAAAAGTGCTGGAAAATGGACAAAAAGGCAGGCACAAATGCATTAATGAAACAGGTCCAAAGTTTATAAATGGGAGCCTTTTTAAATTTATAATACATTATATATTATTCCAATTTTATTTAAAAGGAACCTATCACATTATACATGCAGTCCGTTCCATAAACATAATGGTATAGAGAAAGAGAAGCTGAGCAGAATGGTATATATAGTAGGTTTGTTGGAAAAGATTCAGTATGACTCGTACTTTTTTCATTGAAATCCCTGGTGTTTGCACAGGCATACAGGGAAGACTGTCAGTCACGGAGTTGGACCGCCCACCGGACTCATGCATGCAAATACCAGGGATTTCAGTGAATAAAATAGTTTTACTAAAACTTTTCCCACAAAAATGCATATTCATCTAATCAGCTCTTCCTGCTATATAACATACCGCCTGCAGGTCAGATCCCATTTTCAACATAACACATTCCCTTTAAAGCCCATAGATCAAATATGTTGTGCATACCAAAGTTGGTTTTGATATGGTTATGTCCTGCAATATCAGTCACATATCCAGTTGCATAACTGCATGGTTTTCAGGCAAGTTGTGTGTAAGGACTCATTCAGATGTTCGTGCAAATTGGTTCGAGCAAGGACTTGCCGTGCTCTCCTGACTTGAGCATGACAGGTCCGTGCTCTCCTGACCTGAGCATGACAGGTCCGTGCTCTCCTGACTTGAGCATGACAGGTCCGTGCTCTCCTGACCTGAGCATGACAGGTCCGTGCTCTCCTGACTTGAGCATGACAGGTCCGTGCTCTCCTGACTTGAGCATGACAGTCTCATAGAAATACATCAAGTTGTCATTCTCCAGTAAGGAGACCCATGACCAGTCCATGTATTGCGGTCCACTTCAATGCAAGGACTGGCCGCGTTTTCCCAACCCGAACTTGACAGCCTCACAGAAATACATGAAGTTGTCATGCTCCGGTCAGAATAAATAGTACACCGTGTAACAACCATCCAGGTGCACAAGTAGTAGGGTCCCAAACCAAATAGTATAGTCAATAAAACTTTGCACTCAGCTTGATGATATGCAGATAACTTTTAATGCAGTCCAATGCATAGTACATATGCTCCAAACTTTTTGGCCATGTGGCAACCTTCATCAGTGTACTCTAAGTTTAAGGGCTCTGAAATAGTATATATATCAATATGAAAATCATTTCTTTATTTTTCAGTATTTTGTATATATTGATGTATATACTATTTCAGAGCTCTTAAACTTATAGAACACTGATGAAGGTCGCCACATGGCCGAAACGTTTGAAGCATATGTACTATACATTGGACGGCATTAAAATTTCTCTGCATATCATCAAGCTGAGTGCAAAGTTTTATTGACTATGCTCTGGAAAGGAGACCCATGGACGAGTCCATGCATTGAGGTCCGCCACGATGTACGGACTGGCCCAACCTCATAGAAAAACATGAAGTTGGCATGCTTCTGTAAGGAGACCCACGACCGTTCCATGAATTATCGTCCGCCTTAATGAGCGGACTGGTCGCGCTCGCCCAACCCGAATGTGACAGCCTCATAAAAATACATGAAGCTGTCATGCTGACCCATGGCTAGTCCGTGATTGTGGACCGAGATCCGACCTATTTGCACGGATGTCTGCCTGAGCCCTTAATCACAGAGACCACATCTCAGACCATATAAATATAATCACTGACATATGCAAAGTAATATATTTCTGCAACATACATTTCCTAAGAAGACTATTACTATATTTATGGTACAGCGTGAAAGCTTCATATTACTGCTTTGCAATTGCAGAGATCAGCACGTTTCTCTTTGGTCCACTTCAGAATACAAATGACTGAAGCTAAGGGATTTATTGGTTCTAGAGATAGAATATAATATGACTCTCATGGGATACAGAACAAATAAACAATTGCATATCACAAATTCCAAGGCACATCTGGGATAAGAGCGGCTGATGTCACAAGAATGGAATTGAAGCCTCTGGAAGGTGCAGTGTTATTTTTTAATGTTGAAATTCCACAGAGACCACCAGGCATAACTACCTCATCGAATTCAAGTATCCTTCACTTTACATATACACAGGGGCCTAGTCATGTGAGGAATGTATGCTGCAGCATATGTCTGGGAATAATTACATTCCGGAAGAGTTGGCGCTCTGCTCTCATAAATTTCATTCCTTTTTAGGGGGGAAATATCATTTTGGTCTACGAAGTGTGCTGGGCAGGTCTAAGGTTGAATTCTTCATCGAACAAACGAGTACAAGACAACATTATCCCGCGATACATAACAAAGCAAGCTGTCAACAATCAACATCTAAGTGTAAAATGGCAAAAACATAGGAAACACTTAAAAAAGGGCACATTAGCTAGATCTGACGAACTACATACAACACACAAAGAGTGTGTTCCTGTGTTGAAGACATACAGTGGATATACAAATTCTACACACACCTTGATAAAATTAGAAGCTTTTGTCATGTAAAAAAATCATACCAAAAAGAATCACTTCAGATCTTTTCCAACTTTGATATCACCCAAAATCTGTACAAATCCATTGAGAAATAAACTGAAATCAATTTGAGGGCGAAAATTAAAATAAAAAGCTAAAAGAATGGGGTTGTATAAGTGTGAACAGCCTCTTATAATTGTCGATGTAGTTGTGTTCAGAATTAGCTATTCACATACAAACACATGCTAAATAGTAGTCAGTACACAGCTGCCATCATTTATAGCGATCCTGATTCATCCCATATAAAGCTTAGCTGTGCTAGTAGGATTTTCCAGACATTTTCTTAGTAGCATTTTACAGGAAAAGCCATGGTCTGTAAGCAGCTTACAACACAGCAAAGGGATGTCATAGCTGAAAGTTTGTAGTCAGTAGAAGTGTACACACATTTTTCCAAGGCTTTAGATATACCATGAAACACTATGAAGACGGTCATTAAGAAGTGGTTTAAATTGGACATTGACATAAAAAGTAACATTACCCAGAACTGGACATCCCTCAAAAGTTGATGAAAACGCAAAAAAGCAAATTGGCCCTGGAGGCTGCCAAAAGGCCTACAGTAACATTAAAGAAGCTGCAGGAATTTCTGGAAAGTACTGGTTGTGTACTGCATGTACAACAGTCTCCCATATTTTTCATATGTCTGGCCTCAGGGGTAGGATGGCAAGACAGGAGCCTTTTCTTACAAAGAAAAACATCCAAACCAAAGTACGGTTTACCAAAACCTACATCAAGTCTGCCACAAACATGTGGAAAAACCTGTAATTGTCTGATGAGACCACAGTTGAACTTTCCACCATAATTCCAAAAGGTATGTTTGAAGCAAAGTCATTACCAAAAGAACATCACACCCATAGTGAAGCATGGTGGAGGAAGCATTATGCTTTGGGGCTGCTTTCTAGCAGCCAAAACTGGGGATTTAGTCAATCCTGCATCACCAAACAGCAAGTGAGGCAGGATTTGCTCCAATGCATTTAGGATAGATTTAAACAACTTAGTTACATATTGTACACTTTTTATCTACTGGTCATATGAAGAACCATGAGTATCATATTAGAAAATGATTTTTTAAACCAGACAACCCCTTTAATATGCAATCATTGCGCAGACTGATCATACCTTAGTCTGTAGGGAAATTCAGCTTTTGATGATATCTGACGTTGTGAGACTTCATCCACATTAGTCAAACTAGATGCAAATCCTTTCTGCATGGAAGAACAGCGTCTCCTTTTTTGGTGGTATTTACATGCAGTCAGTACATGTATCTTGTATTCTTTAGTAGTATTTCCTCACAAATAGTGAGACCTTATATGCAAACACATCCTAATATGCATGTTTTAGATTTGGCTATCAAACCTTTTGGAATAGATAGCAGCTAAACTTTAACCACCTCACTGTGTGGCGGTTTTATTTTGGCAATGTATGGCAGAATTAACTCAAAATCACATCTTTTAAACCAAAAGTAGAAACAGATCCTGGAAAGAATTTTTCCCAAACATTTCCTTGGGTATTATTTTCTCCTTTCGCTGGGGTCAATTCATAGCTTTAGTTGAAAAAATACAAGAAAGCTATTTTTTCCTGGAGCTGAGTGGAACATATTCTTGTAGTAATTTTGGCAAATTAAGGTAAAATAATGCATTGCAAATATATTTTGTGAGCACGGTCTTAGGCTGTGTGCACACGATGCGGAATTGGTGCGGATCCGCTGTGGATTTTTCCGTGCAGAAACGCTGCAGATCCGCACTGTGATTTACAGTACAATGTAAATCAATAGGGGAAAAAAAAGCTGTGTTAATGGTGCGGAAAAATCCGCGCTGAATCCGCTGCGGATTGAAAAGGAGTGCATGTCACTTCTTTTGTGCGGCTCTGCAGCGTTTCTGACCCCTCCATTATAGAAATCCGCAGTGGTAAAAACCGCAGAAAATCCGCACAAAATCCGCATCAATTCCGCATCAAAACTGCACAAAATCCGCGGCAAATCCGCACCTGCGGTTTCTGCCAGGAGAGGCGAATTTTGTGCGGAAAATTCTGCACCCCAATCTGCAACGTGTGCACATAGCCTTAGCCTCTGTATGGCAGTATTATTCATTTCATTAATCTTTCATGAAAATTTAGCAAAATTAACAATACTATGAAAAATTAACTATTTAGTTACAAAAGTACTTTTTATATATAGAAATCTGCCGCTGGCAAAAATCTCTATGCTCTACATACGTCACCGGCTAACCATAAACTCTGCCATGTGAACATACAGTATGCTTTCAGAAATAAATACATTTCCCACATTGCTTACATCCATTTTTCTCTGTAAGAGCAAGAACTTTGAGGAGCTGTTTGTCTTAAGGTATTTTCTACATAATTTATGATGTTTCATAAAGGAGATTTCACAGTATTCTCCTACACCGGCTGCTCACATCAGAGAATATAATGCTCAGGACTATACATTGCTGACAGCCATCTTGCAATCCTGATCCCTATGATGGCACTTAGGCACCGTGTACACAGCTTTATTTGGGATGCACCGTCACACAGATTTAATCTCCTCCCTTCCAGCCATCACTATAGCTAGGCCAGCAAGAGTCGGGTCAGCCCCTATTCCCCCACAGAATGTGACTTCATTGATGACATTCTGTACATTGGAGGACTGACATCCTTAAAGGGCTGTTTCTATTATCAAAGTGCATTGTAATCATTAGATCTTGCATTAGATCTTGGAATAAATTACACAATTTGATATGACAAAAAAATGTACCTGTCCTGAGATAATCTTATAAATGTGCCCCTGCTGTGTACTGTGTAATGGCCGTGTCTGACCGTACAGGAACATGATCTAATCATGCCACATCTACTGGGCAGGGGAGGAAGCAAAAGAGTACACAGACAGGACAGCACGGGATCACAGTTGATTCTTTCTGTGTGGTAAAACTGTTCCCTGCCTGTTTAAAAACATTGTTTTTCCTCACAAAAGAAATGTTTTTCAGTATAGAAACCAGCAGCTGAGATCCCATACTATCCTGTATGAATCCTCTCTTTTGCTCGCCCCTCCCCCAAAGAGATGTGATATGATCAGACCATGTTCCTGCACGGTCAGACACAGCCATTACACAGTACACAGCAGGGGCACATTTATAAGATTATCTCAGCACAGGAACATTTTTTAACACCTCAAATTTTGAAATTAATTTCTATTCTGAGGTCTGTTGATTAAAATGTTTTTTGTCCTTAGGAAAATCAATTTAACCCCTTTCTGACATTAGATGTTCTATCCCGTTGAAGTGGCCTGGGCCCGTATGACCACCGACGGGATAGTAACATCATCACCGATCAGCCGCGCTCATGGGAGAAGCGCGGTTGATTGCGGCCGGGTGTCAGCTGATTATCACTGTCCCCGACACATTAAGCCCCGGAACACTGCAATCAAACATGATTGCTGTGTTCCGGTGGCATAGGGAAGCATCGCACAGGGAGGGGGCTCCCTGCGTGCTTCCCTGAGACCCTCGGAACAATGCGATGTGATCACGTTGTTCCGAGAGTCTCCTCCGTTCTCCTCCCTGCAGGTCCCGGATCCAACATGGCCGCAGGGTTCCTTCCGGGTCCTGCAGGGAGGTGGCTTGCCGGCAAACCTCCAGCACTGCCTGTCAGATCGCTGATCTGACAAGGTGCTGTGCAAAGTGTCAGATCAGCGATCTGACACTATACAGTGATGTTCCACCTTAGGATAATGTAAAAAAGTTATAAAAAAAACATCACACTGTGTGAAAATATTTTGTTAAAAATTCCTAAATACAGAAAAAAAAAAATATTGTTCCAAAAACTACATTTCTTTATGTAAATAAAAAAATAAATAAAAGTACACATATTTGGTATCGCTGTGTCCGTAACGACCCGACCTATAAAACTGTCCCACTAGTTGACCCCTTCAGTGAACACCGTAACAAAAAAAAAAAACGAGGCAAAAAACAATGCTTTATCATCATACCACCAAACAAAACAAAATAGACATGGTACCGCTGAAAACGTCGTCTTGTCCTGCAAAAAACAAGCTGCCATACAGCGTCATCAGCGGGAAAAAAAGTTATAGCTTCCAAAAAAAAGTAATGCAAAAATAATTTATTTTTTATATAAAATAGTTTTTATTGTATAAAAGCACCAAAACATTAAAAAAATATAAATGAGATATCGCTGTAATCGTACTGAACCGAAGAATAAAACTGCTTTATAAATTTTACCAAACGCGGAACGGTATAAACGCCTCCCCCAAAAGAAATTCATGAATAGCTGGTTTTTGTTCATTCTGCCATTCATCGGTCAGGTCAGACCAGCAGCGTGCAGCAGGGATTAATGGCACAGGGCTTCACAGCAAAGATTGAATCCCCATGAAGCAGGGAGAAAGATGGGCAAAATAGCCCAAAGATAAGAAGGGGTATGGTGGGAGCTCCCACCATACCCCTTCTTATCTTTGGGCTATTTTGCCCATATATGCTCCCACCATACCCCTTCTTATCTTTGGGCTGTTTTGCCCATATATGCTCCCACCATACCCCTTCTTATCTTTGGGCTATTTTGCCCATATATGCTCCCACCATACCCCTTCTTATCTTTGGGCTACTTTGCCCATCTTTCTCCCTGCTTCATGGGGATTCAATCTTTGCTGTGAAGCCCTGTGCCATTAATCCCTGCTGCACGCTGCTGGTCTGACCTGACCGATGACAGGTTGTACCCACTGTGATTATCCAGTATATTATGACATTTGACCTGGGGACTGTATGCAGTATGGACACCTATTTCCGGTGCCTTAGTCCTTAGGTAAATTTTGACAGTGGAGAAACATATGGGTCATGTTGTTTAGCCCTAATGGGCATCTCATGCAGGGTTTCTTATCTTGTGCACAAAGGGCTATATATGTCTACATGATATTGTTGGCATAATGATGGGACTGTAGTTCATCGTGGGGTATGGAGTGTGTATTGATTTTGATATTGTTTTAAATGTTTTTAAATGTATTGTTTTGAGGTGTTAATAAAGGTGCTTTGATACATATAGTTACATAGTTACATAGTTATTAAGGTTGAAGGAAGACTATATGTCCATCTAGTTCAACCCATAGCCTAACCTAACATGCCCTAACATGTTGATCCAGAGGAAGGCAAAAAAAACCCATGTGCAAAGAGTAAGCTCCACATTGGGGAAAAAAATTCCTTCCCGACTCCACATACGGCAATCAGACTAGTTCCCTGGATCAACGCCCTATCAAGGAATCTAGTGTATATACCCTGTAACATTATACTTTTCCAGAAA
Source organism: Ranitomeya imitator (assembly GCF_032444005.1). Classification (NCBI taxonomy): domain Eukaryota; kingdom Metazoa; phylum Chordata; class Amphibia; order Anura; family Dendrobatidae; genus Ranitomeya; species Ranitomeya imitator. Next base: position 173,229,254 of record NC_091285.1, on the reverse strand, counting down.
GGTATCCAGTCCCCTCTTAAATTTAAGTAATGAATCACTCATTACAACATCACACGGCAGAGAGTTCCATAGTCTCACTGCTCTTACAGTAAAGAATCCGCGTCTGTTATTATGCTTAAACCTTTTTTCCTCCAACCGCAGAGGATGCCCCCTTGTCCCTGTTTCAGGTCTATGATTAAAAAGATCATCAGAAAGGTCTTTGTACTGTCCCCTCATATATTTATACATTAAAATGAGATCACCCCTTAGTCTTCGTTTTTCCAAACTAAATAGCCCCAAGTGTAATAACCTATCTTGGTATTGCAGACCCCCCAGTCCTCTAATAACCTTGGTCGCTCTTCTCTGCACCCGCTCCAGTTCAGCTATGTCTTTCTTATACACCGGAGACCAGAACTGTGCACAGTATTCTAAGTGTGGTCGAACTAGTGACTTGTATAGAGGTAAAATTATATTCTCCTCATGAGCATCTATGCCTCTTTTAATGCATCCCATTATTTTATTTGCCTTTGTAGCAGCTGCCTGACACTGGCCACTGAATTTAAGTTTGTCATCCACCCATACACCCAGGTCTTTTTCATTGACGGTTTTGCCCAGAGTTTTAGAATTAAGCACATAATTATACATCTTATTACTTCTACCCAAGTGCATGACCTTACATTTATCCCCATTAAAGCTCATTTGCCATTTATCAGCCCAAGCTTCTAGTTTACATAAATCATCCTGTAATATAAAATTGTCCTCCTCTGTATTGATTACCCTGCAGAGTTTAGTGTCATCTGCAAATATTGAAATTCTACTCTGAATGCCCCCTACAAGGTCATTAATAAATATGTTAAAAAGAAGAGGGCCCAATACTGACCCCTGTGGTACCCCACTGCTAACCGCTACCCAGTCCGAGTGTGCTCCATTAATAACCACCCTTTGTTTCCTATCCCTGAGCCAATATATTTGTATATTGTTTCAATATTTGTGGTAGTGCATACCATATTAGTCTATCTTTTCTTGTTTGACATGTTGCCACATATAGACTAGGTATTGCACCCCTTTATGGTTATTTATATATGACATTGGTGCGCCACCCCTTTTTTTCAAACTCTAGTTTCCAAAATGGTGTCACTTGTGGGGGGTTTCCACTGTTTAGGCACATCAGGGGATCTCCAAACTCGACATGGCGTCTGATCTCAATTCCAGCCAATTCTGCATTGAAAAAGTCAAACGGCGCTCCTTCCCATCCAAGCTCTGCCATGCGCCCAAACAGTGGTTTACCCCCACATATGGGGTATCAGCGTATTCAGGACAAATTGCACACCAACTTTTGAGGTCCACTTTTTCCTGTTACCCTTGGGAAAATAAAATATTGGGGGCAAAAAGATCATTTTTGTGAAAGAAATGTGATTTTTTATTTTTACGGCTCTGCGTTATAAACTTCTGTGAAGCACTTGGGGGTTCAAAGTGCTCACCACACATCTAGATAAGTTCCTTAAGGGGTCTACTATCCAAAATGGTGTCGCATGTGGGGAGTTTCCACTGTTTAGGCATATCAGGGGCTCTCCAAACGCAACATGGCGTCCTATCTCAATTCCTGTCAATTTTGCATTGAAAAGTCAAACGGCGCTCCTTCCCTTCCAAGCTCTGCCATGCGCCCAAACAGTGGTTTATCCCCATATATGGGGTACAGGCGTACTCAGGACAAATTGTACAACAACTTTTGGGGTCCAATTTCTCCTATTACCCTTGGTAAAATAAAACAAATTGGAGCTGAATTAAATTTTTTGTGAAAAAAAGTTAAATGTTTATTTTTATTTAAACATTCAAAAAATTCCTGTGAAGCACCAGAAGGGTTAATAAACTTCTTGAATGTGGTTTTGAGAACCTTGAGGGGTGCAGTTTTTAGAATGGTGTCACTTTTTGGTATTTTCTATTATATAGACCCCTCAAAGTGACTTCAAATGTGATGTGGTCCCTAAAAAAAATGGTGTTGTCAAAATGAGAAATCGCTCGTCAACTTTTAACCCTTATAACTCCCTAACAAAAAAAAAATTTTGGCTACAAAATTGTGCTGATGTAAATTAGACATTTGGGAAATGTTACTTATTAAGTATTTTGTGTAACGTATCTCTGTGATTTATGGGCATGAAAATTCAAAGTTGTATAATTGCGAAATGTTCAAAATTTTTGCCAAATTTCCATTTTTTTCACAAATAAACACAAGTGATATCAAACAAATGTTACCACTATCATGAAGTACAATATGTCACGAGAAAACAATGTCAGAATCACTGGGATCCGTTGAAGCGTTCCAGAGTTATAACCTCATAAAGGGACAGTGATCAGAATTGTAAAAATTGGTTCGGTCATTAACGTACAAACCACCCTTGGGGGTAAAGGGGTTAAAGCAATGGAGTCTCTCTAACATCATAATTTTCTGTAAACCATGTGGCTGACTGCCTAAAATACAGAAAACTCACAATTTGGAAAATTATTTCTTTACAAAGCATCTGCTTTTCAGATATTTGGGAAGCTTTAAAAATGGTTTCCATACCAAGCTATGTATCCGTACCATATCTTGTGTGTGACGATCTTACTTAGTGGCAACTGGATGGTTTCTGCTTTCAGTGTGGCGTGATTTAACATATACAATATTGTGGTGAATTTCATCCACTGAAAGAACAGAAACTTGTTCACTGCCCAGGGGTCTGTGGTACTAACCTTTACTGCAGCGAGTACGCCTATATGGCTCCATAGATATAGAATGTACTGTACATAGGCATAAGACCTTAAATTGTAGGTTATAGGGGTTATCCAGGACTATTATTTATTATTATTATTATGGGCCGAAAAACTAACAGGCAGGTAGTTACTAACTACCTGCCTGCTCTTGCCGGAGCTAGCACAGGGCGGTTATTTAGCTGGTCCACGTCAACAGAGCAGGTCTTCCCTTCTGCTCTGTTAACAGGGCATGACTGCCGATATCATACTGATTGACAGCTGGTTCCCCGCAGTTAGGCCGTGGGAGATGGCTGTCAATCAGCAGATATTGGCAGTCACATCCTGTCAGGACCAGTGTTACGGGCAGTAAGACTAGACATCATCCTCGGGCCCCCGCTACCCCAGGGGCCCCCAGCCAGGGCGTGCTGCTAACATTAAGCGGCACACCACTCAACTGGACCGGCTTCATAGATAAAAGCACTGATGGAGGAGAGAGCACCAGATGATGCTCCTTCTGCCATCAGTCCCCCTCTGCGTCTAACGTAGCAGTGCAGACAGTGGAGTTAATGAGACACACTGCAGAAGCCAGAGCAGCGGGGGAATGGCGAGAGGTAAGTATTGCACTTATTTATTTTTTGTAATACTGCAGGACTGTGGGGCTGCATTATACTCTGTGTGTGTGGGGGGGGCTGCATAATAATCTTTATTGTGGGGTTGCATTATACCCTATAAGGTGACTGCATTATACTCTATGGGGGGTTGCATTATACTCTAAGAGGGGAAGCTGCATTATTCTCTATGAGGGGGCTGCATTATGCTATGAGGGTGACTGCATTATGATCTGAGGGCAGCTGAATTATACTCTATGGGGCGGCTGCATTATACTGTATGAAAGGACTACATCATATTCTATGGGGAGACAGCATTTTACTCTCTTAGGGGGCTGCATTATACTTTATGGGGTGGCTGCATTATATTCTATGGGATGGCAGCGTTATACTCTATGGTGGCTGCATTATACTCTGAGGGGGCTGCATTATACTGTATGAGGGGGCTGAATTATACTTTATGGTGGCTGAATTATACTCTAAGAGGGGGGCTGCATTATACTCTAAGAGGGGAGATGCATTATACTCTATTACTCGATTATGGGGCAGCATTATACTCTATTAGGGGAGGCTGAATTATACTATGGGGGGCTGCATTATGCTCTGAGGGGGCCAGCATTGGGCTCTGAGGGCGGCTGAATTATACTCTATCAGGTGGCTGCATTATATTTTAAGAGGGGGAGCTGCATTATACTCTATGAGGGAGCTGCATTATGCTATGAGGATGACTGCATTATGATCTGAGGGCAGCTGAATTATACTCTATGGGGCAGCTGCATTATACTGTATGAAAGGACTACATTATATTCTATGGGGGATTGCATTTTACTCTATTAGGGCACTGCATTATACTTTATGGGGTGGTTGCATTATATTCTATGGAATGGCAGCGTTATAGTCTATGGTGGCTGCATTATACTCTATGAGGGGGCTGCATTATACTGTATAAGGGGAGATGCATTATACTCTATTATTCAATTAGGGGGCAGCATTATACTCTATTAGGGGAGGCTGAATTATACTATCGGGTGCAGCATTATGCTCTGAGGGGGCCAGCTTTGTGCTCTGAGGAAGGCTAAATTATATTCTATTGGGTGTCAGCATTATACTCTACGAGGGGGCTGCATTATACTCTATGAAAGGTCAGCATTATACTTTATGGGGTGGCTGCATTATATTCTATGGAATTGCTGTATTATACTCTATAGTGGCTGCATTATACTCTGTGAGGTGGCTGAATTATTCTCTATGAGTGGACTGCATTATACTATATGGGATGACTGCATTATACTCTATGGTGGCTGCATATACTCTATGGTGGCTGCCTTATACTCTATGAGAAGGGCTGCACTATACTCTATGAGATGGGCATCATTATACTCTGAGGGGGGCTGTATTATACTCTATGGTGCAGCTGCATTATACTCTATTGAGGACTATGGAGTGTATTATATCAAGGACTGTGGGGAGTGCATAATACTACATGAACTATATGAGACCTGCATTATACATTATTGAGGACTATGGTGAATGCATTATACTATATGGAGGACTACGGGGAGTGTATTTTACTATATGGAGGGATATGGGGCACATTATACTATATGGAGGATTATGTGGAGGACTATGGGGTGTATTATAATAAACAAGCAAAATGCTTATTCACTGAGTGATTAGATTGTTTATGCCGGAACAGAAATCATTGTTCTCAGCAGCACATTGCTGATGTAAGCTGTAGATGTGCTGCTGATAACATGATACTGTATGGGGACAGATTGATCTACTAGTGATCGTTCTGTTCCCATCATTGTTCCTCAGTTGGTGTAAAGAGGCCGGGAAACAAGCATTGAATGACTTCAATATTATCAATCCATCACACTCGTTTAGCGGCCTGAACTCAGCGCATGTAAATAGAACTAAAATGTTTCTGTGTGATGGTGCAATATGTGAGGATTTAGGGCTCCACTTTAAACTTTTGCCCTGGGTCCCACTTTGTCTAAAACTGGCCCTGTGCTCTGTCAACAAAGTAGAATGGAAGAGAAGCCACTGCTCTGTTGCTGTGGTGTCAGCAGAAGTCACTGAATCGTAGGCTAGAGCCGTCTGTGCTAGCAGAGATCGGGGACAACAGACAGGTATGTAGCAATTACCTGCCTGTTATTTCTTGGGTCCATATTAAATAAAATAAATACCGTAGTTCAGGATAACCCCTTTAATTCTTGCTAGAATATGCAGCATGTCAATAACAGCTGTTTTTTTTTTCATTTTCTACCTGGCAGCAGACTACAAAATATTACATTTTTACATTACTGTAAATGAAGACGAACAGACTGTATTCAAGTAGACTGAGAGGAGAAATCTACATGTACAGTCTATGGCCCCGATTCATCAAGACCAGCGTTTAATACACCAGTCTTAATGAGGGACATTCAAAAATAAGATGCAACAAATTAACAGGTGCCGCTTAATGGATTTAGCTCTTCAAAAACGTTACTCTGGTCAGTGCACAGTTTTGTGACTTATGAAAGTGGTCTATGTCAGCTTTATGGTGAATTAAATTTGATGAATTGCCACCTAAGTTCAAGTAGGCGTTTCCTGCTCCAAGATCCTATCCAATAAGTAGTATGTGTAATAATAATAACATTAGAAAATACCTCCTGTTAGAAATGTAGTATAGTTCTATCGCTATGTCACTTACCCCATGTGCAGGGCATTGCAGTAGCTTAGACATCCATGTTTACGACCAATCATAGAGTGACAGTTAGTTTGACAGCTCTTATTGGTCATAGTCATGAATCCCTAAGCTACAGCTATGCCCTGCACATGGGGTAAGTGACATAGCGAATCTGAAGAACTATACTACATTTCTAATTGGAGGTTCTTACTAATATTATTATTACATCTACTACATTTTGGGATAGGATGTTGGAGATGGGCATAACCCTTTACGGAAACATTGTAAACATGGGTGTAGATTTGGCAAGGGAGCTGGTGATCGATGCATTGAGGTAATGGAGTAAGACATTCTTAATATTAGTACAATTGTTGTTAGTATCAATTTGCCCATTGACCTCTTTCAAATGTTCTTTGAACTCTTAGCTTAATGGGTGATGCAATGGTTACCACATAGGAGTGATATTTCCAATAAGGTGGAAGTGTAAGAATGGTTGCCTCATAAAGACAACTCTTTAAAAAAATGAAATAGCATGTCATATTCTGCTGAAAAATCCAGGAGAATTAGAAAAGCGTTATGACTATTAGATTTAGCTGTTAATAAATCAATATAGACTTTATGAATGGCAGCTTCTGCCGTGGATAAAGAGCAGACACCATTCATATAGATATTGTAGATGGCCTAATATAAATTACCGTATGTGAACTTTGCACAATTTGATGGACGTGTAAGACATGTAGGATATTTGCTAATTATGACTCTTGATTATGATTGCGTTATGTTCTCTTCAACAGACTATCACATAAACCACTTGCGATTTTGTAATTGTCCCTAGTTTTTGTAAAGGTTAGTACAAGTTTATTGAATTATAAAGACAGAGCATGTTCCCTAACATAAAACATCCAGTAATAAATACAGTGGGGAAAATTACTATTTGATACTCTGCCGAATTTTGCCAGTTTTCCCACCTACAGGAGTTGTACTGTACTGCATCTTGCTCCAAACACGGCAAGAAACTTGATACTGAAATTCTATTTTGGCCTCATCTGACCACACAACCTTCTTCCCTGCCTCCTCTGGATCATCCAGATGGTCATTGGTGAACTTCAAACAGCCCAGATAATCGGCTGTCGTGAGCAGGGGGTCCTTGTTTACCATGCAGGATTTTAATCCATGACGGCATAGTGTATTACTAACAGTAATTTTTGAGACTGTGGTCCCAGCTCTCTTTAGGTCATAGGCCAGGTGCTCTCATTTAGTTCTGGGCTGATTCCTGACATGTCTCAAAGTAATCCTTACCCCATGAGGAAAGATCTTGCATGGAGCCCCAGACCGAAGAAGATTGACAGTCATCTTGTGTTTCTTCCATTTTCTAATAATTGCACCAACAGTTGTTGCCTTCTCACCAAGCTGCTAGCCTATTGTCCTGTAACCCATCCCAGCCTTGTGATGTCCTTAGACAGGTCTTTGTTCTTGGCCATGATGGAGATGTTGGAGTAGGATTGATTGAATGTGTGGACAGGTGTCTTCTATACAGGTTATCTTGATCCTATGGTAGGATTTGAGCAGGAGCCTCGGGGGTCAATGCTGCTGGCCTCCCTTTGGATTGGGGAGGGCTTTTTATAGCAGCAGGAGGCTTGCTTCCTTGTCAGTTATACTTATGCCCTCGGCTGAGTTAAGTGACCCCTGTATGCTTGTGTGTTTGTGCCTAGTGCGTGCCTTTTGATTCTTCTTCCCGTTTTGTCCCGGCCTGTCCCCCACGTTGCACTTGCCTGTCTATTATATGCTTGTCAGCTCCACAGCCGGTCACCTCCCAGTTGTACCCTTGGAGCTCCGCTGATCGCTCCGGGAGCTCCGGCGGCTGGCCCCACCCCAGCCACTCCTCCTGCGATCATGTGCCGCAGGTACTGCATGCCGGCGACCTTTGGAGTTCTGTGTCTGCAGGTGCTGTCTACCCGTCCCCGTTCTGAAGTACGGGACTCATGTCTGGAACTGGACAGGTCGGTCATGGGGTCCCTGATACAGGTAATGAGTGCAAATTAGGAGGGCTTCTTAAAGAAATACTAACAGGTCTGTGAGAGCCAGAATTCTTGCTGGTTGGTAGGTGAGCAAATACTTATGTCATGCGTGTTCCAGCTTCTTTGAATCCAAAAATTTATTAGAAAATGCTTCTTAAAAAACCATGGCAATAGCAAAATTCACATGGCAAGACGTAGTTACACATTTTAAACGCTCAAGGCTTCCTTCATCAAACTATGTTTTCTAATAAATGCTTTGATTCAAAGAAGCTGGAACACATCTCTTTTTTCTCATCATTTTAATTTTTAGATCCTGTCTCTTACGACAAAAATTACAGACCTCTCCATTCTTTCTATGTGGCAAAACTTGCTGGTGGTCGGCGCTCATAGCAAGTGAGCATTTCTGCTACATACAGGCGATCTAATCATCATCTGTATGTAGCAGAGCTGATCGGACAACTGCAGCTTCTAGTCTCCCACAGAGACTATTGAAACATGCAAAGTGAAAAAAAAAAATTTAAAATAAAAAATATATAATTTCAAATCACCCCCTTTTCGCCCCATTCAAAATAAAACAATAAAAAAATCAAACATACACATATTTGGTATTGCCGCTTTTAGAATCGCCAGCTCTATCAAGCTATTAAAAAGAATTAATCCAATCGGTTAACGGCATAGAGAAAAAAAAGTAAAAACTCCAGAATTACGTTTTTTTTGGTCGCCACAACATTGCATCAAAATGCAATAACGGGCGTTCAAAAAATTGTACCCACACCAAAATGGTATCAATAAAAACGTCAGCTCGGCACGCAAAAAATAGGCCCTCACCTGGACCCAGATCACGAAAAATGGAAACACTACAGGTCTCGGAAAATGACACTTTTTTTTTTCAACAAACCTAAAAAAAAATTTTCACCACTTAAAGGGCCACTGTCACCCTCTCCAGCCGTTATAAACTAAAAGAGCCACCTTGTGCAGCAGTAATGCTGCATTCTAACAAGGTGGCTCTTTTAGTTTTGTGTTCAGGTATTACTAAAATAAAGCGCTTTGAAACTTTGCAAAAATACCTATCTTTGTCCACGGAGGCGGGTCCTCAATCCCCAGCTTGAACGGTGCTCTGCCGTCACTCACATCTTCAGGGGCTTTCGGCGCCACCCCCTCCGCGCTGTTTTCTCTTCAAATCCGGCGCCTTCGCTGTGTAAATCTTTGTGGGGCAGGCGCAGTAAGCTCTGGCAGTCTGACGTCCCAGCCAGGCTTGGAGACTGCGCCTGTGCTGGCAGTGCGGCCACCCACCTCGGTAGTCCCTGCCCCGCACTGTGTTATGCATTATGCACAGTGCGGGGCTAGGATTCCTGGGCATGCGCACTGCGTGTGTCAGACTGTCACCCAGGTCCCCCGCCTTACAGCCTCTGTCTATTCAGATGATCGTCCCGGCGATTGCTATGAGGAGGAGGAGGCACGATCAGCTGAATAGACAGAGGCTGTAAGGCGGGGGACCTGAGTGACAGTCTGACACGCAGTGCGCATGCCCAGGAATCCTAGCCCCGCACTGTGCATAATGCATAACATAGTGCGGGGCAGGGATTACCGAGGTGGGTGGCCGCACTGCCAGCACAGGCGCAGTCTCCAAGCCTGGCTGGGACGTCAGACCGCCAGAGCTTACTGCGCCTGCCCCACAAAGACTTACACAGCGCAGGCGCCGGATTTGAACAGAAAACAGCGCGGAGGGGGCGGCGCCGAAAGCCCCTGAAGATGTGAGTGACGGCAGAGTACCGTTCAAGCTGGGGATTGAGGACCCGCCTCCGTGGACAAAGACAGGTATTTTTGCAAAGTTTCAAAGCGCTTTATTTTAGTAATACCTGAACACAAAACTAAAAGAGCCACCTTGTTAGAATGCAGCATTACTGCTGCACAAGGTGGCTCTTTTAGTTTATAACGGCTGGAGGGGGGTGACAGTGGCCCTTTAAATAAAAAATAACCTATACATGTTTGGTGTCTATAAACTTGTAGTGACCTGGAGAATCATAATGGTAGGTCAGTTGTAGCATTTGGTGAACATGGTAAAAAAAAATCCAAAAAACAGTTGTGGAATTGCACTTTTTTTGCAATTTCATCGCACTTTGAATTTTTTTTAGCTTTTCGAGTACATGGCATGGTAAAACCAATGGAATCGTTAAAACGTAGAACTTGTCCCGCAAAAAAAAAGCCCTCACATGGCCATATTGATGGAAAAATAAAAAAGTTATGGCTCTGGGAAGAAGGGGAGCGAAAAACAGAAACGCAAAAACGGAAAAGGGCTCCATCATGAAGGGGTTAACTGATGGCAGGTTTCACTTGTGAATAGAGAACATTGTAAATGAAAGATCATTTCTGAAAGAGAAGCAGATTTCTCTGATAAAAAATATATTAACCCCTTTACCCCCAAGGGTGGTTTGCACGTTAATGACCGGGCCAATTTTTACAATTCTGACCACTGTCCCTTTATGAGGTTATAACTCTGGAACGCTTCAATGGATCCTGGTGATTCTGACATTGTTTTCTCGTGACATATTGTACTTCATGACAATGGTAAAAATTCTTTGATAGTACCTGCGTTTATTTGTGAAAAAAACGGAAATTTGGCGAAAATTATGAAAATTTCGCAATTTTCCAACTTTGAATTTTTATGCAATTAAATCACAGAGATATGTCACACAAAATACTTAATAAGTAACATTTCCCACATGTCTACTTTACATCAGCACAATTTTGGAACCAAAATTTTTTTTTGTTAGGGAGTTATAAGGGTTAAAAGTTGACCAGCAATTTCTCATTTCTACAACACCATTTTATTTTAGGGACCACATCTCATTTGAAGTCATTTTGAGAGGTCTATATGATAGAAAATACCCAAGTGTGACACCATTCTAAAAACTACACCCCTCAAGGTGCTCAAAACCATATTCAAGAAGTTTATTAACCCTTCTGGTGCTTCACAGGAATTTTTTGAATGTTTAAATAAAAATGAACATTTAACTTTTATTCACAAAAAATTTAATTCAGCTCCAATTTGTTTTATTTTACCAAGGGTAACAGGAGAAAATGGACCCCAAACATTGTTGTACAATTTGTCCTGAGTATGCTAATACCCCAAATGTGGGGGTAAACCACTGTTTGGGCGCATGGCAGAGCTCGGAAGCGAAGGAGCGCCATTTGACTTTTCAATGCAAAATTGACTGGAATTGAGATGGGACGCCATGTTTCGTTTGGAGAGCCCCTGATGTGGCTAAACATTGAAACCCCCCACAAGTGACACCATTTTGGAAAGTAGATCCCCTAAGAAACTTATCTAGAGGTTTGGTGAGCACTTTGACCCACCAAGTGCTTCACAGAAGTTTATAATGTAGAACCGTAAAAATAAAAAATCATATTTTTTCACAAAAATTATCTTTTCGCCCCCAATTTTTTATTTTCCCAAGGGCAAGAGAAGAAATTGGACCCCAAAAGTTGTTGTACAATTTGTCCTGAGTACGCTGATACCCCATATGTGGGGGTAAACCACTGTTTGCGCGCATGGGAGGGCTCGGAAGGGAAGGAGCTCCATTTGGAATGAGGACTTAGATGGAATGGTCTGCAGGTGTCACATTGCATTTGCAGAGCCCCTAATGTACCTAAACAGTAGAAACCTCCCACAAGTGACACCATTTTGGAAACTAGACCCCCTAAGGAACTCATCTAGATGTGTTGTGATAGCTTTGAACCCCCAAGTGTTTCACTACAGTTTGTAACGCAGAGCCGTGAAAATTAAAAAAAAAAATCTTTCCCCCCAAAATTATTTTTTAGCCCCCAGTTTTGTATTTTCCCGAGGGTAAGAGGAGAAATTCGACCCCAAAAGTTGTTGTCCAATTTGTCCTGAGTACGCTGATACCCCGTATGTTGGGGGAAACCACCGTTTGAGCGCATGGCAGAGCTCGGAAGGGAAGGAGCACCATTTGGAATGCAGACTTAGATGGAATGGTCTGCAAACGTCACATTGCGTTTGCAGAACCCCTAATGTACCTAAACAGTAGAAACCCCCCACAAGTGACCCCATATTGGAAACTAGACCCCCCAGGGAACTAATCTAGATGTGTTGTGAGAACTTTGAACCCCCAAGTGTTTCACTACAGTTTATAACGCAGAGCCGTGAAAATAAAAAATCTTTTTTTTCCCCACAAAAAATATGTTTTAGCCCCGAGTTTTGTATTTTCCCAAGGGTAACAGGAGAAATTGGACCCCAAAAGTTGTTGTCCTATTTGTCCTGAGTACGCTGATACCCCATATGTTGGGGTAAACCCCTGTTTGGGCACACGGGAGAGCTCGGAAGGGAAGAAGCACTGTTTTACTTTTTCAACGCAGAATTGGCTGGAATTGAGATCGGACGCCATGTCGCGTTTGGAGAGCCCCTGATGTGCCTAAACAGTGGAAACCCCACAATTATAACTGAAACCCTAATCCAAACATACCCCTAACCCTAATCCCAACAGTAACCCTAACCACACCTCTAACCCTGACACACCCCTAACCCTAATCCCAACCCTATTCCCAACCGTAAATGTAATCTAAACCCTAACTGTAACTTTAGCCCCAACCCAAACTGTACCCCTAGTCCTAACCCTAGCCCTAACCCTAATCCTAACCCTAGCCCTAACCCTAGCCCTAACCCTAGCCCTAACCCTAGCCCTAACCCTAACCCTAGCCCTAACCCTAGCCCTAGCCCTAACCCTAACCCTAACCCTAACCCTAACCCTAGCCCTAACCCTAGCCCTAACCCTAGCCCTAACCCTAACCCTAGCCCTAACCCTAGCCCTAGCCCTAACCCTAACCCTAACCCTAGCCCTAACCCTAGCCCTAACCCTAACCCTAGCCCTAACCCTAGCCCTAACCCTAACCCTAGCCCTAACCCTAGCCCTAGCCCTAACCCTAACCCTAACCCTAGCCCTAACCCTAGCCCTAACCCTAACCCTAGCCCTAACCCTAGCCCTAACTCTAACCCTAGCCCTAATGGGAAAATGGAAATAAATACATTTTTTAAAATTTTCCCTAACTAAGGGGGTGATGAAGGGGGGTTTGATTTACTTTTATAGCGGGTTTTTTAGCGGATTTTTATGATTGGCAGCCGTCACACACTGAAAGACGCTTTTTATTGCAAAAAATATTTTTTGCGTTACCACATTTTGAGAGCTATAATTTTTCTATATTTTGGTCCACAGAGTCATGTGAGGTCTTGTTTTTTGCGGGACGAGTTGACGTTTTTATTGGTAACATTTTCGGGCACGTGACATTTTTTGATCGCTTTTTATTCCGATTTTTGTGAGGCAGAATGACCAAAAACCAGCTATTCATGAATTTCTTTTGGGGGAGGCGTTTATACCGTTCCGCGTTTGGTAAAATTGATAAAGCAGTTTTATTCTTCGGGTCAGTACGATTACAGCGACACCTCATTTATATAATTTTTTTATGTTTTGGCGCTTTTATACGATAAAAACTATTTTATAGAAAAAATAATTATTTTGGCATCGCTTTATTCTCAGGACTATAACTTTTTTATTTTTTTGCTGATGATGCTGTATGGCAGCTCGTTTTTTGCGGGACAAGATGACGTTTTCAGCGGTACCATGGTTATTTATATCTGTCTTTTTGATCGCGTGTTATTCCACTTTTTGTTTGGCGGTATGATAATAAAGCGTTGTTTTTTGCCTCGTTTTTTTTTTTTTTTTTTCTTACGGTGTTTACTGAAGGGGTTAACTAGTGGGCCAGTTTTATAGGTCGGGCTGTTACAGACGCGGCGATACTAAATATGTGTACTTTTATTGTTTTGTTTTTTTTATTTAGATAAAGAAATGTATTTATGGGAATAATATTTATTTATTTTTTTCATTATTTTGGAATTATTTTTTTTTATTTTTTTTTAAACATTTGAAAAAAATTTTTTTAACTTTTTTATTTTGTCCCAGGGGGGGACATCACAGATCAGTGATCTGACAGTTTGCACAGCACTCTGTCAGATCACTGATCTGACATGCAGCGCTGCAGCCTTCACAGTGCCTGCTCTGAGCAGGCTCTGTGAAGCCACCTCCCTCCCTGCAGGACCCGGATCCGCGGCCATCTTGGATCCGGGGCTCGAGCAGGGAGGGAGGGAGGTAAGACCCTCACAGCAACGCGATCACATCGCGTTGCTGCGGGGGGCTCAGGGAAGCCCGCAGGGAGCCCCCTCCCTGCGCGGTGCTTCCCTGCACCGCCGGCACATCGCGATCATCTTTGATCGCGGTGTGCCAGGGGTTAATGTGCCGGGGGCGGTCCGTGACCGCTCCTGGCACATAGTGCCGGATGTCAGCTGCGATAGGCAGCTGACACCCGGCCGCGATCGGCGGCGCTCCCCCCGTGAGCGCCGCCGATCACGCTGGACGTACTATCCCGTCCATGGTCATAGGGGCCCACCCCACATGGACGGGATAGTACGTCCGATGTCAGAAAGGGGTTAAAAAGTTGCTTATTATCATGTGCACTATTGATTTATGAAATAAAAATTAAAATGTTACTCTTTAATGATTGTAATAAATATATTCATAAATGTGTATACTGAAAACAAACCGCACTTCAACTAATGATACCAAAAAGTAGTCTGATTCACAAGTCAGTTTAAGACTTTCAGTCAATGTCTCATGAAGACAATTCTTTTTCTAGAGTCAGCTGTCCTGATGACCAACTGGTCTAAGTCAAGGAACCCTTTGTGATCAACGAAGGTCAGCCATAAAATGCCGCAGCTGGAGAAACATAGTATCACATCCCCATAATGGCCAACTAAGTAGGACATACTTTGTGGCTCTCTGATCTACGTAGCTTAGACAACGGGACATCTACCAGGTGTGATGTCCATAATTCCTAACAGGTCACATGAACAGGGTTGTCTTTGTGAGATGACCTATTTATTACTTTCCCACCTTGTTGATCTACTAATGGTTTTAGATAAAATATCAAATGAATCAAAGCCTGTCTTGGTGGATCCAGTCTTAACATCACAGGTTCTCTCAATCATTAATTGAATAATGACCGATATATAAAAAGCACACATAGTAAATAAACACTAAAACTGATTATAATAGTGACCAGTCTCAGTTATAGGACCATCAAAACTTTAAAGGTATACCGTAAGTGATATAATACAGCTCCAATTCTAAGAAAAGGAGTTGTGGTACAAGCCACCAGGCGAGACAACGAGGCTACAAAAGAGCGCGTCTCGCAGGAAGTCATAGGCGAAATAAACAGGCTTCTATTATTAGTACTAACACTGTCTAAGTGGTTTGTACATTTAGTCTTTAACAAAACTGCAAAACGTTCAGACCACCCACTAACACTAGTCGTGATCTATGACAAAAGTGAATAGTAGAAAGAATGCTTTACTGCTCGGTAGAGAGAAATAGAGAGGCATTGTCATCTCTCAGGGTCAATGGTAACCATTCAATAATAGCAGGACATCTACATAAAAAGTAGATGAAGATGGAATTACAAGTAAGAAATCTTGATGGTTGGTACCTGCTAAGGACGAGGCTGATACTCTATAACACAGCAGGCGAGGAGGGGGCCACATTTGGGTTTCGGAAAATTAAGAGATTTTAGCGACTTGAGATAGGAGGTGGACACACGGTAATATGCAAAAATGTTAGGCAGGTTTTGTAAAAAAAAAAAAATCCTGTAAAGTTAGAAACTTTCGGAAATAGAAATGTTATTAATTTAATTTTAAGAATTATCAAAATGCAAAGTGAATGAACCAAAGATAAATGTAAATCAAATCAATATTTGGTGTGATCATATTTTGACTTCAAAACAGCATCAATTCTTGTAGGTACAGAAGTAAAATGTCAGGGATTTTGTAGGATTATGGTCAGGTGTATGAGTAACCAATTATAGCAAAGAGGTAACATAGTAACATAGTAACATAGTTAGTAAGGCCGAAAAAAGACATTTGTCCATCTAGTTCAGCCTATATTCCATCATAATAAATACCCAGATCTACGTCCTTCTACAGAACCTAATAATTGTATGATACAATATTGTTCTGCTCCAGGAAGACATCCAGGCCTCTCTTGAACCCCTCGACTGAGTTCGCCATCACCACCTCCTCAGGCAAGCAATTCCAGATTCTCACTGCCCTAACAGTAAGGAATCCTCTTGATAAGGTGATAATGATCATTATTTTTAATATGTAGGATGAAACATATTTATCAACTGAAACAGAAACAGCTATGTGGGAGGCTGAAAGAAAACCATCCAATCTGCTGGCACCATGTTATAGAGCAGATGGAGGTGAGCAGATTGGCATGTAGTTTTGTGAGAAAAGATTCTGTATATCCTGGGTTTTCATTATTTGATCCACTGCGCTTTCGGGCATTTCCAGTCCAGTGGGCGGTCCTATCAGTGACTGACAGCATTATTCGTATGTGTGCAGACAGAAAGAGCTATCAGTCACTTTCAGTTTCTTCCTGAAAATTATTGCAATCACAAATTCTTTGGTATTATTATCTTCATTTAATTTGTCTTCAATGAAAAAACACAAAAAGAATTGTCCTAAAGCCAAATTGGATATAATTCCACACCAAACATAAAAAAGGGGGTGGACAAAAGTTTTGGCACTGTTCGAAAAATCATGTGATGCTTCTAAAATTTGTGTAATTAACAGCACCTGTAACTTACCTGTGGCACCTAACAGGTGTTGGCAATAACTAAATCACACTTGCAGCCAGTTGACATGGATTAAAATTGACTCAACCTCTGTCCTGTGTCCTTGTGTGTACCACATTGAGCATGGAGAAAAGAAAAGACCAAAGAACTGTCTGAGGACTTGAGAAACCAAATTGTGAGGAAGCATGAGCAATCTCAAGGCTACAAGTCCATCTCCAAAGACCTGAATGTTCCTGTGTCTACCGTGCGCAGTGTCATCAAGAAGTTTAAAGCCCATGGCACTGTGGCTAACCTCCCTAGATGTGGACGGAAAAGAAAAATTGACAAGAGATTTCAACGCAAGATTGTGCGGATGTTGGATAAAGAACCTCGACTAACATCCAAACAAGTTCAAGCTGCCCTGCAGTCCGAGGGTACAACAGTGTCAACCTGTACTATCCGTCAGCATCTGAATGAAAAGGGACTGTATGGTAGGAGACCCAGGAAGACCCCACTTCTTACCCCGAGACATAAAAAAGCCAGGCTGGAGTTTAACAAAACTTACCTGAGAAAGTCTAAAACGTTTTGGAAGAATGTTCTCTGGTCAGATGAGACAAAAGTAGAGCTTTTTGGGCAAAGGCATCAACATAGAGTTTACAGGAGAAAAAAGAGGCATTCAAAGAAAAGAACACGGTCCCTACAGTCAAACATGGCGGAGATTCCCTGATGTTTTGGGGTTGCTTAGCTGCCTCTGGCACTGGACTGCTTGATCATGTGCATGGCATTATGAAGTCTGAATACTACCAACAAATTTTGCAGCATAATGTAGGCCCAGTGTGAGAAAGCTGGGTCTCCCTCAGAGGTCATGGGTCTTCCAGCAGGAAAATGACCCAAAACACACTTCAAAAAGCACTAGAAAATGGTTTGAGAGAGAGCACTGGAGACTTCTAAGGTGGCCAGCAATGAGTCCAGACCTGAATCCCATAGAACACCTGTGGAGAGATCTAAAAATGGCAGTTTGGAGAAGGCGCCCTTCAAATATCAGGGACCTGGAGCAGTTTGCCAAAGAAGAATGGTCTAAAATTCCAGCAGAGCATTGTAAGAAACTCATTGATGGTTACCGGAAGTGGTTGGTCGCAGTTATTTTGGCTAAAGGTTGTGCAACCAAGTATTAGGCTGAGGGTGCCAATACTTTTGTCTGGCCCATTTTTGGAGTTTTGTGTGAAATGATCAATGTTTTGCTTTTTGCTTCATTCTCTTTTATGTTTTTTTTCATTTAAGACAAATTAAATGAAGATAATAATACCAAAGAATTTGTGATTGCAATCATTTTCAGGAAGAAACTGAGTATTATCTGACAGAATTGCAGGGGTGTCAATACTTTTGGCCACAACTGTATGTTAATTTACTCAGCCCTCCCGCTCTATAACATGGTGCCTGTCTGGGATTTCCGCTAGCCTACTGTACATTTGTGGGAGATCTGTGGTCAGTTCTCCAAGATATTTGGAACAATCTCCCCGTGTTCCTTCAAAGACTATGTCCAAGAAGAATTGATGCTGTTTTGAAGGTCAAGAGCAAATATTAATTTACTATAGACTAATCTTTTGACCACTTTACATTTTGTTAATTGACAAAAATAAACAGTGAACACTTCTATTTTGAGTCAATCATTACTTGGCAGAATTTTTTCCACACCTGCCTAAAGTGTTTGCATAGTACTCTAGGCTATTGCAGGGGAGACTTTTTTTGAGCTCCTAATTAGTCATTTTGCATGAAACGTGTAACCCTCAGGACGGACAAACACAGTTTGTGTGTTATTTTCATGTTGTGTGTCATAGATTTAGTGGACATTAGGGTATTTTCACACAGTAGTGTTTTGCCAAGATTTCTATCAAAAGGATGTCCCAAAATAAAACATGGACGTAAGCTATGAATGAGTTATTCTCAAGATAATTCTTCAGTAACGCTCCATTCCTCCGGCTCCCGACTTGAACTCATGACTGACTGCCATTTTGAACCAGTAAAGCATAGATTCCTGGTGGCCCAAATTGGGCACTGTCTGGTGGTGTAAGCAGAGGCAGCATTGGAGGAGCACAGTAGCGCTAAAGCTGGCCAAATCAACTGGATGCTTACAAGCCCTACTGGATGGAGCTTGCAAGTGCTGTACTTTTTGCCTCGGAGACCAGCCACTGCTGATTGACTGCAGCATTGGCCAGTGACCTAGTAAATTAGCAGTAGACAATTAATAAAAAATCAATTAATAATCTATTAAGAACAAGTAAATTGCATGGTTGCTTGTTCTTACAACACATTGCAATAATAACCATTGATCTTGATGAAAAATTTGCCTCTAATGGATGCAACTGAGTGACCTCTATCACATACAGACTCGTAAAGTAAAAAAAAGTATACCACTTGATTTTACTGGCTGCCTCTGTATGGAAAGTCCTATCTGAGTCAATAGAGAAAAAACATAAACCCCGACATATACCTGCCAAACGGAGTGTGTGGTCATAGGCATAGCTACACATTTTAAAGAACGTGAAGAATTCCTGATTGTATGTGTTTTTCTTGTTACATTTTTTTCTGCAGGTTATTGTGATGATAAAGAACATATTTCTAAACATATGGGCATCACCTGTCACTATAGACAGGTTTTCTGTCATTTTGTTAGTTTAAGGAAATGGGTTAAAGGGAATTTGTCACAGGGATCAAGCATCCTAAGTCATCTATATGGGTATGCAGGTCATAGGAAGGGGAATAAAATGATACTGTGATATCTCTGAGCCAATATCTTATTCCAGAGGAACCCATGTTTCTTTTATATGTAAATGAGCTGTTAAGATCTATGGGCCGGACATAGATCTCCCTGAGAATCTGCCTCCAGAGCTTATTTTATATGAAAGGGGGCAATTCTCTGGAATAAGACATCAGATTGCAGATATCAAGGTATCATTCTATTCAGCTTCCAATGACCTACATGCCCATACAGACGAAGGTTGATCCTCCTCACTGATTCCCTTTAGGATTCCTCCTTCCACACCACTAATCTGCCCTTGTCCTGGTTAGGCATATTTTTTTACAGTTGTCCAATCTATATGGATAAAGAAAAAAATCTGAAATAATGTGTGACTTGATTAGAACAGTAAGAAATATTTATACTCTATGGGTCACCTATACAAGAGGGAAAGAAAAGCGACAGTCAAAATAGACATGTTCATGGTTTAGATGGAAGGTTCTGTGCTTTTTTTTTAAAGTGTTCTCTGAAATTTAATGAGACTATTTCTCCATTGAGAGTGTTTTACTTGAAGAGTCAGGCTCCTGCTAGAACAACATGTCCTAGACGCACAGTGGTCTCCTCAAATACTTAGAATTCTAGTGTTCATAGTTTATGTCAACTTTCCAAGACAAGTTAACATAAACTACTGTGAAATATGATGTTCCTGTGACTGACCAGGTTCACTCTTTTTTTTGTGTCGCATGTTCTTATATACATCTTTGTAAAAAGACTAATACTTTACAATTTTAAAAAAATGCTTTAGCATAAATTAGTAAGTTTCTTTGGCGCTACATATAAAAATAAAAATGTAAGAATGACTATTTTTTTTAAATCTTTTACAAAATTAGGACAATATCAGGTGCTCGATCGTGCTCGTGCTGGATATGGAGGGGGCTTGCCGGGAACCGTAGTCGTTAAAACAACCACGGGCCTAATAAGGGCCACTCTCATGACACATAGTAGTGAATCAATGGCCACTGGCCTATCAATGGCCGCACAATTCAGCGTATTTTGGGGGTTGCCTGGTTGCTAGGGAATCCCCACATGTAATCAAGCAGGCTAGTAGCTGTAAATCATTCAGCTGTGGCGATGTAAAGTAAATCTCCGAGCACTAAAAAATACTCGGAGGACACCAGAGGGTTCGCTCATCACTAAATTTAACATTTATATTGCTACCATTTTGGTGTACAGACAGATTTTTTATTCTGTATTTAGTTTTTTGCCTTTTTTACGATGGATTAATAGAAAAAAAACAGCAATTCTGATATCTTTTTTGTGGCATTTACCATGTGGATAATAACTAGATAATTTTGTATGTGGCTACATCGCATAGTTTTTTTGTTTTTTATTTGCATGAAAAGTATAAAGCATTGCATAATTTTTTTTTATAAAAAGCGGTTTCCTTGTTTTTTCTTTTTAGTACTTGTAAACATTTGTATTATATTTATTCTGTATGGTGTATTATGACTTCTGTTCTGCATCAGCCTAACCTTGACTGAAGTCTTATCTTATGGCAGCTTGTAATCACATCACGTTGGTAGGGTTCGATGTGGTAACACAAGGAGCCCTTTCACTCTTTGATGCGATGATGAGCATCGGTAGGAATGGTCCTTTTGCTAGACCCAGCCGGCGGTAGTAGTATTGCAGTGTATTACATAAGTGATCAAGTTCATTTACATTTAAGTCCCCTAGCAGGAGTAAAATAAAGAGTTAAAACAAGACAAAAATCACAGTATTCTCCTTTACTGTTTCTTTGTTGCATAAATTAAAAAAAAACACATATAACTGATATCGCTATGTTCATAATCATCCAGGCTACAAATTATCATGCTGCTAAACTCGCATAGTAAATAGCATGAATGAAAAGAACAATGACAGAACAGCAGTTTTTCATTAATTTATTCATTCACTACGCAAAAAAACCTGAACAAAAATACATGAAAAGCATTAAAAGCAAATGAAGGCAGCAAAGATTGAGACAGAGAGACTCATTGCCAGAGAGAGTAAAAATAATCCCAAAATATTCTTTAATTACGTAAATAGTAAGAAACTAAAAAATGATAGTGTTGGCCCCCTTAAAAATAGTCTGGGTGAAATGGTGGATGAGGATGAGGAAAAAGCCAATATGCTAAATCACTTTTTTTCATCAGTATTTACACAAGAAAATCCCATGGCAGACAATATGATCAGTGAGAACAAAAATTCCCCATTAAGTGTCACCTGCTTAACTCAGCAGGAAGTACGGCGGCGTCTAAAAATCACTAAAATTGACAAATCTCCAGGCCCGGATGGGATCCACCCCTGAGTACTGCAGGAATTAAGTACAGTTATTGATAGACCATTATTTTTAATCTTTAAAGACTCCATAATAACAGGGTCTGTACCACAAGACTGGCGTATAGCAAATGTGGTGCCAATATTCAAAAAGGGGACAAAAACTGAACTCGGAAATTATAGGCCAGTAAGCTTAACCTCTACTGTGGGTAAAATCCTGGAGGGAATTCTAAGGGATGCTATACTGGAGTATCTGAAGATGAATAACCTCATGACCCAGTATCAGCACAGGTTTACTAGGGACCGTTCATGTCAGACTAATTTGATCAGTTTCTATGAAGAGGTAAGTTCCGGACTGGACCAAGGGAACCCAGTGGATATAGTGTATATGGACTTTTCAAAAGCTTTTGATACGGTGCCACACAAAAGGTTGATACATAAAATGAGAATAATGGGGATAGGGGAAAATATGTGTAAGTGGGTTGAGAGCTGGCTCAGGGATAGGAAACAAAGGGTGGTTATTAATGGAGCACACTCGGACTGGGTAGCGGTTAGCAGTAGGGTACCACAGGGGTCAGTATTGGGCCCTCTTCTTTTTAACATGTTTATTAATGACCTTGTAGGGGGCATTCAGAGCAGAATTTCAATATTTGCAGATGACACTAAACTCTGCAGGGTAATTAATACAGAGGAGGACAATTTTATATTACAGGATGATTTATGTAAACTAGAAGCTTGGGCTGATAAATGGCAAATGAGCTTTAATGGGGATAAATGTAAGGTCATGCACTTGGGTAGAAGTAACAAGATGTATAATTATGTGCTTAATTCTAAAACTCTGGGCAAAACCGTCAATGAAAAAGACCTGGGAGTATGAGTGGATGACAAACTCATATTCAGTGGCCAGTGTCAGGCAGCTGCTACAAAGGCAAATAAAATAATGGGATGCATTAAAAGAGGCATAGATGCTCATGAGGAGAACATCATTTTACCTCTGTACAAGTCACTAGTTCGACCACACTTAGGCTGTGTGCACACGATGCAGATTTGGTGCAGAATTTTCAGCATAAAATCTGCACTAAATCTGCATCTCCTGGCAGAATCCGCAGGTGCGTTTTTGGTGCGTTTTTGGTGCGTTTTTTATGCGGTTTTTATGCGTTTTTTGTGCACAAATCTGCACAAAAAACGCATAAAAAAACGCATAAAAAACACATAAAAAACGCACAAAAAACGCATAAAAAACGCACCTGCGGATTTCTATTATGGAGGGGTGCAGAAACGCTGCAGAACTGCACAAAAGAAGTGACATGCACTTCTTTGAAATCTGCAGCGTTTCTGCGCAGATTTTTCTGCACCATGTGCACAGCTTTTTTTTTTCACATTGATTTACACTGTACTGTAAATCACAGTGCAGTTCTGCAGCGTTTCTGGTGCAGAAAAATCTGCTGCAGTTCTGCACTAAATCTGCATTGTGTGCACATACCCTAATACTGTGCACAGTTCTGGTCTCCGGTGTATAAGAAAGACATAGCTGAACTAGAGCAGGTGCAGAGAAGAGCAGCCAAGGTTATTAGAGGACTCGGGGGTCTGCAATACCAAGATAGGTTATTACACTTGGGGCTATTTAGTTTGGAAAAACAAATACTAAGGGGTGATCTTTTTTTAATGTATAAATATATGAGGGGACAGTACAAAGACCTTTCTGATGATCTTTTTAATCATAGACCTGAGACAGGGACAAGGGGGCATCCTCTACATATGGAGGAAAGAAGGTTTAGGCATAATAACAGATGCGGATTCTTTACTGTAAGAGCAGTGAGACTATGGAACTCTCTGCCGTATGATGTTGTAATGAGTGATTCATTACTTTAAGAGGGGACTGGATACCTTTCTGGAAAAGTATAATGTTACAGGGTATATACACTAGATTCCTTGATAGGGCGTTGATCCAGGGAACTAGTCTGATTGCCGTATGTGGAGTCAGGAAGGAATTTTTTTCCCCAATGTGGAGCTTACTCTTTGCCACATGGGTTTTTTTTGCCTTCCTCTGGATCAACATGTTAGGGCATGTTAGGTTAGGCTATGGGTTGAACTAGATGGACTTAAAGTCTTCCTTCAACCTTAATAACTATGAAATCTCAAAATGGTTCAAAAGAAACATCTACTCATTACCCCAAATCAAGCGCTTATACGAAGGGTTTTTTATGCATTTAATTGAACAAGAGAAGGAAGACAAAAAATAAAAATCAATATAAAATTGGTAACCTTTCACTTTTTCTACAAACTGAGGACTATAAAAGACAAAAAAGGGACCCCCCCAAAAAAATTGAAGAATGGCAGCTTTTTCCCATACTTCAGCCCTCTCCAAAAAAAAAACAAAAAATAATAGGTTTTAATTTCAACACATAATATGCTACTATTAGAAAATACAATTTATCAGCTACAAATAAAAAATGTTCTGTACTGTCATGGACCAAAACTGCTGTGTCCTTAAGGAGTTAAAGGGACTCTATCAGCACAAAATTAATGTTCAACTAAGTACCAGCACTTTGTGCACAAAGGCAGGGTCAATTATTTAAATACACCTTCTTTCAAACTGTTTCCCTCAAACTCCACCCCCCTCTTTTTTGATTGACAGATGAGATCTGCATAGTGACAGCGTCAGCTCTATTGTTGGCTTAGATCAGGAAAAATCAACCGTCCATAGAGCGGTGTCAGAATACCTAACATGCAGGAGATTGGGGATGTCGCTAATAGGGGCGGCGCTAGTCTCCTGCACTCCGGTGTTCTGACAATGCTCTGTTGCTGGCTGATTATTACTGATCTGAGCCAATCACAGAGCGTACGCTGTCACTGTGCAGATCGCATGCACTGGGTATTCTCATATGAAGTGTCATCACACAGGAAATAGAAAAAAATCTAATAGCAGCTAGATAGTGTAGTTTAGGGAACAGTAGGGAATTTTGAAATGATTGGCCTCGTCATGATGCACCAAAATCCTGTACATGGTTTGAGCAGTCAAACGATTGGCTGCAGTGGACATATGCACGTAGGTGAAGTCCTTCATCTTCACTTTTCATCTTCATCCAGCACAGACCACCATCACTTCTTCCAGCCAGGGCTCATATCTGCAGGAAATAACACAGTTATCTAGAGCACTGCTTGCAGAACATATTACTTAATTTTTTCCCAACTTCTACACTACACCAGATGAAAAAAAAATAGTGACATAGTGTCATTCTGCACAGTAACAGGACCGCCCCCATTTAAAAACAGTATCCTCAAATAATAAAATAAATACATCACTGCAGTAATAATATCGCTTCATTAGCCCTAAGATAATAATATCCCCCATCCTGGCCCCCATGTGTCTCATTCCTGGCTACAGCTATATTTTCTTCCATCCTGCCTTCATGAGTATCCATTCTGCCCCATGTGATGTCCCTTCCTGCACCATCTGCCCCATGATCCTGCCCCATCTGTCTCCATCGTAACCATCATGCCCCATGATCCTGCACCATGTGTCTCCATCCTGCCCCATGTCTGCATCCTGCCCCATGTATCTCCACCCTGCCCCATCTGTCTCTATCCTGCCCCATATTCCTGGCCCATCTGTCTCTATCCTACCCCCTGTGTCTCCATCCTTCTCTTTTGTCTCCATCCTGCCCCAAAGTCTCCATCCTGCCCCTGTGTCTCAATCCGGCCCCCTGTGTTCCATCCTGCCCCGTGTCTCCATCCTGCCCCCTGTGTTTCAATTCTGCTCCTTGTGTCTCCATTCTGCCCCGAGTCTCCATTCTGCCCCATGTCTCCATTCTGCCCCATGTCTCCATTCTGCCCCATGTCTCCATTCTGCTTCTATGTCTCCATACTGCCCCATGTCTCCATCCTGCCCCCTGTTTCTCCATCCTGCCCCCTGTGTCTCCATCCTGCCCCCTGTGTTTCAATTCTGCTCCCTGTGTCTCCATTCTGCCCCGAGTCTCCATTCTGCCCCATGTCTCCATTCTGCCCCATGTCTCCATTCTGCTTCTATGTCTCCATACTGCCCCGTGTCTTCATTCTGACCCATGTGTTTCCATCCTGCCCCGTGTCTCCATCCTGCCCTGTCTCCATTCTGCCCCGTGTCTCCATCCTGCCCTCCTGTGTTTCCATCCTGCTTCCTTTGTTTCCATCCTGTCCCTGTCTCCATTCTGCCCCATATCTCCATCCTGCCCCGTTTCCATCCGGCCCCGTTTCCTTCCTGCCCCCTGTGTCTCCATCCTGCCCCTGTGTTTCAATTCTGCTCCCTTGTCTCCAATCTGCCCCCTGTGTCTCCATCCGGCCCCCTGTGTTCCATCCTGCCCCCTGTGTCTCCATCCTGCCCCCTGTGTTTCAATTCTGCTCCCTGTGTCTCCATTCTGCCCCGAGTCTCCATTCTGCCCCATGTCTCCATTCTGCCCCATGTCTCCATTCTGCTTCTATGTCTCCATACTGCCCCGTGTCTTCATTCTGACCCATGTGTTTCCATCCTGCCCCGTGTCTCCATCCTGCCCTGTCTCCATTCTGCCCCGTGTCTCCATCCTGCCCTCCTGTGTTTCCATCCTGCTTCCTTTGTTTCCATCCTGTCCCTGTCTCCATTCTGCCCCATATCTCCATCCTGCCCCGTTTCCATCCGGCCCCGTTTCCTTCCTGCCCCCTGTGTCTCCATCCTGCCCCTGTGTTTCAATTCTGCTCCCTTGTCTCCAATCTGCCCCCTGTGTCTCCATCCGGCCCCCTGTGTTCCATCCTGCCCCCTGTGTCTCCATCCTGCCCCCTGTGTTTCAATTCTGCTCCCTGTGTCTCCATTCTGCCCCGAGTCTCCATTCTGCCCCATGTCTCCATTCTGCCCCATGTCTCCATTCTGCTTCTATGTCTCCATACTGCCCCGTGTCTCCATCCTGCCCCCTGTGTCTCCATCCTGCCCCCTATGTCTCCAACCTTCCCGCTGTGTCTCCATCCTGCCCCCTGTGTCTCCATCCTGCCCCGTGTCTTCATTCTGACCCATGTGTTTCCATCCTGCCCCGTGTCTCCATCCTGCCCTGTCTCCATTCTGCCCCGTGTCTCCATCCTGCCCTCCTGTGTTTCCATCCTGCTTCCTTTGTTTCCATCCTGTCCCTGTCTCCATTCTGCCCCATGTCTCCATCCTGCCCCGTTTCCATCCGGCCCCGTTTCCATCCTGCCCCCTGTGTCTCCATCCTGCCCCGTTTCCATCCTGCCTTCTGTGTCTACATCTTGCCCCGTGTCTCCATCCTGCACCCTGTGTCTCCATCCTGCTCCATCTCTATTCTGCCCTGTGTCTCCATCCTGCCAACTGTGTTTCCATCCTGCCCCCTGTGTCTCCATCCTGCCACCTGTGTCTCCTTCCTGCCCCATGTCTCCATCCTGTACCCGTGTCTCCATTCTGTCCCTTGTCTCCACTCTGCCCCAGGCTTGCCGCTTTCAATAAAAATTTAAAAAAACATTTTCTCCTTACCTGGTCGCGCTCCAGCGCTGACATTCCTGTTGTGAATTCTGTGGCTGAGTTCACTTCTGTGGTCACAAGTGGTATTGCAGTCTCTGGGCTTCCTCCCTCAGGTGTTTTGGTGAGCTCGTTGGCTGCCTTGCTATTTAGCTCCACCTGAGTCTGTCTTCCTTGCTCCTTGTCAATGTTCCAGTGTTGGATCTGAGCTACTGCATCTTTCCTTGGGCCTGTTGCTCTGCTAGATAAGTGCTTCTAGTTTGTTTTCTGTTTTTTTCTGTCCAGCTTGCTATTGTCTTTTGCTGGAAGCTCTGAGAAGCAGAGGGGTGCACCGCCGTGCTGTTAGTTCGGCACGGTGGGTCTTTTTGCCCCTTTGCGTGGTTTTCGTTTTAGGGTTTTTTGTAGACTGCATAGTTCTCTTTGCTATCCTCGCTCTGTCTAGAATATCGGGCCTCACTTTGCTGAATCTATTTCATTCCTACGTTTGTCTTTTCATCTTGCTAACAGTCATTATATGTGGGGGGCTGCCTATTCCTTTGGGGTTTTTCTCTGAGGTAAGTCAGGCTTGTATTTCTATCTTCAGGCTAGTCAGCTCCTCAGGCAGTGCCGAGTTGCATAGGTAGTTGTTAGGCGCAATCCACTGCTGCTTATAGTTGTGTGAGGATAGATCAGGTACTGCAGTCTACAGAGATTCCACGTCTCAGAGCTCGTCCTATTGTTTTTGGTTATTGCCAGATCTCTGTATGTGCGCTGATTACTGCACGCTGTGTTGCCTGATTGCCAGCCATAACAGTACAAGGAGCCACACCAATGATTCCCAATAGAGGGAAAAAAGAAATCCTGACATCATTTTTTTTTCTTAGCTCTGTCTTCAGTCTTTTTTTTCCCCTAGACATTAGAGTGCTTCAGGACACAGCTGTGGACATGGATATTCAGGCTCTGTGCTCCTCAATGGATAATCTCGTTGTAAATGTACAAAAGATTCAAGATACTATTGATCAGAAATCGATGCTAGAACCAAGAATTCCGATTCCTGATTTGTTTTTTGGTGACAGAACTAAGTTCCTGAGCTTCAGAAATAATTGTAAGCTATTTTTGGCCTTGAAACCTCATTCTTCTGGTAATCCTATTCAACAGGTTTTGATTATTATTTCTTTTTTGCGCGGCGACCCACAGGACTGGGCGTTTTCTCTTGCACCAGGAGATTCTGCATTGAGTAATGTTGATGCATTTTTCCTGGCGCTCGGATTGCTTTACGATGAGCCTAATTCAGTGGATCAGGCTGAGAAAAATCTGCTGGCTTTATGCCAGGGTCAGGATGATGTAGAAGTATATTGTCAGAAATTTAGGAAATGGTCAGTACTCACTCTGTGGAATGAATCTGCACTAGCGGCTTTGTTCAGAAAGGGTCTCTCTGAAGCTCTTAAGGATGTAATGGTGGGATTTCCTATGCCTGCTGGTTTGAATGAGTCTATGTCCTTGGCCATTCAGATCGGTCGTCGCTTGCGCGAGCGTAAATCTGTGCACCATCTGGCGGTACTGCCTGAGAGTAAACCTGAGCCTATGCAGTGCGACAGGACTATGACTAAAGTAGAACGGCAAGAACACAGACGTCTGAACAGACTGTGTTTCTATTGTGGTGATTCTACTCATGCTATTTCTAATTGTCCTAAACGCACTAGGCGGTTCGATAGCTCTGCCGTTATTGGTACTGTACAGTCCAAATTCCTTTTGTCCATTACCTTAATGTGCTCTTTGTCATCGTATTCTGTCATGGCGTTTGTGGATTCAGGCGCTGCCCTGAATCTGATGGATTTGGATTATGCTAAACGTTGTGGATTTTTCTTGGAGCCTTTGCGGTGTCCTATTCCGTTGAGAGGAATTGATGCTACACCTTTGGCCAAGAATAAGCCTCAGTACTGGGCCCAGCTGACCATGTGCATGGCTCCTGCACATCAGGAAGTTATTCGCTTTCTGGTACTGCATAATTTGCATGATGTGGTCGTGTTGGGGTTGCCATGGCTACAAACCCATAATCCAGTATTGGATTGGAACTCTATGTCGGTAACCAGCCGGGGTTGTCAGGGAGTACATGGTGATGTTCCATTTTTGTCTATTTCGTCATCCATTCCTTCTGACATCCCAGAGTTCTTGTCGGACTTTCAGGATGTATTTGAAGAGTCCAAGTCTGATGCCCTACCTCCGCATAGGAATTGTGATTGTGCTATCGATTTGATTCCTGGTAGTAAATTCCCTAAGGGTCGTTTATTTAATTTGTCCGTACCTGAACACACCGCTATGCGCAGTTATGTGAAGGAGTCCCTGGAGAAGGGACATATTCGCCCATCGTCGTCACCATTGGGAGCAGGGTTCTTTTTTGTAGCCAAGAAGGATGGTTCGCTAAGACCGTGTATTGATTACCGTCTTCTTAATAAGATCACTGTTAAGTTTCAGTATCCCTTGCCATTGATTTCTGACTTGTTTGCTCGGATTAAGGGGGCTAGTTGGTTTACTAAGATTGATCTTCGTGGTGCGTATAATCTGGTGAGAATCAGGCAGGGAGATGAATGGAAAACGGCATTTAATACGCCCGAGGGTCATTTTGAGTATCTGGTGATGCCGTTCGGACTTGCCAATGCTCCATCTGTTTTTCAGTCTTTTATGCATGACATTTTCCGTGAGTATCTGGATAAATTCTTGATTGTTTACTTGGATGACATTTTGATCTTCTCAGATGATTGGGAGTCTCATGTGAAGCAAGTCAGTATGGTTTTCCAGGTACTGCGTGCTAATTCCTTGTTCGTGAAGGGATCAAAGTGTCTCTTCGGTGTGCAGAAAGTTTCATTTTTGGGGTTCATCTTTTCCCCTTCTACTATCGAGATGGATCCGGTTAAGGTTCAGGCCATCCAGGATTGGACTCAGCCGACATCTCTAAAAAGTCTGCAGAAATTCCTGGGCTTTGCTAATTTTTATCGTCGCTTCATCTGTAATTTTTCTAGCATTGCCAGACCATTGACCGATTTGACCAAGAAGGGTGCTGATTTGGTTAATTGGTCTTCTGCTGCCGTGGAGGCTTTTCAGGAGTTGAAGCGTCGTTTTTGCTGTGCCCCTGTGTTGTGTCAACCTGATGTTTCTCTTCCGTTCCAGGTCGAGGTTGATGCTTCTGAGATTGGTGCAGGGGCGGTTTTGTCACAGAGAGGTTCTGGTTGCTCAGTGTTCAAACCATGTGCTTTCTTTTCCAGGAAATTTTCTGCTGCTGAGCGTAATTATGATGTGGGCAACCGAGAGTTGCTGGCCATGAAGTGGGCATTCGAGGAGTGGCGTCATTGGCTTGAGGGTGCTAAGCATCGCGTGGTGGTATTGACTGATCATAAGAACTTGACTTATCTCGAGTCTGCCAAGCGCTTGAATCCTAGACAGGCCCGTTGGTCGTTATTTTTTGCTCGTTTTGATTTTGTGATTTCATACCTTCCGGGCTCTAAAAATGTGAAGGCGGATGCTCTGTCTAGGAGTTTTGTGCCCGACTCTCCGGGGTTATCTGAGCCGGCGAGTATCCTCAAGGAAGGAGTCATTGTGTCTGCCATCTCCCCTGATTTGCGGAGAGTGTTGCAGAAATTTCAGGCTAATAAACCTGATCGTTGTCCGGCCGAGAAACTGTTCGTCCCTGATAGGTGGACTAGTAAAGTTATCTCTGAACTTCATTGTTCGGTGCTGGCCGGTCATTCAGGAATCTTTGGTACCAGGGAGTTGGTTGCTAGATCCTTCTGGTGGCCATCTCTGTCACGGGATGTGCGTGCTTTTGTGCAGTCCTGTGGAATTTGTGCTAGGGCTAAGCCCTGCTGTTCACGTGTCAGTGGGTTGCTTTTGCCCTTGCCGGTCCCGAAGAGGCCTTGGACACATATTTCGATGGATTTCATTTCTGACCTTCCCGTTTCTCAAAAAATGTCGGTCATTTGGGTGGTCTGTGATCGCTTTTCTAAAATGGTCCATCTGGTGCCCTTGGTTAAATTGCCTTCCTCCTCTGATTTGGTGCCTTTGTTCTTCCAGCATGTGGTTCGTTTACATGGCATTCCTGAGAATATTGTTTCTGACAGAGGTTCCCAGTTTGTCTCGAGGTTCTGGCGAGCCTTTTGTGGTAGGATGGGCATTGACCTATCTTTCTCCTCGGCCTTCCATCCTCAGACTAATGGCCAGACCGAACGAACCAATCAGACCTTGGAAACATATCTGAGATGTTTTGTTTCCGCTGACCAGGATGATTGGGTGTCATTTTTGCCGTTGGCTGAGTTCGCCCTTAATAATCGGGCCAGCTCGGCTACCTTGGTCTCTCCATTTTTCTGCAATTCTGGGTTCCATCCTCGTTTCTCTTCAGGACAGGTTGAGTCTTCGGACTGTCCTGGTGTGGATTCTGTGGTGGACAGGTTGCAGCAGATCTGGACTCAGGTAGTGGACAATTTGACCTTGTCCCAGGAGAAGGCTCAGCTTTTCGCTAATCGCAGACGCCGTGTGGGACCCCGACTTCGTGTTGGGGATTTGGTTTGGTTATCTTCTCGTCATATTCCTATGAAGGTTTCCTCTCCTAAATTTAAACCTCGTTTTATTGGTCCGTATAGGATTTCTGAGATTCTCAATCCGGTGTCTTTTCGTCTGACCCTCCCAGACTCCTTTTCCATACATAATGTATTCCATAGGTCGTTGTTGAGGAGATACGTGGCACCTATGGTTCCATCTGTGGAGCCTCCTGCCCCTGTTTTGGTGGAGGGGGAATTGGAGTATATTGTGGAGAAGATTTTGGATTCTCGTGTCTCTAGACGGAAACTCCAGTATCTGGTCAAATGGAAGGGTTATGCTCAGGAAGATAATTCCTGGGTTTTTGCCTCTGATGTCCATGCCCCAGATCTTGTTCGTGCCTTTCATGTGGCTCATCCTGGTCGGCCTGGGGGTTCTGGTGAGGGTTCGGTGACCCCTCCTCAAGGGGGGGGTACTGTTGTGAATTCTGTGGCTGAGTTCACTTCTGTGGTCACAAGTGGTATTGCAGTCTCTGGGCTTCCTCCCTCAGGTGTTTTGGTGAGCTCGTTGGCTGCCTTGCTATTTAGCTCCACCTGAGTCTGTCTTCCTTGCTCCTTGTCAATGTTCCAGTGTTGGATCTGAGCTACTGCATCTTTCCTTGGGCCTGTTGCTCTGCTAGATAAGTGCTTCTAGTTTGTTTTCTGTTTTTTTCTGTCCAGCTTGCTATTGTCTTTTGCTGGAAGCTCTGAGAAGCAGAGGGGTGCACCGCCGTGCTGTTAGTTCGGCACGGTGGGTCTTTTTGCCCCTTTGCGTGGTTTTCGTTTTAGGGTTTTTTGTAGACTGCATAGTTCTCTTTGCTATCCTCGCTCTGTCTAGAATATCGGGCCTCACTTTGCTGAATCTATTTCATTCCTACGTTTGTCTTTTCATCTTGCTAACAGTCATTATATGTGGGGGGCTGCCTATTCCTTTGGGGTTTTTCTCTGAGGTAAGTCAGGCTTGTATTTCTATCTTCAGGCTAGTCAGCTCCTCAGGCAGTGCCGAGTTGCATAGGTAGTTGTTAGGCGCAATCCACTGCTGCTTATAGTTGTGTGAGGATAGATCAGGTACTGCAGTCTACAGAGATTCCACGTCTCAGAGCTCGTCCTATTGTTTTTGGTTATTGCCAGATCTCTGTATGTGCGCTGATTACTGCACGCTGTGTTGCCTGATTGCCAGCCATAACACATTCCATCCCAGGCATTTCAAGCGCGTACTCGTCGACAAATGACAATGAAGTCATACGACAGCAACGTGTGCGCTAATGTCAGCTGCCAGCCTCCGATTGGCTGGCGGCTTTTAACTATTGCTGCGTGGATCTGCACGGCAATAAAGTATAACTGAACCTGCGTCTCGGACGTTCAGTTACTGCACTGGCAGAAGCCTGCTGCTGGGGCCTGATGAGCAGAAGAGATCGCATACGCCAGTCAGAGCAATAATACCCTGATGGCGGCCCTGTGTGTTACCAATGGTTTTCTTGATGACTGTGGTCCCAACTGCTTTGAGATCATTAACCAGTTCCCCCATGTAGTTCTAGGCTGATCTCTCACCTTTCTCATGATCCAAGATACCTGACGAGGTGAGATTTTGCATGGTGCCCCAGATCGATGTCTGTTAGCCGTCGAGTTCCCATCGCTACACAGGGGGAATCTCGAACCATGTCCACTGTGGTCTCCCATTCTCCTCCAGCCGCAGTGGAACCTGCTCAGCAGAGACATAGATCCGCGTCTGGCTCAAGCTGATACTGTGCGCTTATGTACTGCTGTCTTTTCAGGCTCTGCCTTTGTAGCAGCACTGTTCAGCAGCGAGCAGGCGTTTCAGGAATAAGTCCTGCTTTTCCCACACTGAGCATGCCCAAGGGACGACTTCCCATTGGAGGTCGGGGGTCACATGCTCAGGTCCTGTTGTGGCTCCTATTGGACCATCAGGAAGGTCCCGGAGCGCTACTGCTATAAAAGGTTCGCATGGCCGCTCGGCCATGCGCAAGTGTAAACTTTTTAATGTGTGTGTTTGGATGAATGCCTGGCGATGGATGAAAGCTCCTAATCATTCCCATCCCTAGTGTTGTTGCCTGCTCGCGAATGATATAGCTACCTAGCGCCCGACAGTGCTATACTGCACAATTGCACAAGTTGCTGAATCTAGTTAGCAGCGACCACCAGAGCGGCGCCGTGAGCAGATAGTGCGCTTTCCTAGCCCTACTTAGGGTGGTTAGTGGCGTCTGCCAGGGTGGCGCTGCATGCACTCCTGTGCAGAAAATATTTACTTTAGTTTCCCTGGCACGGCAGTAGTAGCGGTGTTGAGCGCAAGAGATCTAGAAGGACTCTTACCCTGAGTCTTGGGGCAGAGTTCTATGTCACCTTGCTTGCGCGCTCTGTGCGGTATTGCGGCCCTGTGACGCAACAGGGTTCGCTTCCTTCATGCCGGGTGAAAGTAACCCGTGTGTGTACTCACATTATACCGCCATATAGTCCATCATTACCAAGCGGCAGATGTCTTAACTGCACGGTGGACCCCGGACTGCGAATGCACCTTATATCATCTCCAATTATTATTTGGTGCGTTCCGCCAGTCCTAACAGATGTCGATTGACAGTCATTTTGTTTTTCTTCCATTTTCTTACTATTGCACCAACAGTTGTCTCCTTCTCACCCAGCATCTTACTTATGGTTTTGTAGCCCATTTCAGCTTTGTGCAGGTCTATGATCTTGTCCCTGACATCCTTATAAAGCTCTTTGGTCTTGCCCATGTTGCAGAGGTTAGAGTCTGATTGATTAATTGAGTCTGTGGACAGGAGTCTTTTATAGAGGTGACTATGTAAGACAGATGTCTTTAATGCAGGTAACAAGTTGATTAGGAGCATTTAACTGGTCTGTAGGAGCCAGAACTCTTAATGGTTTGTAGGGGATCAAATACTTATTTCTGACTGTAAAATGCAAATAAATTTATATCATTTATACAATGTGATTTTCTGGATTTTATTTTTGATATTCTATATCTCAATGTTAAAATTAACCTACCCTTAAAATTATATACTGTTCATGTCTTTGTCAGTGGACAAACTTACAAAATCAGCAAGGGATCAAATAATTATTTCCCCCACTGTATTTCATTTAAAGAAACCATTTTTGGGATTTGTCACTTGACATTAGATAAAAAAAAGTTTCAGTATCGACCCGTGATAAAAATGTGAAATTAAAGACCTTGTCATGTAAAATATTATTATATGATATCAAAAGGAATAAAACAAAACAAAGTTAATATTTTGGGTTTTTTTTTTTTAGTTTTTTCTGTAGCAGCCAGATCTCATCCTTCTTTTATTCCAATGAACAAAACCCGTCGGCTCACTGAACAGCGGACATTTGGATATATTTTACAAAAGGGGCAAAAGTTCCCTGAAAACATGAGGCTTGCTGAGCTTTGGGATTTTTTCTAGGTTTGAACTTTGTGTCTCCAGCGTGTGGTAATAACAGTACACGTAACAGGGCTGGGCCGTGACAGGCGAGCGCTGGATTCCAGCGTGTCATGTAACCCTTGACATGCCGGCAGTAATGCAAATTACAGACTTGAAAGGACTCATGTTACCTTGACCCCTTGGTGAGAAGACTTACGTTGTTGTCCTAGAACTAATTTAGGACACACGACTAGTTGCCGATCAGTCTAGAGAGCGTTATATAACTTTACGCCATTTAGGGAAAAACCTGGCACTTCCTCTTACCTGTGTAATATACCGTATTTACTTCCTCTTACCTGTGTAATAAACCATATACACTTCCTCTTACCTGTGTAATATACCGTATACACTTCATCTTACCTGTGTAATATACCGTATACACTTCATCTTACCTGTGTAATATACCGTATACACTTCCTCTTACCTGTGTAATATACCGTATACACTTCCTCTTACCTGTGTAATATACCGTATACACTTCCTCTTACCTGTGTAATATACCGTATACACTTCCTCTTACCTGTGTAATATACCGTATTTACTTCCTCTTACCTGTGTAATATACCGTATACACTTCCTCTTACCTGTGTAATATACAGTATACACTTCCTCTTACCTGTGTAATATACCGTATACACTTCCTCTTATCTGTGTAATATACCATATACACTTCCTATTACCTGTGTAATATACCGTATACACTTCCTCTTACCTGTGTAATATACTGTATACACTTCCTCTTACCTGTATAATATACCGTATTTACTTCCTCTTACCTGTGTAATATACCGTATACACTTCCTATTACCTGTGTAATATACCGTATACACTTCCTCTTACCTGTGTAATAGACCATATACACTTCCTCTTACCTGTGTAATATACCGTAAACACTTCCTCTTACCTGTGTAATATACCGTATTTACTTCCTCTTACCTGTGTAATATACCGTATACACGTCCTCTTACCTGTGTAATATACCGTAAACACTTCCTCTTACCTGTGTAATATACCGTATACACTTCCTCTTACCTGTGTAATATACCGTATACACTTCCTCTTACCTGTGTAATATACCGTATTTACTTCCTTTTACTTGTGTAATATACTGTATTTACGTCCTCTTACCTGTGTAATATACTGTATTTACGTCCTCTTACCTGTGTAATATACCGTATACACTTCCTATTACCTGTGTAATATACCGTATTTACTTCCTCTTACCTGTGTAATATACCGTATACACTTCCTGTTACCTGTGTAATATACCGTATACACTTCCTATTACCTGTGTAATATACCGTATACACTTCCTCTTACCTGTGTAATATACCGTATACACTTCCTCTTACCTGTGTAATATACCGTATTTACTTCCTCTTACCTGTGTAATATACCGTATTTACTTCCTCTTACCTGTGTAATATACCGTATACACTTCCTCTTACCTGTGTATCATACCGTATACACTTCCTATTACCTGTGTAATATACCATATACACTTCCTCTTACCTGTGTAATATACCGTATACACTTCCGCTTACCTGTGTAATATACTGTATTTACTTCCTCTTACCTGTGTAATATACTGTATTTACGTCCTCTTACCTGTGTAATATACCGTATACACTTCCTCTTACCTGTGTAATATACCGTATTTACTTCCTCTTACCTGTGTAATATACTGTATTTATGTCCTCTTACCTGTGTAATATACCGTATACACTTCCTATTACCTGTGTAATATACCGTATTTACTTCCTCTTACCTGTGTAATATACCGTATACACTTCCTATTACCTGTGTAATATACCGTATACACTTCCTCTTACCTGTGTAATATACCGTATACACTTCCTATTACCTGT
This sequence comes from Ranitomeya imitator, assembly GCF_032444005.1. NCBI lineage: Eukaryota > Metazoa > Chordata > Amphibia > Anura > Dendrobatidae > Ranitomeya > Ranitomeya imitator. The sequence continues at coordinate 173,192,173 of NC_091285.1, read as the reverse complement.
GTAATATACCGTATTTACTTCCTCTTACCCGTGTAATATACCGTATTTACTTCCTATTACCTGTGTAATATACCGTATACACTTCCTCTTACCTGTGTAATATACCGTATACACTTCCTATTACCTGTGTAATATACCATATACACTTCCTCTTACCTGTGTAATATACCGTATACACTTCCTCTTACCTGTGTAATATACCGTATACACTTCCTATTACCTGTGTAATATACCGTATTTACTTCCTCTTACCTGTGTAATATACCGTATACACTTCCTATTACCTGTGTAATATACCGTATACACTTCCTCTTACCTGTGTAATAGACCGTATACACTTCCTCTTACCTGTGTAATATACCGTAAACACTTCCTCTTACCTGTGTAATATACCGTATTTACTTCCTCTTACCTGTGTAATAAACCGTATACACGTCCTCTTACCTGTGTAATATACCGTATACACTTCCTCTTACCTGTGTAATATACCGTATACACTTCCTCTTACCTGTGTAATATACCGTATTTACTTCCTCTTACCTGTGTAATATACCGTATACACGTCCTCTTACCTGTGTAATATACCGTATACACTTCCTCTTACCTGTGTAATATACCGTATACACTTCCTCTTACCTGTGTAATATACCGTATACACTTCCTCTTACCTGTGTAATATACTGTATACACTTCCTCTTACCTGTGTAATATACCGTATACACTTCCTCTTACCTGTGTAATATACCGTATACACTTCCTCTTACCTGTGTAATATACTGTATTTACGTCCTCTTACCTGTGTAATATACCGTATACACTTCCTCTTACCTGTGTAATATACCGTATTTACTTCCTCTTACCTGTGTAATATACTGTATTTATGTCCTCTTACCTGTGTAATATACCGTATACACTTCCTATTACCTGTGTAATATACCGTATTTACTTCCTCTTACCTGTGTAATATACCGTATACACTTCCTATTACCTGTGTAATATACCGTATACACTTCCTCTTACCTGTGTAATATACCGTATACACTTCCTATTACCTGTGTAATATACCGTATTTACTTCCTCTTACCTGTGTAATATACCGTATTTACTTCCTATTACCTGTGTAATATACCGTATACACTTCCTCTTACCTGTGTAATATACCGTATACACTTCCTATTACCTGTGTAATATACCATATACACTTCCTCTTACCTGTGTAATATACCGTATACACTTCCTCTTACCTGTGTAATATACCGTATACACTTCCTATTACCTGTGTAATATACCGTATTTACTTCCTCTTACCTGTGTAATATACCGTATACACTTCCTATTACCTGTGTAATATACCGTATACACTTCCTCTTACCTGTGTAATAGACCGTATACACTTCCTCTTACCTGTGTAATATACCGTAAACACTTCCTCTTACCTGTGTAATATACCGTATTTACTTCCTCTTACCTGTGTAATATACCGTATACACGTCCTCTTACCTGTGTAATATACCGTATACACTTCCTCTTACCTGTGTAATATACCGTATACACTTCCTCTTACCTGTGTAATATACCGTATACACTTCCTCTTACCTGTGTAATATACCGTATTTACTTCCTTTTACTTGTGTAATATACTGTATTTACGTCCTCTTACCTGTGTAATATACCGTATTTACTTCCTCTTACCTGTGTAATATACCGTATACACTTCCTCTTACCTGTGTAATATACCGTATATACTTCATCTTACCTGTGTAATATACCGTATACACTTCCTCTTACCTGTGTAATATACCGTATACACTTCCTCTTACCTGTGTAATATACCGTATTTACTTCCTCTTACCTGTGTAATATACGGTATACACTTCCTCTTACCTGTGTAATATACCGTATACATTTCCTCTTACCTGTGTAATATACTGTATACACTTCCTCTTACCTGTGTAATATACCGTATACACTTCCTCTTACCTGTGTAATATACCGTATACACTTCCTATTACCTGTGTAATATACCGTATTTACTTCCTCTTACCTGTGTAATATACCGTATACACTTCCTATTACCTGTGTAATATACCGTATACACTTCCTCTTACCTGTGTAATAGACCGTATACACTTCCTCTTACCTGTGTAATATACCGTAAACACTTCCTCTTACCTGTGTAATATACCGTATTTACTTCCTCTTACCTGTGTAATAAACCGTATACACGTCCTCTTACCTGTGTAATATACCGTATACACTTCCTCTTACCTGTGTAATATACCGTATACACTTCCTCTTACCTGTGTAATATACCGTATTTACTTCCTCTTACCTGTGTAATATACCGTATACACGTCCTCTTACCTGTGTAATATACCGTATACACTTCCTCTTACCTGTGTAATATACCGTATACACTTCCTCTTACCTGTGTAATATACCGTATACACTTCCTCTTACCTGTGTAATATACTGTATACACTTCCTCTTACCTGTGTAATATACCGTATACACTTCCTCTTACCTGTGTAATATACCGTATACACTTCCTCTTACCTGTGTAATATACTGTATTTACGTCCTCTTACCTGTGTAATATACCGTATACACTTCCTCTTACCTGTGTAATATACCGTATTTACTTCCTCTTACCTGTGTAATATACTGTATTTATGTCCTCTTACCTGTGTAATATACCGTATACACTTCCTATTACCTGTGTAATATACCGTATTTACTTCCTCTTACCTGTGTAATATACCGTATACACTTCCTATTACCTGTGTAATATACCGTATACACTTCCTCTTACCTGTGTAATATACCGTATACACTTCCTATTACCTGTGTAATATACCGTATTTACTTCCTCTTACCTGTGTAATATACCGTATTTACTTCCTATTACCTGTGTAATATACCGTATACACTTCCTCTTACCTGTGTAATATACCGTATACACTTCCTATTACCTGTGTAATATACCATATACACTTCCTCTTACCTGTGTAATATACCGTATACACTTCCTCTTACCTGTGTAATATACCGTATACACTTCCTATTACCTGTGTAATATACCGTATTTACTTCCTCTTACCTGTGTAATATACCGTATACACTTCCTATTACCTGTGTAATATACCGTATACACTTCCTCTTACCTGTGTAATAGACCGTATACACTTCCTCTTACCTGTGTAATATACCGTAAACACTTCCTCTTACCTGTGTAATATACCGTATTTACTTCCTCTTACCTGTGTAATATACCGTATACACGTCCTCTTACCTGTGTAATATACCGTATACACTTCCTCTTACCTGTGTAATATACCGTATACACTTCCTCTTACCTGTGTAATATACCGTATACACTTCCTCTTACCTGTGTAATATACCGTATTTACTTCCTTTTACTTGTGTAATATACTGTATTTACGTCCTCTTACCTGTGTAATATACCGTATTTACTTCCTCTTACCTGTGTAATATACCGTATACACTTCCTCTTACCTGTGTAATATACCGTATATACTTCATCTTACCTGTGTAATATACCGTATACACTTCCTCTTACCTGTGTAATATACCGTATACACTTCCTCTTACCTGTGTAATATACCGTATTTACTTCCTCTTACCTGTGTAATATACGGTATACACTTCCTCTTACCTGTGTAATATACCGTATACATTTCCTCTTACCTGTGTAATATACTGTATACACTTCCTCTTACCTGTGTAATATACCGTATTTACTTCCTTTTACCTGTGTAATATACTGTATTTACGTCCTCTTACCTGTGTAATATACCGTATTTACTTCCTCTTACCTGTGTAATATACCGTATACACTTCCTCTTACCTGTATAATATACCGTATACACTTCCTATTACCTGTGTAATATACCGTATTTACTTCCTCTTACCTGTGTAATATACCGTATTTACTTCCTATTACCTGTGTAATATACCGTATACACTTCCTCTTACCTGTGTAATATACCGTATACACTTCCTATTACCTGTGTAATATACCGTATACACTTCCTCTTACCTGTGTAATATACCGTATACACTTCCGCTTACCTGTGTAATATACCGTATTTACTTCCTCTTACCTGTGTAATATACTGTATTTACGTCCTCTTACCTGTGTAATATACCATATTTACTTCCTCTTACCTGTGTAATATACCGTATACACTTCCTATTACCTGTGTAATATACCGTATTTACTTCCTCTTACCTGTGTAATATACCGTATACACTTCCTATTACCTGTGTAATATACCGTATTTACTTCCTCTTACCTGTGTAATATACCGTATACACTTCCTCTTACCTGTATAATATACCGTATACACTTCCTATTACCTGTGTAATATACCGTATTTACTTCCTCTTACCTGTGTAATATACCGTATTTACTTCCTATTACCTGTGTAATATACCGTATACACTTCCTCTTACCTGTGTAATATACCGTATACACTTCCTATTACCTGTGTAATATACCGTATACACTTCCTCTTACCTGTGTAATATACCGTATACACTTCCGCTTACCTGTGTAATATACCGTATTTACTTCCTCTTACCTGTGTAATATACTGTATTTACGTCCTCTTACCTGTGTAATATACCATATTTACTTCCTCTTACCTGTGTAATATACCGTATACACTTCCTATTACCTGTGTAATATACCGTATTTACTTCCTCTTACCTGTGTAATATACCGTATACACTTCCTATTACCTGTGTAATATACCGTATTTACTTCCTCTTACCTGTGTAATATACCGTATACACTTCCTCTTACCTGTGTAATATACCGTATACACTTCCTATTACCTGTGTAATATACCGTATACACTTCCTCTTACCTGTGTAATATACCATATACACTTCCTCTTACCTGTGTAATATACCGTATTTACTTCCTCTTACCTGTGTAATATACTGTATTTACTTCCTCTTACCTGTGTAATATACTGTATTTACGTCCTCTTACCTGTGTAATATGCCATATACACTTCCTCTTACCTGTGTAATATACAGTATTTACTTCCTCTTACCTGTGTAATATACTGTATTTACGTCCTCTTACCTGTGTAATATACCGTATACACTTCCTATTACCTGTGTAATATACCGTATTTACTTCCTCTTACCTGTGTAATATACCGTATACACTTCCTCTTACCTGTGTAATATACTGTATACACTTCCTATTACCTGTGTAATATACCGTATACACTTCCTCTTACCTGTGTAATATACCATATACACTTCCTCTTACCTGTGTAATTTACCGTATTTACTTCCTCTTACCTGTGTAATATACTGTATACACTTCCTCTTACCTGTGTAATATACCGTATTTACTTCCTTTTACCTGTGTAATATACTGTATTTACGTCCTCTTACCTGTGTAATATACCGTATTTACTTCCTCTTACCTGTGTAATATACCGTATACACTTCCACTTACCTGTGTATCATACCGTATACACTTCCTATTACCTGTGTAATATACCGTATTTACTTCCAATTACCTGTGTAATATACCGTATTTACTTCCTATTACCTGTGTAATATACCGTATACACTTCCTCTTACCTGTGTAATATACCGTATACACTTCCTATTACCTGTGTAATATACCATATACACTTCCTCTTACCTGTGTAATATACCGTATACACTTCCGCTTACCTGTGTAATATACTCTATTTACTTCCTCTTACCTGTGTAATATACTGTATTTACGTCCTCTTACTTGTGTAATATACCGTATACACTTCCTCTTACCTGTGTAATATACCGTATTTACTTCCTCTTACCTGTGTAATATACTGTATTTATGTCCTCTTACCTGTGTAATATACCGTATACACTTCCTATTACCTGTGTAATATACCGTATTTACTTCCTCTTACCTGTGTAATATACTGTATACACTTCCTCGTACCTGTGTAATATACCGTATACACTTCCTATTACCTGTGTAATATACCGTATACACTTCCTCTTACCTGTGTAATATACCATATACACTTCCTTTTACCTGTGTAATATACCGTATACACTTCCTCTTACCTGTGTAATATACCGTATACACTTCCTATTACCTGTGTAATATACCGTATTTACTTCCTCTTACCTGTGTAATATACCGTATTTACTTCCTATTACCTGTGTAATATACCGTATACACTTCCTCTTACCTGTGTAATATACCGTATACACTTCCTATTACCTGTGTAATATACCATATACACTTCCTCTTACCTGTGTAATATACCGTATACACTTCCTCTTACCTGTGTAATATACCGTATACACTTCCGCTTACCTGTGTAATATACCGTATTTACTTCCTCTTACCTGTGTAATATACTGTATTTACGTCCTCTTACCTGTGTAATATACCATATTTACTTCCTCTTTCCTGTGTAATATACCGTATTTATTTCCTCTTACCTGTGTAATATACCATATACACTTCCTCTTACCTGTGTAATATACTGTACACACTTCCTATTACCTGTGTAATATACCGTATTTACTTCCTCTTACCTGTGTAATATACCGTATTTACGTCCTCTTACCTGTGTAATATACCGTATACACTTCCTATTACCTGTGTAATATACCATATACACTTCCTCTTACCTGTGTAATATACCGTATACAGTTCCTCTTACCTGTGTAATATACCGTATACACTTCCTATTACCTGTGTAATATACCGTATTTACTTCCTCTTACCTGTGTAATATACCGTATTTACTTCCTATTACCTGTGTAATATACCGTATACACTTCCTCTTACCTGTGTAATATACCGTATACACTTCCTATTACCTGTGTAATATACCATATACACTTCCTATTACCTGTGTAATATACCGTATTTACTTCCTCTTACCTGTGTAATATACCGTATACACTTCCTCTTACCTGTGTAATATACCTTATACACTTCCTATTACCTGTGTAATATACCGTATACACTTCCTCTTACCTGTGTAATATACAGTATACACTTCCTCTTACCTGTGTAATATACCGTGTTTACTTCCTCTTACCTGTGTAATATACCGTATACACTTCCACTTACCTGTGTAATATACTGTATACACTTCCTCTTACCTGTGTAATATACCGTATTTACTTCCTTTTACCTGTGTAATATACTGTATTTACGTCCTCTTACCTGTGTAATATACCGTATTTACTTCCTCTTACCTGTGTAATATACCGTATACACATCCTCTTACCTGTGTAATATACCGTATACACTTCCTATTACCTGTGTAATATACCGTATTTACTTCCTCTTACCTGTGTAATATACCGTATTTACTTCCTATTACCTGTGTAATATACCGTATACACTTCCTCTTACCTGTGTAATATACCGTATACACTTCCTATTACCTGTGTAATATACCATATACACTTCCTCTTACCTGTGTAATATACCGTATACACTTCCGCTTACCTGTGTAATATACTGTAATTACTTCCTCTTACCTGTGTAATATACTGTATTTACGTCCTCTTACCTGTGTAATATACCGTATACACTTCCTCTTACCTGTGTAATATACTGTATTTACTTCCTCTTACCTGTGTAATATACTGTATTTACGTCCTCTTACCTGTGTAATATACCGTATACACTTCCTATTACCTGTGTAATATACCGTATTTACTTCCTCTTACCTGTGTAATATACCATATACACTTCCTCTTACCTGTGTAATATACTGTATTTACGTCCTCTTACCTGTGTAATATACCGTATACACTTCCTATTACCTGTGTAATATACCGTATACACTTCCTCTTACCTGTGTAATATACCATATACACTTCCTCTTACCTGTGTAATATACCGTATTTACTTCCTCTTACCTGTGTAATATACCGTATACACTTCCTCTTACCTGTGTAATATACTGTATACACTTCCTCTTACCTGTGTAATATACCATATTTACTTCCTTTTACCTGTGTAATATACTGTATTTACGTCCTCTTACCTGTGTAATATACCGTATTTACTTCCTCTTACCTGTGTAATATACCGTATACACTTCCTATTACCGGTGTAATATACCGTATACACTTCCTATTACCTGTGTAATATACCGTATTTACTTCCTCTTACCTGTGTAATATACCGTATTTACTTCCTATTACCTGTGTAATATACCGTATACACTTCCTCTTACCTGTGTAATATACCGTATACACTTCCTATTACCTGTGTAATATACCATATACACTTCCTCTTACCTGTGTATTATACCGTATACACTTCCTCTTACCTGTAATATACCGTATACACTTCCTCTTACCTGTGTAATATACCGTATACACTTCCGCTTACCTGTGTACTATACCGTATTTACTTCCTCTTACCTGTGTAATATACTGTATTTACGTCCTCTTACCTGTGTAATATACCGTATTTACGTCCTCTTACCTGTGTAATATACCATATTTACTTCCTCTTACCTGTGTAATAAACCATATACACTTCCTCTTACCTGTGTAATATACCGTATACACTTCATCTTACCTGTGTAATATACCGTATACACTTCATCTTACCTGTGTAATATACCGTATACACTTCCTCTTACCTGTGTAATATACCGTATACACTTCCTCTTACCTGTGTAATATACCGTATACACTTCCTCTTACCTGTGTAATATACCGTATACACTTCCTCTTACCTGTGTAATATACCGTATTTACTTCCTCTTACCTGTGTAATATACCGTATACACTTCCTCTTACCTGTGTAATATACAGTATACACTTCCTCTTACCTGTGTAATATACCGTATACACTTCCTCTTATCTGTGTAATATACCGTATACACTTCCTATTACCTGTGTAATATACTGTATACACTTCCTCTTACCTGTATAATATACCGTATTTACTTCCTCTTACCTGTGTAATATACCGTATACACTTCCTATTACCTGTGTAATATACCGTATACACTTCCTCTTACCTGTGTAATAGACCATATACACTTCCTCTTACCTGTGTAATATACCGTAAACACTTCCTCTTACCTGTGTAATATACCGTATTTACTTCCTCTTACCTGTGTAATATACCGTATACACGTCCTCTTACCTGGCAGACGCGGTACTGAATAAGGTGCGCGTCTCTGACTGGGGAGCACATAGAGAGCTGCACGTAAAGGTGGTCTGTGCCAGTTCCCCCCTAGCATCACTCCCCCCCCCCCCCCCTTTAGTGATGCACTAATTGGAAGACCCCCAGCCGGCCAGTGGGCACTAGAGGGGAGGGGTCCTACGGCCACTCCTACAGGGGTTAAATCCAGGTGTCCGGCCGAGAACTTTCTCTTTCACTCTCGGCAGGACACCTGGAAGCGTTTGTCCCTGCATCCCTGTAGTAATGTCGGACCCCCTGGTCGAGGCCCTGCGGAAAGGATTGGAACAGAGAGGTGAGCACTGGCTTCAGGCCATCCTTACCGGCCTCAGGGCTCACCTCCCTGGGCCTTCTCCTGACCCCGCTCTGTGTTTCCTCACCCCTTCGTCCCCTGGCCCCATAGGTCCGTCCTCCATTACCCCTTTGTCCCCTGGTCCCGTATGTTCGTCCTATATTACCCCATCGCCCTCTGGTCCCCTGGGTCCGTCCCTTAGTATCCCTTCTCCAGGGCTGTTCTCCCTCACCCCTCCGCCATCGGGCCCCCTCGGGCCTAGCTCACCTCCAAGACCTTCGGGAACACCAGCGCCCTGCGGTCCGTCGTTAGGCCCGGCCCCGATCGGTGGACAGAGGCCCCTCTCTGCGCCGCTGTCTGTGCCGGACCCCTCGGCTGTAGGGGGTCTGGGGGCCTCTCGAAAGCGGCGGGGTAGAGCCGGGCGTCGCACCCGTCGGAGGGTGGCCGGCATCTCCTCGCCGGTTCTTGTCCGGACTCCGGTGGGGGCAGATGGCAGTGATGGGCAGCCGGCTCCGTCCCGGCTGTGCGGGGCTACATCCGGCGGCGCCCGGCGGCGGACGGTGTCGCCCCCTTCCCCGGCCGCTCCGGAGAGGCCGGTGGTGGCGCCGGGTGGCAGGCGATCCGCCCGCTTGCCCCGCGCCCCGGAGCGGCTCCAGGTCGGGGAGGGGAGGGCCTCGCCGCCTCGCAGCTGCAGGCGTCTTCCGGAGGCCTCGGACACCGCTCGGAGTGCTGGGGAGGCTCCGCCCAGCCACTTCCGGTCCCCGCCCACCCACTTCCGGTCGCTGGAGATCAGCGCTGAACACAGCGCTGGCCAGTCCTCGGTTGCCTTCCCTGCGGGCACATATACGCCGCCCGCAGGGGGTAAACTGGGGGCTGGTTTTAACCCCTCACTTTCCCCACAGTGCGCTGATCGGTCGAAATCGACCGATCAGCGTGCTGATTTATCACCTGGCCTGACCACCAGCCTACCCCCGGCAGACGCAGCCCTGATGCCTGTACGGGGGTATCAGGGGTCAGGCCGGAGAGGTCACAGGGCGGCTGAAGAGCGCGTTGTTCGGTCCCATGGGACCGAGCAAGGCGCTCAACAGCCGCGCAGCGGGAATCATGGCGACACCTCAGTAAACGCACCAAGCACAAACACATTATCACCTCCCCCCACTGCCCAAAACCTAAATAAAAATTATCCGGTAACCGCTGCCCCATCAAATCCCAGCAATGGGGATGAATATGGTTACCTCCTGACGCCCCCCCTTCCGATTAGCGTTACAGGACCATCTACGGCCAATTATCCCCCTCTGTCTACTGATAGAATCCCCCCCATTGCACCGCATAATAACGGCGGACGAAGGCGTAGGCGCCGCACGTCCTCCAAATCTTCCTCCGATAACTCCCGTCGCCGTTCCCGCTACTCCTCTAAACGCCCCTCCCGTCACCGTCGCAGACGCAGCTCCCATAGGAGCCGCCGCAGATCCCGGGCCTCAGGATGGCTTTCATCAGCAACATCCGAGGGGTCCGAGGTATCGCTAAGTCCGGATAAGATTCATCGTGAACGTGGCAAGTCCTCTAAATCGCGGGCACCCTCTAGGGCTTTCAGCCGGGGAGAACAATCCCCCGCGGCTTCCAGCCACAACAACCATCACGCAGTCGCTGAAGACGGAGCCATCAATCCGCCACTATGTGGTAGTAATCGGGCTCCCCCCGCGGCTTCCAGCCACAACTATCACCGCGCAGTCGCTGAAGACGGAGCCATCAATCCGCCACTATGTGGTAGTAATCGGGCTCCAACGCACGACACTCAGCACATCGGCCAGTCCCACGCTGTAGCGGGAGCCAGAGTTTCCCCGTCCTGCGACATCCCCCCGTCAACATCGGCGGGGGTTCCTCCAGGATCGGTGTCCACTCGTCCAGAATCACACAGCGGTGAGTGTTCCAAGGGTAGCGAGGAAACGTTACGCTACGGGGTTAATGTGAAGGAAATGGAGCTAACTTCAGCGTTAAAGGAGATAATCCTGCAATTATCTCAGGCAAGGGGAAATGTGGTGAACAATTCAATACCACAATCCGCTAATCTACACAAAGACGCCTTCTTCTGCGGGATCAGTCCGCTAGGCGCTCATATAGACCAGGAAACGAGACTGAAGATATGGAGCAACGATTACATAGATATATGGTCGCTGTTATCAGCCGACCAACAAACGGTGGATAAAGCGAACGATAGGGGTTTTGATAAGGGGAGATCGAAAATTGCTCTAACCATGAATAATTGGATCCAGGCCTTCGCAGTATTGGGCTGTATTATGGGCCAGAAACATCCGGAACGCTGCTCCGAATTGTTTATATATCAAGACATGATATATAGTTCGTACAAGTCGCACGGCGGTTCAGCCTGGCGAAGGTACGACGAGGAGTTCCGCAGGCGTCTGGCCCTACAGCCCAATCTAGGCTGGGGGGTAAAAGCGACAGACGTGTGGTTGCGTATGATGTTGTCTCAAAAGCAGCCCCCCTTTTCAGCCACGACCACTAATTACTCCGGAGCCGCAGGTCAGAACTCAGTGGTCGTGCGAAAACCCGGGGCCTGCTGGCTATATAACGAGGGAAACTGCCGTTTCCACGCGCTATGCAAGTTCAGACACGAATGCTCCGCTTGCGGGGGGGGACACCAAGCATCAAGGTGCACTCGTCAGCCGCACAAAGGGCCTACAAGGCAGAACCCCAGTGAGCGTAACCGCGATGGCCCCCTGGCTAAAGCTCTACCCCAATAAGAAAGCGGCTCAGCAGCTGCAGGCGGGCTTCACCGACGGGTTCTTTATTCCCTTTAGGCTAACAAGAACGCCAACCCTATCCGATAACCTTAAATCGGCTCGCGAATTCCCCAAAATTCTTAGGCAAAAAATTGGAAAGGAGGTAGAATTGGGTAGGGTAGCAGGCCCCTTTACGTCGCTCCCCTTCAAAAACATTAAAATATCACCGTTAGGCATCATACCAAAAAAGGAACCCGGTAAATACCGCCTAATCCATCATTTATCTCACCCAAAGGGCGATTCGGTTAACGACGCAATTACTCCAGAAGAAGCTTCTGTCTCATACGCGTCTTTTGATAGGGCGGTAGAATTAGTGCGGGCGGCCGGGACCGGCGCCCTGCTAGCCAAATCGGACATTGAATCGGCATTCGGTTTACTACCCGTGCACCCCGAATGTTTCCACCAGCTGGGCTGCAAAGTGGACCAACACTATTACTTCGACATGTGCCTCCCAATGGGATGTTCCATCTCATGTCACTATTTCGAGCTATTCAGCACCTTCCTAGATTGGGTAGTTCAGTACGAAACGGGCAGTAAATCCCTAATTCACTACCTCGACGATTTCCTGTTCGTCGGCCCCAGAAATTCTAAACTCTGCTCCGATCTACTAGAAAAATTCAAATTTATCTCACTCAAATTTGGCGTGCCATTGTCACCGGAGAAAACGGAGGGTCCATGTAATGTATTGCCCTTTCTGGGCATTGAAATAGACACCAACTTGATGGTGTTCCGCTTACCAGAGGATAAAATACAAAAAACCCTGCAAATGTTGAAAGGCTTCCGCGAAGTTAAAAAGGTAACCCTACAGCAAATGCAGGCGTTATTGGGTCTACTGACGTTTGCCTGCCGCGTAATGCCGGTCGGCAGAGCATTCTCGCGCAGACTATCTCTGGCAACAAAAGGCGCTTCGCAGCCCGGCCATAGAATTAGGCTCACTCGTTCGCTAAAAGCTGATCTGCTGGTATGGCAGACGTTCCTGCAATCGTACAACGGTCACACGTGTGTCATGGCTAGAGAGATCACAAGCAAGGAATTAGGGCTGACAATAGGGTGGAACAAAAAGGAGGGTTTCGCAGCAATCTATAAAAACCAATGGTGCAAATTAATTGTGGCGTGTTATCCCCTTGTAGCTGGTGGTGACGAATCACGATACCGCCTCTTCCTCTCACATATTTTCCAATCCGCGCGTTGAATTTCCTTCTTGTCCGCTCTATGGCTTTTTTATCTCTTACACCTCGCCACACGGCCCGTGGTGTTATATCCGACCACACCAGTATTATGTTCCTGAATAGGCAGTTGAACCTTTCCATATCCGTTGTCACCCATTTGTACAATTCGGCCACCTTTTGTTTGCCGAGGTCATTGCCACACGCATGTACCACCATTCTCACCAGGTGTTCCGCCATCCTTGCTATGCCAACCATCTCTTTGAACACCTGTCTCCACTGGAGGCCTCTGACACCCCTCCTTTTTTTTTTTTTTTTTTTTTCGGGAGGTAAAGATTTGTCCCTCCTGGCCGCCGTTCGGCCCTCTTTTCGGCCCAGTAAACGTAGGAATCTCCTACAACCCAAACTTCAACCCCTGTAAGAGACAACACATGTTAATTAAGCAAGTCGGGTCTTATGTATCTGGCGAAGCATGCGGACTTCCAACGACTCATTCTCTGCAACTCGGCCTCTGACACTCCTGCCCTGGCCGCTTCTGTGGCTGAACCTATGCGAAACGAATGTGTTCCGTACTCCTTTGGATTTGCGCCGGCTTTTTCCAAGCATAGCTTGAACATCGCCTGAAATTGGTACTTGGTCAGAGGGGACCCGTCTGTATGAGTGAAGAAAAATCTACCAGCGTGTCTTATCCCGGCGTATCTTCTAACCATTTTTAGTGGGCCAGCTGGGCCATCTGTGGAGTTAACCAGTACCCATGTGCCCCTACCGGTGGGGTCGCATTTGGATTTTCTAACCCTGATGCGCAGGGCGTCACTGCATATAACTATGTCCTCATTAATTAGGCCTCCTTCCGACGTTTTTTTTTTTTTTTTTTTTTTTTGACCGCGGTAGCAATTCGCTGATATGCAGTGCTCCGAAAAAGACGGTCGCAAAAGCTGCTGATATGAGGGCCGCCTCATATTGCGATAAGCAGACCGACGGGGATATCGCAATCAGTTCCTGCAATAATCTCAGTGAAATGGGGCGGCGACATTCTTGACTTGGCTGAAGCCTCTTCCAACCTTTTATGGCTTGTCTTATGCAGAAGGACTTAGTTACGTCTACCCAACCCAATAATTGAAAGAAAAATGCTAGCCCCGATAATTTCCGTTGTGCCGAGGTGCCCGACGCCCCACCTTCCCTCATCCGTAATAGGAAATCGGTTGTCACCGCGCTTCGTGCTCGGTTGCATTTATCGACTGGCCTACCCTGAATTAATGAGCACCACTCCTCCCAAGCCTTACCATACACCTGCCAGGTAGCTGGCGAAACGGAGGCCCGGATTAAGGGCATCAATGATTGGCTACTGTGTCCCACAGGGACTGTGGACACAGAATACCCCGGTGTTGCGCGTTGGGCTGCTGGATTCTGAAAGCTTGCCAATTGGAAAATAACAATGGGTTAAAGATATTATCGTCAACTTCCGCCACCACGGTGGCTCTACACCAAATATTGTTTTCTAGGCATGTCAGTGCGAGCCGTCGCCAGAGAGCGAGTATGGGCAGGGATGAAGAGGACATGTGATTTAGACTCTTTGCTGTTTTCACATTTTTAGTTTGGAAACAAATGTTCATGTTCCTCAACTGATCGGCCCATAACTCCATCGCTGCTACTACCGCAAACAATTCCCATAGGGCTGGGTCTTGCCCCCACTTTGTTGTCGTCCATTTCTCTGGCCAACCAGATTTGCACCATTGGTTTTTATAGATTGCTGCAAAACCCTCTTTTTTGTTCCACCCTATTGTCAGCCCTAAATCCTCGCTTGTGATCTCTCTAGCCATGACGCACGTGTGACCGTTGTACGATTGTAGGAACGTCTGCCATACCAGCAGATCTGCTTTTAGCGAACGAGTGAGCCTAATTCTTTGGCCGGGCTGAGAAGCGCCTTTTGTTGCCAGAGATAGTCTGCGCGAGAATGCTCTGCCGACCGGCATTACGCGGCAGGCGAAGGTCAGTAGACCCAATAACGCCTGCATTTGCTGTAGGGTTACCTTGTTAACTTCGCGGAAGCCTTTCAATATTTGCTGGGTTTTTACAGCTAATCTACACAAAGACGCCTTCTTCTGCGGGATCCTGTGTCCACTGTCCCTGTGGGATACAGTGGCCAATCATTGATGCCCTTAATCCGGGCCTCCGTTTCGCCAGCTACCTGGCAGGTGTATGGTAAGGCTTGGGAGGAGTGGTGCTCACTAATTCGGGGTAGGCCAGTCGATAAATGCGATCAAGCACGAAGCGCGGTGACGACTGATTTTCTAATGCGGATGAGAGGAGATGGGGCGTCGGGCACCTCGGCACAACGGAAATTATCGGGGCTAGCATTTTTCTTTCAATTATTGGGATGGGTAGACGTAACTAAGTCCTTTTGCATAAGACAAGCCATAAAAGGTTGGAAAAGGCTTCAGCCAAGCCAAGAATGTCGCCGCCCCATTTCACTGAGACTATTGCAGGACCTGATTGCGTTATCCCCGTCAGTCTGCTCATCGCAATACGAAGCAGCCCTCTTATCGGCAGCTTTTGCGACCGTCTTTTTCGGAGCACTGCGTATCAGTGAATTGCTACCGCGGTCAAAAAACGCGTCGGAAGGCGGCCTAATTAATGAGGACATAGTAATATGCAGCGACGCCCTGCGCATCAGGGTTAGAAAATCCAAATGCGATCCCACCGGTAGGGGAACATGGGTCCTGGTTAACTCCACTGATGGCCCAGCTTGCCCGCTAAAAATGGTTAGAAGATTCGCCGAGATAAGACACGCTGGTAGATTTTTCTTCACTCATACAGACGGGTCCCCCCTGACCAAGTACCAATTCCAGGCGATATTCAAGCTATGCTTGGAAAAAAACGGCGCAAACCCAAAGGAGTACGGAACACATTCGTTCCGCATTGGGGCAGCCACGGAAGCGGCTAGGGCAGGAGTGCCAGAGGCCGAGGTGCAGAGAAGGGGTCGTTGGAAGTCCGCATGCTTCGCCAGATACATTAGACCCGACTTGCTTAATTAACATGTGTTGTCTCTTACAGGGGTTGAAGTTTGGGTGGTAGGAGATTCCTACGTTTACTGGGCCGAAAAGAGGGCCGAACGGCGGCCAGGAGGGATAAATCTTTACCTCCCGGGCATAAAAGTTAAATGGAGGGGTGTCAGAGGCCTCCAGTGGAAACAGGTGTTCAAAGAGATGGTTGGAATAGCAGGGATGGCGGAACACCCGGTGATAATGGTGGTACACGCGTGTGGCAATGACCTTGGCAAACAAAAGGTGGCCGAATTGTACAAATGGGTGACAACTGATATGGAAAGGTTCAGCTGTCTATTCAGGAACATGATACTGGTGTGGTCGGATATAACACCACGGGCCGTCTGGCACGGAGCAAGAGATAAAAAAGCCATAGAGCGGACAAGGAGCAAATTCAATGCTCGGATTGGAAAATATGTGAGAGGAAGAGGCGGTATCGTGATTCGTCACCACCAGCTACAAGGGGATAACACGCCACAACTAAGATCGGACGGAGTTCACCTAACGGACATTGGCCTCGATATTTTTCTGTCTGGTTTACAGGATGGGGTTGAACAGGCCCTAACATTGATGGGTGGGGTCGGAGTCCCGCGTAGGTAGTACACGGGATCCTCCGTGGCGGAAGAAGCGGGGGAGGGCAAAGGTCGTAACCGCTCGTTGGGCCAATTCCCCTGTCGATCACGGACAGGAGCTCGGCGCGAGCCGCTCGTTGCGATATGTAATTGCCCTTTCTCTGCTTATTTAATTAATAAACTGTGACCGACCTGTTCAACCCACCTAGGACTGTGTGTGTTTGATTACGGGACTGATGGGAGGGGGGAAGGCACTGGTTACGACACCCAGGTCTCCACAGTCTGGCAGACGCGGTACTGAATAAGGTGCGCGTCTCTGACTGGGGAGCACATAGAGAGCTGCACGTAAAGGTGGTCTGTGCCAGTTCCCCCCTAGCATCACTCCCCCCCCCCCTTTAGTGATGCACTAATTGGAAGACCCCCAGCCGGCCAGTGGGCACTAGAGGGGAGGGGTCCTACGGCCACTCCTACAGGGGTTAAATCCAGGTGTCCGGCCGAGAACTTTCTCTTTCACTCTCGGCAGGACACCTGGAAGCGTTTGTCCCACCCACCCTCCCTTTTAAAGGCTAATTATGATACTAACCCGCAGGAGAATGTAAATGTGTAAATTATGTTGTAATATTTAAAAAAAAAAAAAAAGTGTTTTTTTGCATACGTATGTGATATAACTAACCCTGGTAACCTTTATTAAGTCACAGCGGAAGAAGCGGGGGAGGGCAAAGGTCGTAACCGCTCGTTGGGCCAATTCCCCTGTCGATCACGGACAGGAGCTCGGCGCGAGCCGCTCGTTGCGATATGTAATTGCCCTTTCTCTGCTTATTTAATTAATAAACTGTGACCGACCTGTTCAACCCACCTAGGACTGTGTGTGTTTGATTACGGGACTGATGGGAGGGGGGAAGGCACTGGTTACGACACCCAGGTCTCCACAGTCTGTGTAATATACCGTATACACTTCCTCTTACCTGTGTAATATACCATATACACTTCCTCTTACCTGTGTAATATACCGTATACACTTCCTCTTACCTGTGTAATATACCGTATTTACTTCCTTTTACTTGTGTAATATACTGTATTTACGTCCTCTTACCTGTGTAATATACCGTATTTACTTCCTCTTACCTGTGTAATATACCGTATACACTTCCTCTTACCTGTGTAATATACCGTATATACTTCATCTTACCTGTGTAATATACCGTATACACTTCCTCTTACCTGTGTAATATACCGTATACACTTCCTCTTACCTGTGTAATATACCGTATACACTTCCTCTTACCTGTGTAATATACGGTATACACTTCCTCTTACCTGTGTCATATACCGTATACACTTCCTCTTACCTGTGTAATATACCGTATACACTTCCTCTTACCTGTGTAATATACCGTATACACTTCCTCTTACCTGTATAATATATCGTATTTACTTCCTCTTACCTGTGTAATATACCGTATACACTTCCTATTACCTGTGTAATATACCATATACACTTCCTCTTACCTGTGTAATATACCGTATACACTTCCTCTTACCTGTAATATACCGTATACACTTCCTCTTACCTGTGTAATATACCGTATACACTTCCTCTTACCTGTGTAATATACCGTATACACTTCCTCTTACCTGTGTAATATACCGTATACACTTCCTCTTACCTGTGTAATATACCGTATACACTTCCTCTTACCTGTGTAATATACCGTATTTACTTCCTCTTACCTGTGTAATATACCGTATACACTTCCTCTTACCTGTGTAATATACAGTATACACTTCCTCTTACCTGTGTAATATACCGTATACACTTCCTCTTATCTGTGTAATATACCGTATACACTTCCTATTACCTGTGTAATATACTGTATACACTTCCTCTTACCTGTATAATATACCGTATTTACTTCCTCTTACCTGTGTAATATACCGTATACACTTCCTATTACCTGTGTAATATACCGTATACACTTCCTCTTACCTGTGTAATAGACCATATACACTTCCTCTTACCTGTGTAATATACCGTAAACACTTCCTCTTACCTGTGTAATATACCGTATTTACTTCCTCTTACCTGTGTAATATACCGTATACACGTCCTCTTACCTGTGTAATATACCGTATACACTTCCTCTTACCTGTGTAATATACCATATACACTTCCTCTTACCTGTGTAATATACCGTAAACACTTCCTCTTACCTGTGTAATATACCGTATTTACTTCCTCTTACCTGTGTAATATACCGTATACACGTCCTCTTACCTGTGTAATATACCGTATTTACTTCCTCTTACCTGTGTAATATACCGTATACACTTCCTCTTACCTGTGTAATATACAGTATACACTTCCTCTTACCTGTATAATATACCGTATTTACTTCCTCTTACCTGTGTAATATACCGTATACACTTCCTCTTACCTGTGTAATATACCGTAAACACTTCCTCTTACCTGTGTAATATACCGTATTTACTTCCTCTTACCTGTGTAATATACCGTATACACGTCCTCTTACCTGTGTAATATACCGTATACACTTCCTCATACCTGTGTAATATACCGTATACACTTCCTCTTACCTGTGTAATATACCGTATACACTTCCTCTTACCTGTGTAATATACCGTATTTACTTCCTTTTACTTGTGTAATATACTGTATTTACGTCCTCTTACCTGTGTAATATACCGTATTTACTTCCTCTTACCTGTGTAATATACCGTATACACTTCCTCTTACCTGTGTAATATACCGTATATACTTCATCTTACCTGTGTAATATACCGTATACACTTCCTCTTACCTGTGTAATATACCGTATACACTTCCTCTTACCTGTGTAATATACCGTATACACTTCCTCTTACCTGTGTAATATACGGTATACACTTCCTCTTACCTGTGTCATATACCGTATACACTTCCTCTTACCTGTGTAATATACCGTATACACTTCCTCTTACCTGTGTAATATACCGTATACACTTCCTCTTACCTGTATAATATATCGTATTTACTTCCTCTTACCTGTGTAATATACCGTATACACTTCCTATTACCTGTGTAATATACCATATACACTTCCTCTTACCTGTGTAATATACCGTATACACTTCCTCTTACCTGTAATATACCGTATACACTTCCTCTTACCTGTGTAATATACCGTATACACTTCCGCTTACCTGTGTAATATACCGTATTTACTTCCTCTTACCTGTGTAATATACTGTATTTACATCCTCTTACCTGTGTAATATACCTTATTTACTTCCTCTCACCTGTGTAATATACCGTATTTACTTCCTCTTACCTGTGTAATATACCGTATACACTTCCTCTTACCTGTGTAATATACCATATACACTTCCTATTACCTGTGTAATATACCGTATACACTTCCTCTTACCTGTGTAATATACCGTATACACTTCCTCTTACCTGTGTAATATACCGTATTTACTTCCTCTTACCTGTGTAATATACCGTATACATTTCCTCTTACCTGTGTAATATACTGTATACACTTCCTCTTACCTGTGTAATATACCGTATTTACTTCCTTTTACCTGTGTAATATACCGTATTTACTTCCTCTTACCTGTGTAATATACCGTATACACTTCCTCTTACCTGTATAATATACTGTATACACTTCCTATTACCTGTGTAATATACCGTATTTACTTCCTCTTACCTGTGTAATATACCGTATTTACTTCCTATTACCTGTGTAATATACCGTATACACTTCCTCTTACCTGTGTAATATACCGTATACACTTCCTATTACCTGTGTAATATACCGTATACACTTCCTCTTACCTGTGTAATATACCGTATACACTTCCGCTTACCTGTGTAATATACCGTATTTACTTCCTCTTACCTGTGTAATATACTGTATTTACGTCCTCTTACCTGTGTAATATGCCGTATACACTTCCTCTTACCTGTGTAATATACCGTATTTACTTCCTCTTACCTGTGTAATATACTGTATTTACGTCCTCTTACCTGTGTAATATACCGTATACACTTCCGCTTACCTGTGTAATATACCGTATACACTTCCTATTACCTGTGTAATATACCGTATACACTTCCTCTTACCTGTGTAATATACCGTATACACTTCCGCTTACCTGTGTAACATACCGTATTTACTTCCTCTTACCTGTGTAATATACTGTATTTACGTCCTCTTACCTGTGTAATATACCATATTTACTTCCTCTTACCTGTGTAATATACCGTATACACTTCCTCTTACCTTTGTAATATACTGTATTTACGTCCTCTTACCTGTGTAATATGCCGTATACACTTCCTCTTACCTGTGTAATATACCGTATTTACTTCCTCTTACCTGTGTAATATACCGTATTTACTTCCTATTACCTGTGTAATATACCGTATACACTTCCTCTTACCTGTGTAATATACCGTATACACTTCCTATTACCTGTGTAATATACCGTATACACTTCCTCTTACCTGTGTAATATACCGTATACACTTCCGCTTACCTGTGTAATATACCGTATTTACTTCCTCTTACCTGTGTAATATACTGTATTTACGTCCTCTTACCTGTGTAATATACCATATTTACTTCCTCTTACCTGTGTAATATACCGTATACACTTCCTATTACCTGTGTAATATACCGTATTTACTTCCTCTTACCTGTGTAATATACCGTATACACTTCCTCTTACCTGTTGGAATATACTGTATACACTTCCTATTACCTGTGTAATATACCGTATTTACTTCCTCTTACCTGTGTAATATACCGTATACACTTCCTCTTACCTGTGTAATATACCGTATACAGTTAGGTCCATATATATTTGGACAGAGACAACATTTTTCTAATTTTGGTTATAGACATTACCACAATGAATTTTAAACAAAACAATTCAGATGCAGTTGAAGTTCAGACTTTCAGCTTTCATTTGAGGGTATCCACATTAAAATTGGATGAAGTGTTTAGGAGTTTCAGCTCCTTAACATGTGCCACCCTGTTTTTAAAGGGACCAAAAGTAACTGGACAATTGACTCCAAGGCTATTTCATGGACAGGTGTGGGCAATCCCTTCGTTATATCATTCTCAATTAAGCAGATAAAAGGCCTGGAGTTGATATGAGGTGTGGTGCTTGCATTTGGAAGGTTTTGCTGTGAAGTAAACATGCGGTCAAAGGAGCTCTCCATGTAGGTGAAACAAGCCATCCTTAAGCTGCGAAAACAGAAAAAAAACCCATCCGAGAAATTGCTACAATATTAGGAGTGGCAAAATCTATAGTTTGGTACATCCTGAGAAAGAAAGAAAGCACTGGTGAACTCATCAATGCAAAAAGACCTGGGCACCCACGGAAGACAACAGTGGTGGATGATCGCAGAATAATCTCCATTATGAAGAGAAACCCCTTCACAGCAGCCAACCAAGTGACCAACACTCTCCAGGAGGTAGGCGTATCAATATCCAAATCTACCATAAAGAGAAGACTGCATGAAAGTAAATACAGAGGGTTCACTGCACGGTGTAAGCCACTCATAAGCATCAAGAATAAAAAGGCTCGACTGGACTTTGCTAAAAAACATCTAAAAAAGCCAGCACAGTTCTGGAAGAACATTCTTTGGACAGATGAAACTAAGATCAACCTCTACCAGAATGATGGAAAGAGAAAAGTATGGTGAAGGCGTGGTACAGCTCATGATCCAAAGCATAGCACATCATCTGTAAAACACAGCGGAGGCAGTGTAATGACTTGGGTATGCATGGCTGCCAGTGGCACTGGGTCACTAGTGTTTATTGATGATGTGACACTGGACAGAAGCAGCCGAATGAATTCTGAGGTATTCAGAGACATACTGTGTGCTCAGATCCAGCCAAATGCAGCCAAACTGCTCGTCGTTTCATACTACAGATGGACAATGACCCAAAACATAATGCCAAAACAACCCAGGAGTTTATTAAAGCAAAGAAGTGGAATATTCTTGAATGGCCAAGTCAATCATCTGATCTCAACCCAATTGAACATGCATTTCACTTGTTAATGACTAAACTTCAGACAGAAAGGCCCACAAACAAACAGGAACTGGAAGCCACTGCAGTGAAGGCCTGGCAGAGCATCAAAAAGGAGGAAACACGGCGTCTGGTGATGTCCATGAGTTCAAGACTTCAGGCAGTCATTGTCAACAAAGGGTTTTCAACCAAGTACTAAAAATGAACATTTTATTCAAAACTATTTAATCTGTCCAATTACTTTTGGTCCCTTTAAAAACAGGGTGGCACATGTTAAGGAGCTGAAACTCCTAAACCCTTCATCCAATTTTAATGTGGATACCCTCAAATGAAAGATGAAAGTCTGAACTTCAACTGCATCTGAATTGTTTTGCTTAAAATTCATTGTGGTAATGTCTATAACCAAAATTAGAAAAATGTTGTCTCTGTCCAAATATATATGGACCTAACTGTACACTTCCTATTACCTGTGTAATATACCGTATACACTTCCTCTTACCTGTGTAATATACCATATACACTTCCTCTTACCTGTGTAATATACCGTATTTACTTCCTCTTACCTGTGTAATATACTGTATACACTTCCTCTTACCTGTGTAATATACCGTATTTACTTCCTTTTACCTGTGTAATATACTGTATTTACGTCCTCTTACCTGTGTAATAAACCGTATTTACTTCCTCTTACCTGTGTAATATACCGTATACACTTCCTCTTACCTGTGTATCATACCGTATACATTTCCTATTACCTGTGTAATATACCGTACTTACTTCCTCTTACCTGTGTAATATACCGTATTTACTTCCTATTACCTGTGTAATATACCGTATACACTTCCTCTTACCTGTGTAATATACCGTATACACTTCCTATTACCTGTGTAATATACCATATACACTTCCTCTTACCTGTGTAATATACCGTATACACTTCTGCTTACCTGTGTAATATACTGTATTTACTTCCTCTTACCTGTGTAATATACTGTATTTACGTCCTCTTACCTGTGTAATATACCGTATACACTTCCTCTTACCTGTGTAATATACCGTATTTACTTCCTCTTACCTGTGTAATATACTGTATTTATGTCCTCTTACCTGTGTAATATACCGTATACACTTCCTATTACCTGTGTAATATACCGTATTTACTTCCTCTTACCTGTGTAATATACCGTATACACTTCCTCGTACCTGTGTAATATACCGTATACACTTCCTATTACCTGTGTAATATACCGTATACACTTCCTCTTACCTGTGTAATATACCATATACACTTCCTTTTACCTGTGTAATATACCGTATACACTTCCTCTTACCTGTGTAATATACCGTATACATTTCCTATTACCTGTGTAATATACCGTATTTACTTCCTCTTACCTGTGTAATAAACCGTATTTACTTCCTATTACCTGTGTAATATACCGTATACACTTCCTCTTACCTGTGTAATATACCGTATACACTTCCTATTACATGTGTAATATACCATATACACTTCCTCTTACCTGTGTAATATACCGTATACACTTCCTCTTACCTGTGTAATATACCATATACACTTCCTCTTACCTGTGTAATATACCGTATACACTTCCGCTTACCTGTGTAATATACCGTATTTACTTCCTCTTACCTGTGTAATATACTGCATTTACGTCCTCTTACCTGTGTAATATACCATATTTACTTCCTCTTTCCTGTGTAATATACCGTATTTATTTCCTCTTACCTGTGTAATATACCATATACACTTCCTCTTACCTGTATAATATACTGTATACACTTCCTATTACCTGTGTAATATACCGTATTTACTTCCTCTTTCCTGTGTAATATACCGTATACACTTCCTCTTACCTGTGTAATATACCGTATACACTTCCTATTACCTGTGTAATATACCGTATACACTTCCTCTTACCTGTGTAATATACAGTATACACTTCCTCTTACCTGTGTAATATACCGTATTTACTTCCTCTTACCTGTGTAATATACCGTATACACTTCCTCTTACCTGTGTAATATACTGTATACACTTCCTCTTACCTGTGTAATATACCGTATTTACTTCCTTTTACCTGTGTAATATACTGTATTTACGTCCTCTTACCTGTGTAATATACCGTATTTACTTCCTCTTACCTGTGTAATATACCGTATACACATCCTCTTACCTGTGTAATATACCGTATACACTTCCTATTACCTGTGTAATATACCGTATTTACTTCCTCTTACCTGTGTAATATACCGTATTTACTTCCTATTACCTGTGTAATATACCGTATACACTTCCTCTTACCTGTGTAATATACCGTATACACTTCCTATTACCTGTGTAATATACCATATACACTTCCTCTTACCTGTGTAATATACCGTATACACTTCCGCTTACCTGTGTAATATACTGTATTTACTTCCTCTTACCTGTGTAATATACTGTATTTACGTCCTCTTACCTGTGTAATATACCGTATACACTTCCTCATACCTGTGTAATATACTGTATTTACTTCTTCTTACCTGTGTAATATACTGTATTTACGTCCTCTTACCTGTGTAATATACCGTATACACTTCCTATTACCTGTGTAATATACCGTATTTACTTCCTCTTACCTGTGTAATATACCATATACACTTCCTCTTACCTGTGTAATATACTGTATTTACGTCCTCTTACCTGTGTAATATACCGTATACACTTCCTATTACCTGTGTAATATACCGTATACACTTCCTCATACCTGTGTAATATACCATATACACTTCCTCTTACCTGTGTAATATACCGTATTTACTTCCTCTTACCTGTGTAATATACCGTATACACTTCCTCTTACCTGTGTAATATACTGTATACACTTCCTCTTACCTGTGTAATATACCATATTTACTTCCTTTTACCTGTGTAATATACTGTATTTACGTCCTCTTACCTGTGTAATATACCGTATTTACTTCCTCTTACCTGTGTAATATACCGTATACACTTCCTATTACCGGTGTAATATACCGTATACACTTCCTATTACCTGTGTAATATACCGTATTACCGTATTCCTCTTACCTGAGAACAGGGGAGCAGAGTAGATAGATATATACTGGCAGATTTGTGAGAAAGGACTCAGTATAACTTGTGTTTTCATAATTTAATCCTCGGCTCTTTCTGGGATCTTTGGTCCAGTGGGCGGTCTCTCTGCATGCACACTTATACACAAAGCTGTCAGTCACTGATAGGACCGCCCACTGGACACAAAATCCCCCAAATAGTAGAGACTTATTTGATTTTAGCAGGGATGGGCTAAAGTATAGCACAACTGATATTCAGATATTCCATTGGTATTGTACAGCACAGGTTAAGTATTCTTTTTATTATTAAATGCATTTATGAGGTTCAGATGCATTAAAAATTTTGCAGCGTTTTACTTTCCCAGGCTTCTTATTTACCTGCACAGTCATGTTTGATGTGGTTTGTGGTCATAAATCAGCTGAAAGGAGCTCAGAGAAAGACAGATAAAAGAGTGAGATATTATCCCATTAGATTTCAGAAGGAGCTCACTGACACATTCTCAGTTAACTCATTCTGCAACACAGAAGGAAGGAAAATGGTGGATTTTTTTTAATAAAACCAAATTACAAAACATACATTTAAATAAGAAAACAAAGTCTCCAAAGGCGAACTTCGGTCGGATAAACCCAGGAGTGTATGCTAGTATTGACATCTGCTGCACCCAGGCCATAATCCTCATAGCAGCTGTGCACACATGTGACTGTGTAACCGTTAGTCTTCAGGGAGCCGCACAGTTTACCCTTTGCGTTTGCTAAAAGGTTAGATATCATCACAGTTCCCGTTTCCTTTATGTTTGCCATCAGAACGAAATGTGCTTTTTTTTTCGTACGCAATAGGAAATATCGTGCAATTCCTGCCCTGCGCCCCTCCTCACTAATCTGTGTGGGAACCAGAGGTATCTCTGCCTCTGCAGGAACAGGACTGGAAGTATTGTCCGGCTCTGGATCATTGCACCTCCTTCCCCAGCAGCTCAGTTATTATTCCCATCACCTGCTCACCGGTAACACGTGTTTACATGGATGTGAGTTTCCAGGACAGGGTCCAGCTCTGGCCCTTAGGGGGGGGAAGGATCAGTTGTCACCAGTCTATTCTGGTCTAGTCTGCAAATTTAACAGGAAAGCCCTCAGTAATTCCAGGGTAAGGATCAGTTTGGCTGTAAAGTGTAGCATCGTGCAACGTACAAAACAAAAAAGTGGTGAATATTCACACCTAGCGATAACTATGGGCACCGCCGCAGTAAGCGGCACAACGCTACACACACCGGCAGGGGACAGATTCTAGGGTCCCAAAGTGCTGTACAGGGGTTGTCCAGGACTTTGACACCAATGGCCTATTCGTCCATATTAGATCGGTGGTGGTCCAACACTCGATCAGCACCAGCTCCATACACTGGTTAATGGCCGTTATTGAGTGCCCTAGCTCAGCTCCTAATCACTTCAATAAGCAGCAGTATATGGGAACTACCACTACCCCGTGTACAGTGCCGTGCTGTTCTGGCTCTCTGCACTGCTTACTCTCTCAGAACCTGCTAATGGCTGATCGCGGGGTGGCTACATTTCAGACCCCCACCGATCCAATAATGAAGACCTATTCTAAGGATGTCATCAATATTCTAAACCTGGAGAACCCCTTTAAACAGTGATGCCTAAATGTAAGGCCCCATACATATGGGACTAACATCAGCTAAACCTGATATCTACAGTCTAATGGGTATGGGGGTCCCTGACTCTCCTCTGACTGATGATGTCAGTGTAGATAATGATCGGGCATGTCCAATTTCGGACAGCCCATTTTTTTGTTACCTAAGAGAAAAGCCACCACTAGAGATGCCTGGCAGAAGCTCTCTTAGAGAGAAGACAGGAGCACTTGGGTAAGTAAGGTCTCCTGTCTATTACCTGTGTAATATACCGTATTTACTTCCTCTTACCTGTGTAATATACCGTATTTACTTCCTATTACCTGTGTAATATACCATATACACTTCCTCTTACCTGTGTAATATACCGTATACACTTCCTATTACCTGTGTAATATACCATATACACTGGCAGACGCGGTACTGAATAAGGTGCGCGTCTCTGACTGGGGAGCACACAGAGAGAGCTGCACGAAAAGGATGTCCGTGCCAGTTCCCCCCTAGCATCACTCCCCCTTAGTGATGCACTAATTGGAAGACCCCCAACCGGCCAGTGGGCACTAGAGGGGAAGGGTCCTACGGCCACTCCTACAGGGGTTAAATCCAGGTGTCCGGCCGGGAACTTTCTCTTTCACTCTCGGTAATATACCGTATACACTTCCTCTTACCTGTGTAATATACTGTATACACTTCCTCTTACCTGTGTAATATACCATATTTACTTCCTTTTACCTGTGTAATATACTGTATTTACGTCCTCTTACCTGTGTAATATACCGTATTTACTTCCTCTTACCTGTGTAATATACCGTATACACTTCCTATTACCGGTGTAATATACCGTATACACTTCCTATTACCTGTGTAATATACCGTATTTACTTCCTCTTACCTGTGTAATATACCGTATTTACTTCCTATTTCCTGTGTAATATACCATATACACTTCCTCTTACCTGTGTAATATACCGTATACACTTCCTCTTACCTGTAATATACCGTATACACTTCCTCTTACCTGTGTAATATACCGTATACACTTCTGCTTACCTGTGTAATATACCGTATTTACTTCCTCTTACCTGTGTAATATACTGTATTTACGTCCTCTTACCTGTGTAATATACCGTATTTACTTCCTCTTACCTGTGTAATATACCGTATTTACTTCCTCTTACCTGTGTAATATACCGTATACACTTCCTCTTACCTGTGTAATATACCGTATACACTTCCTCTTACCTGTGTAATATACCATATACACTTCCTCTTACCTGTGTAATATACCGTATTTACTTCCTCTTACCTGTGTAATATACCGTATACACTTCATCTTACCTGTGTAATATACTGTATACACTTCCTCTTACCTGTGTAATATACCATATTTACTTCCTTTTACCTGTGTAATATCCTGTATTTACGTCCTCTTATCTGTGTAATATACCGTATTTACTTCCTCTTACCTGTGTAATATACCGTATACACTTCCTATTACCGGTGTAATATACCGTATACACTTCCTATTACCTGTGTAATATACCGTATTTACTTCCTCTTACCTGTGTAATATACCGTAGTTACTTCCTATTACCTGTGTAATATACCGTATACACTTCCTCTTACCTGTGTAATATACCGTATACACTTCCTATTACCTGTGTAATATACCATATACACTTCCTCTTACCTGTGTAATATACCGTATACACTTCCTCTTACCTGTAATATACCGTTTACACTTCCTCTTACCTGTGTAATATACCGTATACACTTCCGCTTACCTGTGTAATATACCGTATTTACTTTCTCTTACCTGTGTAATATACTGTATTTACGTCCTCTTACCTGTGTAATATACCATATTTACTTCCTCTTACCTGTGTAATATACCGTATTTACTTCCTCTTACCTGTGTAATATACCGTATACACTTCCTCTTACCTGTGTAATATACCGTATACACTTCCTCTTACCTGTGTAATATGCCGTATACACTTCCTATTACCTGTGTAATATACCGTATACACTTCCTCTTACCTGTGTAATATACTGTATACACTTCCTCTTACCTGTGTAATATACCATATTTACTTCCTTTTACCTGTGTAATATACTGTATTTACGTCCTCTTACCTGTGTAATATACCGTATTTACTTCCTCTTACCTGTGTAATATACCGTATACACTTCCTCTTACCTGTGTAATATACCGTATACACTTCCTCTTACCTGTGTAATTTACCATATATACTTCCTCTTACCTGTGTAATATACCGTATACTCTTCCTCTTACCTGTGTAATATACCGTATTTACTTAATCTTACCTGTGTAATATACCGTATTTACTTCCTATTACCTGTGTAATATACCGTATACACTTCCTCTTACCTGTGTAATATACCGTATACACTTCCTCTTACCTGTGTAATATACCGTATACACTTCCTCTTACCTGTGTAATATACCGTATTTACTTCCTATTACATGTGTAATATACCGTATACACTTCCTATTACCTGTGCAATATACCGTATACACTTCCTCTTACCTGTGTAATATACCGTATACACTTCCTCTTACCTGTGTAATATACCGTATACACTTCCTCTTACCTGTGTAATATACCGTATACACTTCCTCTTACCTGTGTAATATATCGTATACACTTCCTGTTACCTGTGTAATGTACTGTATTTACGTCCTCTTACCTGTGTAATATACCGTATGCACTTCCTCTTACCTGTGTAATATACCGTATACACTTCCTCTTACCTGTGTAATATACCGTATTTACTTCCTTTTACCTGTGTAATATACTGTATTTACGTCCTCTTACCTGTGTAATATACCGTATTTACTTCCTCTTACCTGTGTAATATACCGTATACACTTCCTCTTACCTGTGTAATATACCGTATACACTTCCTCTTACCTGTGTAATTTACCATATATACTTCCTCTTACCTGTGTAATATACCGTATACTCTTCCTCTTACCTGTGTAATATACCGTATTTACTTAATCTTACCTGTGTAATATACCGTATTTACTTCCTATTACCTGTGTAATATACCGTATACACTTCCTCTTACCTGTGTAATATACCGTATACACTTCCTCTTACCTGTGTAATATACCGTATACACTTCCTCTTACCTGTGTAATATACCGTATTTACTTCCTATTACATGTGTAATATACCGTATACACTTCCTATTACCTGTGCAATATACCGTATACACTTCCTCTTACCTGTGTAATATACCGTATACACTTCCTCTTACCTGTGTAATATACCGTATACACTTCCTCTTACCTGTGTAATATACCGTATACACTTCCTCTTACCTGTGTAATATATCGTATACACTTCCTGTTACCTGTGTAATGTACTGTATTTACGTCCTCTTACCTGTGTAATATACCGTATGCACTTCCTCTTACCTGTGTAATATACCGTATACACTTCCTCTTACCTGTGTAATATACCGTATTTACTTCCTCTTACCTGTGTAATATACTGTATGTACGTCCTCTTACCTGTGTAATATACCGTATACACTTCCTATTACCTGTGTAATATACCGTATTTACTTCCTCTTACCTGTGTAATATACCGTATACACTTCCTCTTACCTGTGTAATATACCGTATACACTTCCTATTACCTGTGTAATATACCGTATACACTTCCTCCTACCTGTGTAATATACCGTATACACTTCCTCTTACCTGTGTAATATACCGTATTTACTTCCTCTTACCTGTGTAATATACCGTATACACTTCCTCTTACCTGTGTAATATACCGTATACACTTCCTATTACCTGTGTAATATACCGTATTTACTTCCTCTTACCTGTGTAATATACCGTATACACTTCCTCTTACCTGTGTAATATACTGTATACACTTCCTATTACCTGTGTAATATACCGTATTTACTTCCTTTTACCTGTGTAATATACTGTATTTACGTCCTCTTACCTGTGTAATATACCGTATTTACTTCCTCTTACCTGTGTAATATACCGTATACACTTCCTCTTACCTGTGTAATATACCGTATTTACTTCCTCTTACCTGTGTAATATACCGTATTTACTTCCTATTACCTGTGTAATATACCGTACACACTTCCTCTTACCTGTGTAATATACCGTATACACTTCCTATTACCTGTGTAATATACCGTATACACTTCCACTTACCTGTGTAATATACTGTATTTACTTCCTCTTACCTGTGTAATATACTGTATTTACTTCCTCTTACCTGTGTAATATACTGTATTTACGTCCTCTTACCTGTGTAATATACCGTATACACTTCCTCTTACCTGTGTAATATACCGTATACACTTCCACTTACCTGTGTAATATACCGTATACACTTCCACTTACCTGTGTAATATACTGTATTTACTTCCTCTTACCTGTGTAATATACCGTATACACTTCCTCTTACCTGTGTAATATACCGTATACACTTCCTCTTACCTGTGTAATATACCGTATTTACTTCCTATTACCTGTGTAATATACCGTATACACTTCCTATTACCTGTGTAATATACCGTATACACTTCCTCTTACCTGTGTAATATACCGTATACACTTCCTCTTACCTGTGTATCATACCGTATACACTTCCTCTTACCTGTGTAATATACCGTATACACTTCCTCTTACCTGTGTAATATACCGTATACACTTCCTCTTACCTGTGTAATATACCGTATACACTTCCTCTTACCTGTGTAATATACCGTATACACTTCCTCTTACTTTTGTCATATACAGTATTTGCCTCCTGTACTGCACGTTTCCTCAGTACAAACAGTACCTTACACAGTTAGGCCTCATCTACATATGTTATGTGTGCTGGATTTTAACTACATGCAGACATTTAATCTGACTTGGTGGAAGTGTTCTCACCTACCTCGGTCCAGATCTGCTCTCCGCTAGATTACCAACGTTGGCTATCCGACTATTACTCTGACTCTGACCTACCCCTATCACAAATCACTCTGCTCAGCCTCCTGCACTAGATCATTGGCTCTACCATCATTACTGATGTCTCTTCTCCATTACTGTATACCTGGATTTTCAGAATTCAGAGGCCGACTTCTGGGCTCCCTGACCAAGGTTATGTTTCCCCATCTCTATCTGATACCCTACCTGGGGCATTTAGAGACCTTTCATACATCTTGTTGCCCATATCTTTGCTTCAATTTGGTCCGAGTCCCCTTCTAATAACTTTTATTGAGGAAATTGATCAGCAAAATCAACAGTTAAAGGCACCTCAGTGACATGTCGTAAGGATTTAAAGGGAACCTGTCATTAGAGTCATGCTGCCCGAATCACTGCCCGAGTCATGATGTCATTGACAAGCTTCTCCCTGTCCTGCTACAGGTGATTGACAGGTTTCTAGAAAGGTTATACATGAATAGTCGGGTCTCTCCCTATAGATACTGACCAGCATAAGAGAGTTAAGCATACCACAGCCAAAAATTTGTCACCTGAGAACATCATGATTTAGGGACAGAGATCCTGATTCCAGCAACGTATCACTTACTGGGCTGCTTGCTGCAATTTTCATAAAATAATTGCATATGCTGCAGATTTATCAGTTCTCTGAATGCTGAGCTCTGTATAACCCTGTTCACATCACTGAGTGACAGCACTCTGTGCATATAGAAGACTACATGGCAGCAAGTTTACTAGTCCTCTACTGATAATCTCCTACTGATGAAATAATTGTATCAAAATTAAAGCAACCAGCCCTGTAAGTGACATATTGCAGGAATCAGGGTCACTGCCCCTACATCATGCTGCTCTCAGATTACATAGCACAAAACCTGGTGACAGATTCCCTTCAATGCATCAGCTAAAGGCAGAGAAATTTACAGCCAACTCCAGTAATGGCCACCATATGTGAGTGAGAACCAATAATAATATACATACAGAACATTGATAGACGCTTGAAAGGTATTTGTGTAGGTTGGAATAGATCTTTCTTACATACTACTACTTTACATGGAATAAAGGTCACATTTTAGATCTGGCTTGTTTATTAGTAAAGATGTTTATTGTTTGGTAATTATATACATACACATGGTATAGATGTCAGTCCTTAGGAAATACAGAAGGAAAGAAAGCATAGAGTGAGAATGAGATAAAGAGGGAGAGAGGAAAGGGAGCCACAGGGGAGGAAGGAAGAGAGGAGAGAGAGGGAGAAAGAGGAAAGAGAGGGAGGAAGGGAGAAAGGAAAGAAAAGAAAGAAAGAAAGAAAGAAAGAAAGAAAGAAAGAAAGAAAGAAAGAAAGAAAGAAAGAAAGAAAGAAAGAAAGAAAGAAAGAAAGAAAGAAAGAAAGAAAGAAAGAGAAACTTGTGTGACTAAACAACATTTGTCTCTATGTTTTAATGGACACTTATAGACGTTAGTATACACTATATGGAGAGAAGTATTGTGCCCTTACACATTACACCTCCAGAGCTTTAATGGCTCCCCATTCTCAGTCCACAGTGCCTCCATCTGCCTCATTATAGGGATTCTTCCTTCGATGGTTCTGTCTGAATCACGTATTTCAGAGGTTTACACGGAAACCCCTTTGCAGGCGCTCAGCACAGGATATATGTGTGCTGAGCCTTACTGCGATCTTTGGGAGGCAGAATGAACAAATCAACAGCAGGTGAAGAATTGATTTTATTTTTTACGCAGTTCTTTGTGCGGTATAAGTGATTAGATGACTTTATTCTTCGGGTGCCATTACAGCGATATCAGATTTATATCAGTTTGTTATGTTTGGCTGCTGTCACACACTTTTTTTTGTGGTGGCACTGATCGGAGGGCAGAGGGAGCCCTTTCCCTCTTCCTGCCTTCTAAAAGCTGCGATAGATCACAGTATTTAGAGGGTTAAACTGCTGAGAACAGGGGAGCAGAGTAGATAGATATATACTGGCAGATTTGTGAGAAAGGACTCAGTATAACTTGTGTTTTCATAATTTAATCCTCGGCTCTTTCTGGGATCTTTGGTCCAGTGGGCGGTCTCTCTGCATGCACACTTATACACAAAGCTGTCAGTCACTGATAGGACCGCCCACTGGACACAAAATCCCCCAAATAGTAGAGACTTATTTGATTTTAGCAGGGATGGGCTAAAGTATAGCACAACAGATATTCAGATATTCCATTGGTATTGTACAGCACAGGTTAAGTATTCTTTTTATTATTAAATGCATTTATGAGGTTCAGATGCATTAAAAATTTTGCAGCGTTTTACTTTCCCAGGCTTCTTATTTACCTGCACAGTCATGTTTGATGTGGTTTGTGGTCATAAATCAGCTGAAAGGAGCTCAGAGAAAGACAGATAAAAGAGTGAGATATTATCCCATTAGATTTCAGAAGGAGCTCACTGACACATTCTCAGTTAACTCATTCTGCAACACAGAAGGAAGGAAAATGGTGGATTTTTTTTAATAAAACCAAATTACAAAACATACATTTAAATAAGAAAACAAAGTCTCCAAAGGCGAACTTCGGTCGGATAAACCCAGGAGTGTATGCTAGTATTGACATCTGCTGCACCCAGGCCATAATCCTCATAGCAGCTGTGCACACATGTGACTGTGTAACCGTCAGTCTTCAGGGAGCCGCACAGTTTACCCTTTGCGTTTGCTAAAAGGTTAGATATCATCACAGTTCCCGTTTCCTTTATGTTTGCCATCAGAACGAAATGTGCTTTTTTTTTCGTACGCAATAGGAAATATCGTGCAATTCCTGCCCCGCGCCCCTCCTCACTAATCTGTGTGGGAACCAGAGGTATCTCTGCCTCTGCAGGAACAGGACTGGAAGTATTGTCCGGCTCTGGATCATTGCACCTCCTTCCCCAGCAGCTCAGTTATTATTCCCATCACCTGCTCACCGGTAACACGTGTTTACATGGATGTGAGGTTTCCAGGACAGGGTCCAGCTCTGGCCCTTAGGGGGGGGAAGGATCACTTGTCACCAGTCTATTCTGGTCTAGTCTGCAAATTTAACAGGAAAGCCCTCAGTAATTCCAGGGTAAGGATCAGTTTGGCTGTCAAGTGTAGCATCGTGCAACGTACAAAACAAAAAAGTGGTGAATATTCACACCTAGCGATAACTATGGGCACCGCCGCAGTAAGCGGCACAACGCTACACACACCGGCAGGGGACAGATTCTAGGGTCCCAAAGTGCTGTACAGGGGTTGTCCAGGACTTTGACACCAATGGCCTATTCGTCCATATTAGATCGGTGGTGGTCCAACACCCGATCAGCACCAGCTCCATACACTGGTTAATGGCCGTTATTGAGTGCCCTAGCTCAGCTCCTAATCACTTCAATAAGCAGCAGTATATGGGAACTACCACTACCCCGTGTACAGTGCCGTGCTGTTCTGGCTCTCTGCACTGCTTACTCTCTCAGAACCTGCTAATGGCTGATCGCGGGGTGGCTACATTTCAGACCCCCACCGATCCAATAATGAAGACCTATTCTAAGGATGTCATCAATATTCTAAACCTGGAGAACCCCTTTAAACAGTGATGCCTAAATGTAAGGCCCCATACATATGGGACTAACATCAGCTAAACCTGATATCTACAGTCTAATGGGTATGGGGGTCCCTGACTCTCCTCTGACTGATGATGTCAGTGTAGATAATGATCGGGCATGTCCAATTTCGGACAGCCCATTTTTTTGTTACCTAAGAGAAAAGCCACCACTAGAGATGCCTGGCAGAAGCTCTCTTAGAGAGAAGACAGGAGCACTTGGCTAAGTAAGGGCTCCTGTCTACAGGGGAGTCGGACAATATAGCTGACGAGCGAACGATCAGATGAATGAACAGCTATTCAATATGTTTCTGGTGATTAGTAAAGACCATTAATTTTCTATTGTGTTGTTCTGCCCCCAAGGGAACTCCTCCTGTGAGCCAAATAAAGAGGCTACACCCCATAAATAATGACATCAGTAACAAACTGCTTCTATCTTCTCCCCAGGGTCCCCAGCTGTGTCCGACATTGAGAGACCAGACCAGACCTACTCCTGCTACAGTCCAGGAACTTTAACCCTGCTCCGTATATTTACAGTGGTGCAAGGATAAAGCCCAAGACCATGGGCCATCATTTTTGCGGTACTTGGTCATTATCTGATACTTCCTTGTTTTCCTAAATAGCTTTTAACTGATTCATGACATCCGC
Source organism: Ranitomeya imitator (assembly GCF_032444005.1). Taxonomy (NCBI): domain Eukaryota; kingdom Metazoa; phylum Chordata; class Amphibia; order Anura; family Dendrobatidae; genus Ranitomeya; species Ranitomeya imitator. The sequence goes on along the minus strand of NC_091285.1, from coordinate 173,155,075 downwards.
CGTACATGTACGCCGCAAGTTGGAAGCGGTTGCATGAAGCGTGCTCAAGGAGCGAGCCTTCCCCATACCCAGCAGGTAATGGCTATGTATTACAGTCAGGACCTGTCACTAACAATCACAGTGAAAAGGTAAAAAACTAATGTTTTAAAAAATAGGAAAAAAAATTAAAAAAACATAGAAGTTCAAGTCAGCCTCCTTTTTTTCCCCATGGAAAATAGAGATTAAAAAAATACATATATGTGGTCAGATCTATCCAAATGTAAAAACAATTAATCCAAAACGAAAAAAATTCAAGAATGATAAAATTATAATAATCTTTATTTTTATATAGCGCTAACATATTCCGCAGCGCTTTACAGTTTTGCACACATTATCATCACTGTCCCCGATGGGGCTCACAATCTAGAATCCCTATCAGTATGTCTTTGGAATGTGGGAGGAAACCGGAGTGCCCGGAGGAAACCCACGCAAACACAGAGAGAACATACAAACTCTTTGCAGATGTTGTCCTGGGTGGGATTAGAACCCAGGACCCCAGCGCTGCAAGGCTGCTGTGCTAACCACTCCGCCACCATGCTGCCCATTTCTAAAATTATGTTTTTTTAACACCGCAATTCCACAAACAATGCTGTAACAAGCAATCGAAAAGTCACATCTATTCCTAAGCCATCACACAGCTCCATCAGTTGAAAAATCTAAATGTTAGTGGTCTCGGAAAATGTCTTCGCAACCCAAATGCAAAACACAGCAATAAAGAATGACAATTTCTAGATTCACCAGCACCCGGTTTTTGAAGGAACTCAGTAATGAGGTTGGAGAACATCTTCAAACATCCTGGAGAACTAACCACAGATCTTCTGTGGATGAAGACTTACTCAAAGCGGAGCATGCAGGGATGCTGGTGTCAGGGCCGGTGTTAGGGGCAGGCAGACCAGGCAGCTGCCTAGGGCCCTCGCTCCCCCAGCACATCACGCAGCCGCTATGGGGCCCCTGTGAGGCAGGGGGGCCTGCCTGCCACCAGCGCTGACTCCGCCGCTGCATTGAACTCTACCGGCGTCTGCCAGTACAGTTCAAAGCAATGATGGAGGAGAGAGCATCAGCTGACGCTCCCTCTCCCATCATTCCCCACTCTGCCTCTGACACTACAGGTGCACGATGACATCATCGCGTACTCACTGTGTGCCAGGCAGTGCAGCCTCTGAGACAGGAGAAGGGAGCATCACGGGCACGAGGAGAGGTGAGGATTGTGTGTGTGCTTTTTACTATAACAGTGAGTACTGGACTGTTGGGCCATTCTCGGGGGGGGGGTTGTTTGCTGTGCTATATACTATGTGGGCTGTGTTATATACTATGCGGGCTGTGTTATATACTATGTGGGCTGTGCTATATACTATGTGGGCTGTGTTATATACTATGTGGGCTGTGTTATATACAGTACTATGTGGGCTGTGCTATATACCCTGTGGGCTGTGGTATATACTATGTGGGCTGTGCTATGCTATGCGGGCTGTGCTATATACTATGCATGTTGTGCTATATACTATAATAATAATAATCTTTATTTTTATATAGCGCTAACATATTCCGCTGTGCTTTACAGTTTGCACACATTATCATTGCTGTCCCCGATGGGGCTCACAATCTACATTCCCTATCAGTATGTCCTTGGAATGTGGGAGGAAACCAGAGAACCCGAAAGAAACCCAGGCAAACACGGGGTGAACATACAAACTCCTTACAGCTGTTGTCCTTGGTGGAATTTGATACTATGCGGGCTGTGTTATATACTATGTGGGCTGTGAAATATACTATGCGGGCTGTGCTATATAAGATGAGACTGTGATATATACTATGCGGGTTGTGTATATACCATGCGGGCTGTGTTATATACTATGGGGGTATGTTATATTCTATGGGGGAGGCTGTATTATATACTATGTGTTTGTGTTATATACTATTGGGGGGTATATTATATTCTATGGGGGAGGCTGTGTTATATACTATGGGGGTATGTTGTATTCTGTGGGGGAGGCTGTGTTATATACTATGTGGCTGTGTTATATACTATAGGGGGTACATTATATTCTATGGGGGAGGCTGTGTTATATACTATGGGGGGCTGCATTATATTCTATGGGGGCTACATTATATACTATGGGGAGGTGGGCTGTATTATATTCTATGGGGGCTGTATTAGATTTTATGAGGGAGGGTTGCATCATACTCTTTGATGGGGCTACATTATATTCTATGGGGAGGTGGGCTGTATTATATTCTATTTGGGCTACATTATATTCTGTGGGGGCTGTATTATATTTATATTCTATGAGGGGTGATTTCAGCATACTCTGTGAGGGGCTACATTATACTACATGAGGGGGGGGCTGCATTATACTCCATAGGGGGTTACATTATACTCTGTGGGGTGGTTGCATTATACTCAGTGGGGTGGCTGCATTATGCTCTATAGGGTGGCTGCATTATACTATATGTGGGCTGCATTATACTGTATTGAGGACTATGGGGAATACATTATACTATATAAAGAACTACGGGGTGCATTATACTATGGGAAGTGAATTGTGCTACATGGATGACTATGACCTTGGGCCTCCGCCATAGTCATCCATGTAGCACAATTCACTTCCCATAGTATAATGCACTATAAGGAGTGTATTATACTATGTGGAGGACTGCGCAGTGTATTTTAATATATGGCGGACTATGAGGAGTGCATTATACTATATGGAGGACTATGGCAAGTGTATAATACTATATGGAGGACTGAGGAGTGTTTAATACTATATGGAGGACTATGGGGCTTATTATGTTACAGTATATGGAGGACTATGGGATGTGCATTTTACAATATGGAGGACTGTGGTGCACATTATATTATATGGAGGACTACGGGGTGTATTATACTAAACTAGCAAAATGCTGCATATTCATTGAGTGATTGGATTGTTTTTGCTGGAGCAAAAATCATTGTTCTCGGCAGCACATCGCTGGTGTAATCTGTAGATATGCTGCTGATAACATGACACTGTATCGTGAGCTGTTAGTGATCTATTAGTGATCATTCTGTCCCCATCATTCTTTCACAGACGGTGGAAAGAGGCAGGGAAACAAGCGTTGAATGATTTCAATATTGTTGATCACACTCATTTAGCGGCCTGAACTCAGCGCATGTAAATACAATCGAAATGCTTCTGTGTGATGTGCAATATATGAGCATTTGGGGCCCCATTTTAAACTTTTTCTAGGGCCCCACTTTGCCTAAAACCGGCCCTGGCTGGTGTTACACAAGGAAACTTAGTGCAGCAGATGAAACACACTTTATGGTTTTTATTTGAAATAAAAATATATCCAGCAGTGCCATCATCTCAGAACTGTCAGAAACCAGTGGAACGCAGCTTTTAGCCTCTTTATTTTTCTGATGAATTGGGTGAAACATGTTGGAGAGGCTTTTTTCAGCTTTTAAATTCTGATATTCCCCTTGGTGCAATCCCAATAATACAGACTATAGGACAGTGTTCTAGAAAGTGGACAGACTGCAACCGCTTGCTTTGACCTACTGCTAGTCATTAGCCTTAATATTTTAGGGTATGCATATTTTTAAATTGCACTCATTAATTAACATACACTTGTACATTCACAGTCATTCAATAGATTCTCATTTTAATAATATCTAGCAAAAGTTAAGTCTTAATTGGGTTGGTAATTTAGGGACTCCTTTTGCTTTCGGACAACTGTTATTAAAAGTAGTTTTATTCCTGTCACGATATGGTATGAAATATCATAAGTAGTTCTCTAGCCTGTGTGGGCTAAGCCCCCCTTCTTGGAGCAACAGTTTGTAGCTGCAAATTCCTGGCTTTCCTTCTCTGAGAGTATGGGGGAAGAGAGGTTTTATTGCCGAACGGAATTTACGACTAGCATTTCCTGTGTAAGCTCTTGTTCAGCTATAAGGAAAAGTGGCTCCAAAAATTCATGAAAGATTCTTTGTTTAGTTTTTGTTAGATATTAGGCAAACGATTTAAGCTAGAAATACGAAAATATATATTTTTATTCTCACTCGATGTATCTACACAACCCGCGAAACACGAGTTTCTAACTCCATCTGGTAAAGAAGTAGGGTTTTCTCTGTAAATATGTATCCCAGATAGGACATATTTGATCTCATTAGAATGCTCACGTTAATCCGAGATGAATTATGGGTTTGGTATGACTCTGTCATGTTTTGTAGTGAAGTTATAGAAATCAGAGAGAATAGTTTAAAGTTTAGGCAGAATGTAGAGAGAGGAGGGTCTGGATAAGCCAGCCTTTCTGTGATGTCACAGCCTTAATGTTTTAAGTGTCTGGCAGGCTCTGAGGAGTGACTTTTTGCTGATTTCTCCCTCTGGACTGCTTTGTCCTATTGTCCTGGAAGAGCTGGTACATCCCATGGACTGGGATGTATGGAAACTGCACTAGCCTGGATGCCTGCAATGCTTTTAATATGTGAGTGTTATCTTTTCTCATTTATTCCCTTTATGTTATAATTACCCTTGTACATATTTGCAATTGTCTCATGTATAACATCTTTATAAACTATTTTTAATAACGCACTGCCTAGTTATTTTGAATGGGATATACTATTATATATTAGTTCGTTCTCCTGCTCTAAACCGTACCCTAAGTCTCTTGAAGGGAAAATACGCTACTGTTACTGTTGTGTTGGGTTAGCTTCGGACCCGTTTAATCGAAGCTGGTGGCAGCGAAAGTGTGCTGACGGTTGGATTATGCTGAAGCAACTGCGGGTTTGATAATTATTGTTCCTGCCTGTGTGGGAGTAGTTATCGCGTCGCTGCAGCGTGCCCAATAGCCAGTACATAGCAGGCAGCCTTTCTGGCGACTAATTACCCAGGGTGCAGTACCTAATCTGACCTGAGAGTAAGGGGGGCGCCAGAGAGCTGCAAGTGTTAAGTGGAACTGTAAGCGGGATATACATAAATCCCTGCAGTTCGTGGTATATAGAAAAGCAGTGGGATACCTAGAATAAGCCCCTGCTGTAAACTAAGAGGTCAATAGCCTTGTGTGTGGTTTTTCATCACATTGTTAGCAGTGGAGGGATAACTAAGATAAGCCCCCCTGCACATGTGATAGCCGTCTGTTGGCCTAAAGTCACCCTGATCCGTGACGTAGGGGTGACGGTCACGGTGTGAATCCTGACCCAGTGGTGACAGCGGTCAGGGGAATCGTGACAATTGGTGGCAAGGCGGTGGGATATCTTAGAGCATTAGTGATTTGGTTTGAGTAATCATTCCTCTCACTAAAAACTTGCAGAAAGTTCTTGCGAGGACTCTGCGCAAATAAGTTTGGAGAACGAACTCAGTGCTTTTTAGTTGTGAGACAATTGCGTACTGGTAATTATCCCTTCCCTTTCTCTTCGTTTTTCTATCCTATCTTTTATTTGGCAACCATGGTTGTGCTGGGAGAAACCTTCTATGAGCAGCAGACCAGAGACACCCTTGTCGCCTTATGCAAGTCACAGCACATTGACTCTGCAAGCAAAAACAAAGCCCAACTGGTCGCAGATCTGGTGCAATGGGAAGCCGCTCGAGACCAATCTCAGAGCTCAGAGGCCGCAGAAGCCAGCACAAGCGAACATGGTGCTGCAGCAGAGGTCCAACCACTGAATGCTGGCCCTGTTAGCAATCCGGGCGAATTGGACCCCCACCTGCAGGCGGCCTTGAAAGAATTCCCCATTGACGACCATGAGGGACGTCGGCAGCTGATTCAGCAATACCGGCAAGAGGCCCAGGCCCAGCGAGCCGAGAGAGAGGCCCAGCGAGCCGAGCGAGAGGCCCAAGCGGAGCGGGAGTACCAGCTGCAGATGGCCCGACTGCAAATGCAGGGGTCGTCCCAGTCCAGCCGTGAGCCCAGCAGCGCTCAGATGCCTAAACCCCGGCCCGATCACTTCCCTGTTATGGAGAAGGACGGAGACTTGGACACTTTTCTGCGGGCCTTTGAGAAAGCCTGCAGACAGTACCGGCTGCCTACAGATGAATGGGCCCGATACCTGACACCAGGGCTGAGAGGTAAAGCTCTGGAGGCGTTTGCTGCCCTCCCTCAAGAACAAGATGGTGACTATGAGGCCATCAAAAAGGCTCTGATAGCCAAGTACCGGCTTACACCCGAGGTGTACCGTAGAAAGTTCCGGACCCTCCAACGTGGCCCACACGACAGTTACAGTGATGTGGTGCATGGACTGGGGACCCACTTTGACCAGTGGACCCAAGGACTGTCAGTGACCACCTTTGCGCAGCTGCGAGACCTGATGATCAAAGACCAGTTCTTTCATCTTTGCCCAGCTGAGGTGCGACAGTTCGTGATGGACAGAGAACCCAAAGACGTGACGAAAGCAGCACAGATTGCCGATGCCTATGAGGCCAACCGTAGATCGGAAGTGCGGAAGCCAGTCACCACCAGCTGGAGAGGGGGTAAGCCTGCAACCAACGCCAGTACCCCTGCCAGCCAGCACACCCGAGGTCCTGGCCCTGTGGCCAACAGCACCAGACCTACCACCGAACCTCGCGCGTGTTACACCTGCAAGCGGCCTGGGCATATCAGTACCTTCTGTCCAGACAGGCCGAAGAACCCCCCAGCCAAGGCCCCAGGGCCTAATGCAGCAGTTCTTTTGGTGGGTGGTGTGGTTGGGAGGGTGTGTGACAACGTACAGCACGTCACTGTGGGAGGCCATGTTGCTACAGGCCTCAAGGACACCGGGGCTGAACGAACCCTCATCCGACCCGAACTGGCGGCCCCTGAAGAAATCATTCCGGGGAAAACCCTAACTGTCACTGGGATTGGGGTCATTAGCTGTCCCTTACCGATGGCCCGGGTTTTTATTGATTGGGGTGCTGGGAGCGGGGTGAAGGAAGTGGGGCTGTCGGATAATTTGCCCACTGATGTTTTGTTGGGAACTGATTTGGGGAGGATGTTTGCATACTACGTCCCTGACACCCCTCCCCAATCTACTAATAAGGGTGACGTTAACCCTGATGATGATGATGATGATGGGAAATCGCATGTGTTACCTGACCATGCTTTATCTTGTAATGATGCATCTAATAACCATTTTTTCCCTAGGATTGAGGGTGAAAATGTTGTACCTGTGCCAGCGGAACCTGATAATGATTTTTCTGTGAAGGTTAATGTGTCCATAGGTACAGGCGTGCCCAGCCACGTCGCTCTGCGGAGTGAGACGGCTGAGGAACCCCTAACAGGGGCAAGTGTCGGTGCTACAGGAAATGGGGAGATGCATGGGAACCGTGAGGAAGGTGACGCCATGAAAGTGACCAGTGCCACCGAGGAAGGTAACTGGCCCATAAGTAGCACTGCCCCTGAAGTGTTGGGGGTGGATGGGGAGGTAGAGCCCATAGCAGCATCGGCTGATGGGCCTGTAGAAATCCCCGGGGAGACAGCCTACGTAGCTGCTGTCACCCGCAGTCAGAGTGCCCGGAACGCAGATAACTGTCAGCCTTCCGGACCCTCCTCAGTCATTACTGTGACTGAACCAGAGGTGGACCCAGAGCAGGTCCAAGAGGGTTCCCGTGGGGAAGGGACCCTGACATCGCTTCTGGCTTCCCCTAGCCAGGAGTTTCAGGCCGCTCTGCACACAGATGCGAGCCTAGAGAGTTTGAGACAACTTGCCGGGACGCACTTCTCCGAGACTGATAAGGAGAAGGTGTTCTGGGAACAAGGTAGGTTGTACCGGGAGACAGTACCCGGAGAATCACAAAAGGAGTGGTTGAGGGAAAGACAGCTGGTCGTCCCACAGCAATTCCGGGGTGAGTTGTTGCGGATTGCCCATGAGATCCCGCTAGCTGGACACTTGGGGATCAGCAAAACTAAGGCCCGGCTGTCTCAACACTTCTATTGGCCTAAGATGGGGACAGATGTGTCAAACTACTGCCGCTCCTGTGTCACCTGTCAAAGGGTGGGGAAAGCGGGGCCTGCTATTAAGGCTCCCCTGATCCCTTTGCCAGTGATAGAGGAGCCTTTCCAGAGGATCGCGGTGGACATTGTGGGCCCGCTGGCCGTCCCCAGCAGCTCTGGAAAGCAATACATCCTTACTGTGGTAGACTATGCTACCCGGTACCCAGAGGCAGTAGCTCTGTCGTCAACTAGGGCAGATAAGGTGGCAGATGCCCTGTTGGCCATCTTTTCACGTGTAGGATTTCCCAGGGAAATGCTTACTGATCAAGGGACCCAATTTATGTCTCGCCTAATGGAGGCTCTCTGTAAGAGAATGCAGGTTAAGCACCTGGTATCGAGTGCGTATCACCCACAGACCAATGGCTTGTGTGAACGCTTCAATGGTACCCTCAAACAGATGCTACGCATGCTGGTTGAGACTCAAGGGCGCGACTGGGAGCGGTACCTCCCACACCTGCTGTTCGCTTACCGAGAGGTTCCACAGGCCTCGACGGGGTTCTCCCCCTTCGAGCTCCTGTACGGCAGGCGAGTCCGGGGACCCCTTGGGTTGGTAAGAGAATCCTGGGAAGAGGAGCCGAACCCTTCTGAAGTGTCCATAGTGGAGTATGTCATGCGCTTCCGTGACAAGATGCAGACCTTGACGCAGTTGGTGCATGACAACATGACGCAGGCTCAGGCTGATCAGAAGCACTGGTACGACCAGAACGCCCGGGAGCGGACCTACCACGTGGGTCAAAAGGTGTGGGTGCTGGTCCCCGTACCAACGGATAAGCTTCAGGCAGCCTGGGAGGGCCCGTACGTCGTCCACCAACAGCTCAACCCGGTCACGTACGTGGTCACGCTTGACCACGCTCGGGGTAGGCGAAAGGCCTTTCACGTCAACATGACGAAGGCTCATCACGAACGTGAACCTTTCGTCCTCCCGGTCTGCAGCTTGCCCGAAGACGGTGAGGAAGACACCCTCCTGGACATGCTGGCCCAAGCCAAGGCCAATGGGTCCATCGAGGATGTGGAGGTAAGCGCCTCGTTAACTGAACCCCAGCGGGTGCAGTTGCAAACCACACTGGAACCTTTCCGGGTCGTGTTCTCCAACCGACCTGGGAGGACTGAGTTAGCCGTCCACGAGGTGGACACCGGGAATCGCGCCCCACTACGGCGAACACCCTATCGAATCTCTGACCAGGTGCAGCAGACTATGCGCCAAGAGATCGATGAGATGTTACAGCTGGGGGTGATTCGGCGGTCAAAGAGCGCGTGGGCATCACCTGTAGTTCTCGTGCCAAAGAAGGACCGGACCACCCGGTTCTGCGTGGACTACAGGGGGCTCAACGCCATCACAGCCTCGGAGGCGCACCCAATGCCGCGCATGGAGGAGCTGCTTGAGAAGTTAGCTGGCGCCGATTACCTAACAATAATGGATCTGAGTCGAGGATACTGGCAGATTCCCCTGAGCCCCGAGGCGCAGGAAAAGTCCGCCTTTATCACACCCTTTGGACTGTACGAGTCCACGGTCATGCCCTTCGGCATGAAGAATGCCCCTGCCACTTTCCAGCGGATGGTCAACCTCCTGCTTCAGGGACTGGAGACGTACGCCGTGGCGTACTTGGATGACATTGCCATCTTCAGTCCCTCCTGGAAGGAACACCTGCAGCATCTCGAGGAGGTGCTCAGGCGAATTCACCAAGCAGGACTGACTATCAAGCCGGGAAAGTGTCAGATGGGCATGAGGGAGGTTCACTACCTGGGAAACCGGGTAGGCGAAGGCACCATGGAGCCAGATCATGGCAATGGTGATGGGTTGGCCCACCAGGGTGAACCTGCTGAGGTGCGCATGGAGGAGAACCATCAGGTCCTGCCTCCCTAGCGCACACCAAAAGGGGGAGGTGTCACGATATGGTATGAAATATCATAAGTAGTTCTCTAGCCTGTGTGGGCTAAGCCCCCCTTCTTGGAGCAACAGTTTGTAGCTGCAAATTCCTGGCTTTCCTTCTCTGAGAGTATGGGGGAAGAGAGGTTTTATTGCCGAACGGAATTTACGACTAGCATTTCCTGTGTAAGCTCTTGTTCAGCTATAAGGAAAAGTGGCTCCAAAAATTCATGAAAGATTCTTTGTTTAGTTTTTGTTAGATATTAGGCAAACGATTTAAGCTAGAAATACGAAAATATATATTTTTATTCTCACTCGATGTATCTACACAACCCGCGAAACACGAGTTTCTAACTCCATCTGGTAAAGAAGTAGGGTTTTCTCTGTAAATATGTATCCCAGATAGGACATATTTGATCTCATTAGAATGCTCACGTTAATCCGAGATGAATTATGGGTTTGGTATGACTCTGTCATGTTTTGTAGTGAAGTTATAGAAATCAGAGAGAATAGTTTAAAGTTTAGGCAGAATGTAGAGAGAGGAGGGTCTGGATAAGCCAGCCTTTCTGTGATGTCACAGCCTTAATGTTTTAAGTGTCTGGCAGGCTCTGAGGAGTGACTTTTTGCTGATTTCTCCCTCTGGACTGCTTTGTCCTATTGTCCTGGAAGAGCTGGTACATCCCATGGACTGGGATGTATGGAAACTGCACTAGCCTGGATGCCTGCAATGCTTTTAATATGTGAGTGTTATCTTTTCTCATTTATTCCCTTTATGTTATAATTACCCTTGTACATATTTGCAATTGTCTCATGTATAACATCTTTATAAACTATTTTTAATAACGCACTGCCTAGTTATTTTGAATGGGATATACTATTATATATTAGTTCGTTCTCCTGCTCTAAACCGTACCCTAAGTCTCTTGAAGGGAAAATACGCTACTGTTACTGTTGTGTTGGGTTAGCTTCGGACCCGTTTAATCGAAGCTGGTGGCAGCGAAAGTGTGCTGACGGTTGGATTATGCTGAAGCAACTGCGGGTTTGATAATTATTGTTCCTGCCTGTGTGGGAGTAGTTATCGCGTCGCTGCAGCGTGCCCAATAGCCAGTACATAGCAGGCAGCCTTTCTGGCGACTAATTACCCAGGGTGCAGTACCTAATCTGACCTGAGAGTAAGGGGGGCGCCAGAGAGCTGCAAGTGTTAAGTGGAACTGTAAGCGGGATATACATAAATCCCTGCAGTTCGTGGTATATAGAAAAGCAGTGGGATACCTAGAATAAGCCCCTGCTGTAAACTAAGAGGTCAATAGCCTTGTGTGTGGTTTTTCATCACATTGTTAGCAGTGGAGGGATAACTAAGATAAGCCCCCCTGCACATGTGATAGCCGTCTGTTGGCCTAAAGTCACCCTGATCCGTGACGTAGGGGTGACGGTCACGGTGTGAATCCTGACCCAGTGGTGACAGCGGTCAGGGGAATCGTGACAATTCCATATAAAAATGGTTGAACAAGATGACTTTTTTGAACAGAACCAATTCCTATAATGTCACCGTTCAAAAGCAGCATTTAGCAGTGGGATCCTGGAGGTGGCAGATTGCTTACTTAATTGCTGGTGTGAAGGGCCATAGTATACCACGAGTCCAGACTATACCTGGTGTTAAAGCGGCCAAGGCTTGATTATACCCCATGTATGTCCTAGGCCAATTTATACTCCGGGGTTTAAATTGGCCAAGGCCATTTCATACAGCCTCATGCCAGATTATAGCCACCTTGATATCAGCAGCGTTAAGTGACATACACAAAAATTACTTAATTTCTCAAAATCTTAATGGGGGTTCAGTTTTGTCAGATAAGTTATGTGAGAGGATAATTCTAGTTCTAAACATATCCTCTATAGTGGTGTATTATAGTCTGGAGGGGTATAGTTTCGCCTAGGCTACTTTACATCCCCGGGTATAGTTTGGCCTAGGACAATTTATCCCCCGGACCTGGACCAAACTATATGCGGGTTTAATCTGGACAGGGGTTAATTTGACCTGTTACAATGGTGGTGTCTCTCGTTTTAGGATTGTATAAAAACACGGTTGACCACCGTTTTGTGCACCACTGCAAAGAAGGATACCGCTGAATAGAGGCCAGTGAATGGATTATAGTGAATAGATGCCTCAGGGTTTCATCTGTCACGTCACTTGGAGATTTAGATGGAACCCCCAAAGTAAGTGGTCAGCGTAGCGCACAGGATAAATGTGATCATAAATGTTATGTCAAATGTTGCCAATAAAAGCTTCCACTCAATCCACAAAAAAAGCAAGCTCTCACTTAGGTCCGTCATCTGTTATATAGAGGGGCTTCCACGTTACTGGTAGCACAAATTTCTGGAAAAGAAATTCAGCAAATTCTGTGCTCCTAAATCCAAATGCCCCCCCTCCCTTCTGAGTCCCACAGTGTAGTTGGATTGCCCCCATGGGGCCGTGGGGTACTCGGTACCGGGTCCTTCGGTTCACAGGGGGATGTCACAGTGGCTGACCCGATCCGTGGCCCTGGGACGTCCGTGTAAAAGGGAAGGTCTTTAAAGGGGAAATGTTCGTGACGCCACCTGTGGTATTCGGTCAGGGTGACCGACGCTGCTTTACGGGGTCCGCTGGGATGATGTTATGGCAGCTAGGTGGTATACCTTCCCACAGGTGAAGTATGTCCCCAGGGCTTCCCAGTGTGCAGATGGTGGACGCTGTCAGAATACTGTAGCGAAAGTGATACAAAACTTTTACAAAGATGGAACTGTAAACATCTCACAGTGATGTCCAGGCTTATCACGGAAGTTGACAAAAATAAAGAAAATCAACATACAAGTTCATTGCAGTTAGCTGAAGAAGTAGAAAGTCAAAAGGGGTGAGTGTTTCCAGCAACACAGTACAGAGTTATAGAGTACGTTGCAAAGTACCGGCAGGTATGGGTGTCATCCACGAAAAAAGCCTATGCACAAAAAAAGCTCAACAGCATTCTGTGCAAGCCGGGGAGTGGCCTCCCTCTCCTGAGCTAGAAATTGTATACAAGGCTTCCCCAGACTGGTGCTCCACTGATTGTGCCCAGTCCTTTTGTCTGCCCTTATTCACACACTGGGATCAAATCAACTTTGACACATGGTAAGGTTTTTAATATTAGGCAGTGTAGGACTGTCCCGATCACAGTTACCTTGTCGTGGTGGGATGGCTTTTATGCTATTTTTTATCAAAAACAGTATTACTAAAAACTCTGTGTTATTTAAATGCACTTTTTGCTTCTTATTTACTTAGTTACAGCAGGGTTTTTGATCATTTTTTCTCTTGTGGGTTTTATGTGTTTTATGGCCAATGTGAACATGCATTTATGTGCTGCATGTGTACCAACTCAAGTCAAGCTCAAATTTTTTTTTTTTTTAAGCCAAACAATAAGTTGCCAGAGCCCATGCTGAAAAATATGAAGACTACTGGGACTCTATACTCTGGAGTGATGAGACCAAGATAAATGTTTATGGAACTGATGAGTTCAAAACTGTATGGGACCGCAAAGGTGAGGAATACAAAGATAAATGCATGGTGCCTACAGTGAAACATGGTGGTGGCAGTGTACTTATGTGGGGCTGCATGAGAGCTGCTGGTATCGGGGAGCTACATTTCATTCATGGTATCTATATTGAAAGAGGAGATATTACCATCACTCTGTGCTCTTGGTAGACGTGCACTTTTCCAACATGACAATGGTCCAAAACCCACATATACTGTATTACATTTCAGGAGAAGAACAGGGTATAAGCCATTAAGTGGCCAAGTAAGTCTCCTGATCTGAACCCAATTGAACATCTATGGGGAATTCTGAAGAGACCAGTTGAGCATCACTTTCCATCCAGCGCCAGGTTCTAAAAGAGGTCATTCTCGAAGAATGGAAAAAGGTGGATGTTGCAATATATCACCATCTTGTTACAGTTATATGAAAAAGTTTGGGCACCCCTATTAATCTTAAGCTTAATGTTTTATAAAAATTGTTTTTTTTTGCAACAGCTATTTCAGTTTCATATATCTAATAACTGTTGGACACAGTAATGTTTCTGCCTTGAAATGAGGTTTATTGTACTAACAGAAAATGTGCAATCTGCATTCAAACAAAATTTGACAGGTGCATAAGTATGGGCACCCTTATCATTTTCTTGTTTTAAATACTCCTACCTACTTTTTACTGACTTACTAAAGCACTTTTTTTGGTTTTCTAACCTCATTGAGCTTTGAACTTCATAGCCAGGTGTATGCAGTCATGAGAAAAGCTACTTAAAGTGGCCACTTGCAAGTTGTTCTTCTGTTTGAATCTCCTCTGAAGAGTGGCATCATGGGCTCCTCAAAACAACTGTCTAATGATCTGAAAACAAAGATTATTCAACATGGTTGTTCAGGAGAAGGATACAAAAAGCTGTCTCAGAGATTTAACCTGTCAATTTCCACTGTGAGGAACATAGTAAGGAAATGGAAGAACACAGGTACAGTTCTTGTTAAGGCCAGAAGTGGCAGGCCAAGAAAAATATCAGAAAGGCAGAGAAGAAGAATGGTGAGATCAGTCAAGGACAATCCTTAGACCACCTCCAGAGAGCTGCAACATCAACTTGCTGCAGATGGTGTCACTGTGCATCGGTCAACTATACAACGCACTTTGCACAAGGAGAAGCTGTATGGGAGATTGTTGCGAAAGAAGCCGCTTCTGCAAGCACGCCACAAACAGAGTCAGCTGAGGTATGCAAAAGCACATTTGGAGAAGCCAATTTCTTTTTGGAAGAAGGTCCTGTGGACTGATGAAACCAAGATTGAGTTGTTTGGTCATAGAAAAAGGCGTTATGCATGGCGGCCAAAAAACACAGCATTCCAAGAAAAACACTTGCTACCCACAGTAAAATTTGGTGGAGGTTCCATCATGCTTTGGGGCTGTGTGGCCAATGCCGGCACCGGGAACTTTGTTAAAGTTGAGGGACGCATGGATTCCTCTCAGTATCAGCAGATTCTTGACAATAATGTTCATGAATCAGTGACAAAGTTGAAGTTGCGCAGGGGATGGATCTTTCAGCAAGACAATGATCCAAAACACCGCTCCAAATCTACTCAGGCATTCATGCAGAGGAACAATTTCACTGTTCCGGAATGGCCATCCCAGTCCCCAGACCTGAATATCATTGAACGTCTGTGGGATCATTTGAAGAGGGCTGTCCATGCTCGGCGACCATCAAACTTAACTGAACTGGAATTGTTTTGTAAAGAGGAATGGTCAAAAATACCTTCATCCAGGATACAGGAACTCATTAAAAGCTACAGGAAGCGACTAGAGGCTGTTATTTTTGCAAAAGGAGGATCTACTAAATATTAATGTCACTTTTCTGGTGGGGTGCCCATACTTATGCACCTGTCAAATTTTGCTTCAATGCAGATTGCACATTTTCTGTTAGTACAATAAACCTCATTTCAAGGCAGAAACATTACTGTGTCCAACAGTTATTACATATATGAAACTTAAATAGCTGTTGCAAAAAAAACAATTTTTATAAAACATTAAGCTTAAGATTAATAGGGGTGCCCAAACTTTTTCATATAACTGTAATTGCCTGGAAGACTCATGGAAGTCATACAAAACACTGAATGTAGTAATTTTTTATTTAGGATATATTGATTCTTGCATTAACTAATGAACAATATAATTAACATTACTTTCATGCTATGGGTAAAAAATGTTCTATGAAACTTATTCTTGTCAAAATTTTTGAAACTGTTCTTGTGTTCAGCGAGATACAGTATTGATTAAATCTGACTTTTCAAAGAGGGTGTACTCACTCATGTATATTCATATGTATGGGAACCCAGAACAAGTTTATTTTGGAGGAGTTAAGTATCCCGCGTGTCATATTTTGGACTCCTGATCATTTTGTTCTCATAAGTCTTCAACAGACTCTGGTAGCGATTTTATCATTGAAAATACAGGAACACGAGGCTAAATGAGCGCTCCCGTGTATGGGACAAGATTTGTTACGATGGTGGAAAAAAACTGGAATCACGTGGAAAGTATACCAGTTTCTCGAGGTATGGAGCTTATAACCCTCACACATGGCTTGGAAAGGTTTTTTCTCTTTTTCTTAATGCTGTAATCCTATATTATGTTACGTTTGGATCAATTAATTGTTAATCTCTTATTTTTTTTTTTTACCACCTACCGCCAGGATTACACAAATGTAATTTCTTTTTCTCCCTGTGGCTGAAGTTGCCGGCATTGCTGTTGCATTTGTAGCTTTCCACTGCTGTACGTGCAGTTTAGTGGCCGGCCTGTGGCAGCTTCTCCTGTATGGACTCCTCCAGTCATAGCTTGTACATTACTGAACGGCATCACCTCACTCTTGGCCTAGAGTGCTCTTCTGATATTTTGGTCATCAGCCCATCTCCACTGCACAGGATAGTAGACACATGTCTCCGGAACCTCCTTTCTACACTTAAGGACTATGTTATTTTTAGGCGTGACCCTCAGCTGTCCCTATGTCATCTAAGCCGACCAGCCTGCACCAGTCCATTTGTTCAAGCCGGATATCTCTGGATCCATTACAATAGCAAACACATAAAAGCACAGCACAACTCATGTTGTTTTCTCTGGACTGTCACTTAGACGCCTTATGTCATCATTAATTTATGTTTACTTGTCAACCATCACAAAATTTATTACCAGGTTAAAGCCACTGTATACATAGACACAAAAAGGACTTAAAGGAGTTGTCCAGCCTGGGAAAAATATATTTAATATGCTAATTAAATAAACTTCCGCTGCATTTCAAGGTGGAGAGAGGTGGACTGGTCTAGCTATTGCACTGCACCTAAAGATTTTGGTGGGATCGGCCAACCATGTACTGTGCATAAGGTTTGCTGACTTATTAGATTATGTCTGGGGACATAAGAATTGGGAGGTTGGAATTGAGTCGCTGATCGTTTTGTTCAGTGGAGAATGAAGCTTTTTCCACATGATTCTGACAGTAGCTCTCGTGAAGGAAACTAAACAAAAAAAGGCCGAGCAAATGTTCCAGTGTTGGGGGGAGGGGGGTTGTCGAAACAGTTGTTAGCCAAAAGTTAGTTCAGGTAATAGCTATCTAATGCGTATGGCTAGCAATGATGTAACTTGAAGCTCATGGTCCCTATTGCAAGAGGTCCATCAAGGACCTTAACTATGATGGGTCTTTAATTGTATTTATGTTCTCATATAGGCCAATGAGACATTCTGGGACCCCCTAGGCTTCCGGTCCCAGGTCCGACAGTAATCCTTGAACTCACTATAGTTATGCTTAGCTTAAAGGGTATATCTGAAACTTTGTGAAAAAAAGTGTGCCTAAGCACTAATAGGCAGGTAGTTGCTACCTACATGCCTGTTGTGCCTGGCACCATTCTTCCCCATCAGAGAGCCATCACAGATCGCTCCTGCCAGAGATTCAGCTGCCTCTGCTGCCATCAAGTCGACAAAGCGGACACTTCTTTTGTGCTCTGCAGTGTTGACATGGTGCAATATCATTCTGAATAACAGCCAGATCTCTGCTGCCTTACTGGGGGGAGTCAATCTGTATGACATGAGAAGTCACGCTCCGTCGAGACAGCAGGGCAGCAAAGAAACCACCGCTCTGTGACGTGACGTCAGCAGAGGCAGCTGAATTGCCGGCAGGAGCGGTCTGTGACCATTGTGTGCCAGGGAAGAATGGCGCTAGGCTCTAAAGGCAGTTAGGTAGCATTTACCTAACCGTTAGTGGTTAGGCACATTTTATATTTTTCACAAAGTTACAGATATCCCTTTTAACAGCCAACTCATTTTAAGTACAGTCCATCATTGCACATGTGCCGAGTCTCCGACTCATAGAGGCTGGGAGATGCTCCTTTTCTGTGTTGGAATGAATTTCAAAATGCATCAGGACGAGTGGAGAATTAACATTAGGAAAGTATGTTAGTACGTTTTACCAATTAACATTTTAAACACATTTTAAATAGTTTTTATGCAGCTAAACAATACAGAGATCCATATAATACATGATCATATACTGTCAGCACAGTGTTTATTGACCGCCAGATTATCTGCTGAATTCGGTTTGCAGAACATTAAGGATGTGATTAAAAAGAAAATGGCTATGCCAAAAGTCAGGACTCTAGATGTCCACACTCACAGCCTGCCTTCATCCCTCCCAGCAGTATGCCCTGCATACATGTATCACTCACTCATTTCCCTACTTTTTACAGGGTTTCTACTTGGCATACATCATAAAAACAACAGGATGACGATCTCTCCTACAGGTTGCCCTGAATCACATGCCCATTGGAAATCCTGTTAGTGGAATATGGCTAAAATAGAAAATGACCTACGAAGAAGACACAATGGGTCAGTAGGGCTTTGGGTGTTACCAAAAAACACTCTTAGAAATAATTTGTTGATTACTGTTAGTCACTTTCCTCCTATTAGCAATTATTTATTTGTTAGAAACATATAATTAGTTCTCCCAATATTGTAGATAGCTTTAAGAAAACATCTACTATATAATTGTCTAAGGGTCACTTCCGTCTTTCTGTCTGTATGTCTGTCTGTCCTTCTGTCTGTCTGTCTGTCTATCACGGATATTCATTAGTCGCGGCCTCTGTCTGTCATGGAAATCCAAGTCGCTGATTGGTCGCGGCAAAACAGCCATGACCAATCAGCGACGGGCACAGTCCGGAAGAAAATGGACGCTCCTTACTCCCCGCAGTCAGTGCCCGGCGCCCGCATACTCTCCTTCAGTCACCGCTCACACAGGGTTAATGCCGGCGGTAACGGACTGCGTTATGCCACGGGTAACGCACTCCGTAACCGCTGCTATTAACCCTGTGTGTCCCCAACTTTTTACTATTGATGCTGCATATGCGGCATCAATAGTAAAAAAATGTAATGTTAAAAATAATAAAAAAACTAAAAACCTGCTATTCTCACCCTCCGTAGTTCACCGAGCCGCTTGCGCCTGCCGCCATCTTCCGTTCCCGGCGATGCATTGCAAAATTACCCAGAAGACTTAGCGGTCTCGCGGCAGCCGCGCGCGTATTGCCGGAGCTTCGGTGGATCCCAGGGGGTGAGTATATAACTTTTTTTTATTTTAACCCCTTCCCGACCCATGACGCCACGTAGGCGTCATGAAAGTCGGTGCCAATCCGACCCATGACGCCTATGTGGCGTCATGGAAAGATCGCGTCCCTGCAGATCGGGTGAAAGGGTTAACTCCCATTTCACTTGATCAGCAGGGACAGGGGGAGTGGTAGTTTAGCCCAGGGGGGGTGGCTTCACCCCCCCCCCCCGTGGCTACGATCGCTCTGATTGGCTGTTGAAAGTGAAACTGCCAATCAGAGGGATTTGTAATATTTCACCTGTTATAACTGGTGAAATATTACAATCCAGCCACGGCCGATGCTGCAATATCATCAGCCATGGCTGGAAACACTAATGTGCCCCCACCCAACCCCACCGATCGCCCCCCAGCCCTCCGATCTGTCCGGTACACTGCTCCGGCTCCCCTCCGTCCTGTGCTCCGCTCCCCCCGTGCTCTTGTCCGCTCCCCCCGTGCTCCAATCACCCCCTCTGCACTCCGATCCACCCCCCGTGCTCCGTTCCAACCCCCCATGCTCCGTTCCACCCCCGTGCTCTGTTCCACCCCTCCCGTGCTCCGATCCACCCCCCATGCTCCGATCCCCCCCCGTGCTCCCCCCCACCCCATCATACTTACCGATCCTGCCGGGGTCCGTCCGTCTTCTCCCTGGGCGCCGCCATCATCCAAAATGGCGGGCGCATGCGCAGTGCGCCCGCCGAATCTGCCGGCCGGCAGATTCGTTCCAAAGTGCATTTTGATCACTGAGATAGATTATATCTCAGTGATCAAAATAAAAATAATAATAAATGACCCCCCCCCCCTTTGTCACCCCCATAGGTAAGGACAATAAAAAAAATAAAGATTTTTTTTTTCCACTAATGTTAGAATAGGGTTAGGGTTAGGGGTAGGGTTAGGGTTAGGGTTAGGGCTAGGGTTAGGGCTAGGGTTAGGGCTAGGGTTAGGGTTAGGGCTAGGGTCAGGGCTAGGGTTAGGGCTAGGGTTAGGGCTAGGGTTAGGGCTAGAGTTAGGGTTAGGGTTTCGGTATGTGCACACGTATTCTGGTCCTCTGCCGATTTTTCCGCTGCGGATTTGATAAATCCGCAGTGCTAAACCGCTGCAGATTTATGGCGGATTTACCGCATTTTTTCTGCGCATTTCACTGCGGTTTTACAACTGCGATTTTCTATTTGAGCAGTTGTAAAACCGCTGCGGAATCCGCACAAAGAAGTGACATGCTGCGGAATGTAAACCGCTGCGTTTCCGTGCAGTTTTTCCGCAGCATGTGTACAGCGATTTTTGTTTCCCATAGGTTTACATTGAACTGTAAACTCATGGGAAACTGCTGCGGATCCGCAGCGTTTTCCGCAGCGTGTGTACATACCTTTAGAATTAGGCTATGTGCACACGGTGCGGATTTGGCTGCGGATCCGCAGTGGATTGGCGGCTGCGGATTCGCAGCACTGGTCCATCAGGTTTACAGTACCATGTAAACCTATGGAAAACCAAATCCGCTGTGCCCATGGTGCGGAAAATACCGCGCGGAAACGCTGCGTTGTATTTTCCGCAGCATGTCAATTCTTTGTGCGGATTCCGCAGCGTTTTACACCTGTTCCTCAATAGGAATCCGCAGGTGAAATCCGCACAAAAAACACTGGAAATCCGCGGAAAGTCCGCAGGTAAAACGCAGTGCCTTTTACCTGCGGATTTTTCAAAAATGATGCTGAAAAATCTCACACGAATCCGCAACGTGGACACACAGCCTTAGGGTTAGGGTTGGAATTAGGGTTGTGGTTAGGGTTAGGGGTGTGTTGGGGTTAGGGTTGTGATTAGGGTTATGGCTACAGTTGGGATTAGAGTTAGGGGTGTGTTGGGGTTAGTGTTGGAGGTAGAATTGAGGGGTTACCACTGTTTAGGCACATCAGGGGTCTCCAAACGCAACATGGCGCCACCATTGATTCCAGCCAATCTCGTATTCAAAAAGTCAAATGGTGCTCCCTCAATTCCGAGCTCCGACGTGCGCCCAAACAGTGGTTTACCCCCACATATGGGGTACCAGCATACTCAGGACAAACTGCGCAACAATTACTGGGGTCCAATTTCTCCTGTTACCCTTGTGAAAATAAAAAAATGCTTGCTAAAACATCATTTTTGAGGAAAGAAAAATGATTTTTTTATTTTCACGGCTCTGCGTTGTAAACGTCTGTGAAGCACTTGGGGGTTCAAAGTGCTCACCACATATCTAGATAAGTTCCTTGGGGGGTCTAGTTTCTAAAATGGGGTCACTTGTGGGGGGTTTCTACTGTTTAGGCACACCAGGGGCTCTGCAAACGCAACGTGACGCCCGCAGACCATTCCATCAAAGGCTGCATTTCAAAACGTCACTACTTCAATTCCGAGCCCCGGCATGTGCCCAAACAGTAGTTTACCCCCACATATGGGGTATCACCGTACTCAGGAGAAACTGGACAACAAATATTGGGGTCAAATTTCTCCTGTTACCCTTGGGAAAATTAAAAAATTCTGGGCTAAATATTTATTTTTGAGGAAAGAAAACGTATTTATTATTTTCACGGCTCTGCATTATAAACTTCTGTGAAGCACTTGGGGGTTCAAAGTGCTCACCACACATCTAGATAAGTTCCTTTCGGGGTCTAGTTTCCAAAATGGGGTCACTTATGGGGGGTTTCTACTGTTAAGCCACATCAGGGGCTCTGCAAACGCAACGTGACGCCCACAGAGCATTCCATCAAAGTCTGCATTTCAAAACGTCACTACTTCACTTCCGAGCCCCGGCATGTGCCGAAACAGTGGTTTACCCCCACATATGGGGTATCAGCGTACTCAGGAGAAACTGGACAACAACTTTTGGGGTCAAATTTCTCCTGTTACCCTTGGGAAAATAAAAAATTGCAGGCTAAAGGATCATTTTTGAGAAAATAATTTTTTTTTTTTATTTTCATGGCTCTGCGTTATAAACTTCTGTGAAGCACTTGGGGGTTCAAAGTCCTCACCACACATCTAGATTAGTTCCTTTGGGGGTCTAGTTTCCAAAATGGGGTCATTTCTGGGGTATCTCCAATGTTTAGGCACACAGGGGCTCTCCAAACGCGACTTGGTGTCCGCTAACAATTGGAGCTAATTTTCCATTCAAAAAGTCAAATGGCACGCCTTCCCTTCCGAGTCCTGCCGAGTGCCCAAACAGTGGTTTACCCCCACATATGAGGTATCGGCGTACTCGGGAGAAATTGCCCAACAAATTTTATGATCCACTTTATCCTATTGCCCATGTGAAAATGAAAAAATTGAGGCGAAAAGAATTTTTTTGTGAAAAAAAAGTACTTTTCATTTTTACAGATCAATTTGTGAAGCACCTGAGGGTTTAAAGTGCTCACTAGGCATCTAGATAAGTTCCTTGGGGGGGTCTTGTTTCCAAAATGGGGTCACTTGTGGGGGAGCGCCAATGTTTAGGCACAAAGGGGCTCTCCAAACGCGACATGGTGTCCGCTAACGATGGAGATAATTTTTCATTCAAAAAGTCAAATGGCGCTCCTTCCCTTCCGAGCCTTACCATGTGCCCAAACAGTGGTTTACCCCCACATGTGAGGTATTGGTGTACTCAGGAGAAATTGCCCAACAAATTTTAGGATCCATTTTATCCTGTTGCCCATGTGAAAATGAAAAAATTGAGGCTAAAAGAATTTTTTTGTGAAAAAAAGTACTTTTTCATTTTTACGGATCAATTTGTGAAGCACCTGGGGGTTCAAAGTGCTCACTATGCATCTAGATAAGTTCCTTGGGGCGTCTAGTTTCCAAAATGGGGTCACTTGTGGGGGAGCTCCAATTTTTAGGCACACGGGGGCTCTCCAAACGTGACATGGTGTCCGCTAAAGAGTGGAGCCAATTTTTCATTCAAAAAGTCAAATGGCGCTCCTTCCCAAGCCCAAACAGTGGTTTACCCCCACATCTGAGGTATCAGCGTACTCAGGACAAATTGGACAACAACTTTCGTGGTTCAGTTTCTCCTTTTACCATTGGGAAAATAAAAAAATTGTTGCTAAAAGATAATTTTTGTGACTAAAAAGTTAAATGTTCATTTTTTCCTTCCATGTTGCTTCTGCTGCTGTGAAGCACCTGAAGGGTTAATAAACTTCTTGAATGTGGTTTTGAGTACCTTGAGGGGTGCAGTTTTTAGAATGGTGTCACTTTTGGGTATTTTCAGCCATATAGACCCCTCAAACTGACTTCAAATGTGAGGTGGTCCCTAAAAAAATGGTTTTGTAAATTTCGTTGTAAAAATGAAAATTTTTAACCCTTATAACTTCCTAGCAAAAACAAATTATGTTTCCAAAATTGTGCTGATGTAAAGTATACATGTGGGAAATGTTATTTATTAACTATTTTGTGTCACATAACTCTCTGGTTTAACAGAATAAAAATTAAAAATGTGAAAATTGCAAAATTTTCAAAATTTTCGCCAAATTTCCGTTTTTATCACAAATAAACGCAGAATTTATTGACCTAAATTTACCACTAACATGAAGCCCAATATGTCACGAAAAAACAATCTCAGAACCGCTAGGATCCGTTGAAGCGTTCCTGAGTTATTACCTCATAAAGGGACACTGGTCAGAATTGCAAAAAACGGCAAGGTCTTTAAGGTCAAAATAGGCTGGGTCATGAAGGGGTTAATTATTTTTTAACAGGGATATGGTGCTCACACTGCTGTATACTACGTGGGCTGTGTTAGATACCGCGTGGCTGCTATATACTACATGCGCAGTGTGATATACAGTACTGCGTGGGCTGTGCTATATATTAAGTGGCCACTGTTATATACTGCGTGGGCAGTGTTATATACTATGTGGCTGCTATATACTGCGTGGGCAGTGTTATATTCTACATGGCTGCTATATATTGCGTGGGCTGTGCTATATATTATGTTGCCAGTGTTATATACTGCGTGGGCAGTGTTATATACTACGTGGCTGCTATATACTGCGTGGGCAGTGTTATATACTACGTGGCTGCTATATACTGCGTGGGCTGTGCTATACATTACGTGGCCAGTGTTATATACGGCGTGGCCTGTGTTATATACTATGTCCCCTGTGTTATATACTGCGTGGCTGCTATATACTGCGTGGGCTGTGTTATATAGTATGTGGCTGTGTTATATACTGCGTGGCGACTGTTATATATTGCGTGGCCTGCATTAACGCATCGGTATTCTACAATATGTATATAGCAGCCACATAGTATATAGCACAGGCCACGTAGTATTTGTCTGCTATATACTACATGGCTCCTATATACTACGTGGCCTGTGCTATATACTATGTGGCTGCTGTATACATACATAAGTACATATTCTAGAATACCCGATGAGTTAGAATCGGGACACCATCTAGTTACTAAAGAAATCATGTTGAAAATAGGGCAGCCGTGTACTTATAGTAATATATCCTGGTGGGCCATAAGAGATTAGCCATAAGCACATCCCAATAAAACCTTAGCCTTTATTAGATATACAGTATAGTAAAATTCTAGCAAATCCATAATGGACCCTGATTTGATAAGTAATAACCAAAATCTATCAGTAGGGTAAGTGATCAGGGATAATAGTGTAAGCAAAACATAGGACCAGGGTTCAGTGGGTAACGTACATATAAGTGTAAAAATGTGTGCGATATGCACTGAAAATACAGACATAATAATAAACAATGAGAAGAAAATATAAAGGCGTCTTTCCCTGTTATACCCTAAAAATGGCCTTCCTGACTGCGGAGGTGGGCGCCCTAACAGAAGTCAACATGGCACCCCTGTGCAACGTCATCTTAACCATGAATCCACCAATTAATTACCTGGCTACTCAGCAAACATCATTACAGAGAACAAACAAGTATGTACGTAGCAGCATGGCTAGGTGTGCCAGTCCATAATAAATTGCAACAAATATGCCAATTAGTGATGAGCGAGTGCCTCGTTGCTCGGGTTTTCCAGAGCATGCTCGGGTGACCTCCGAGTATTTATGACTGCTCGGAGATTTAGTTTTCATCATGGCAGCTGAATGATTTACAGCTATTAGCCAGCTTGATTACATGTGGGGATTCCCTAGCAACCAGGCAACCTCCACATGTACTCAGCCTGGCTAATAGCTGTAAATCATTCAGCTGCCGCGATCAAAACTAAATCTCCGAGCAGTTATTAATCCTCGGAGGTCTCCTGAGCAACGAGTACACTCGCTCATCACTAATGCCAATTACTAGACAATAAAAAAATAGTCACTACAAAAAGAAAACACTTATTTGGTGCAGTATGTCAGATCCCAAAGTGTTTCGCCTGTAAATGTTCTCAGGGGGACTGATTTGCAGGCCTGCAATTGTAGTGCCGCATGGTAAACTAGTCGGACAGGTGGGTCCCTGACAGCTCCTTCCTGCCCACTGCCCTGGTGTGGCCAATCTCTCCTTATACACACTTGCAGGGAGAGCCCTGTCAATCACTGATGGTGGGCGGGGACAAGCCTATCCAACTAGTCTCCCCTGTGGTTTGGTGGCCAAATGCTGCAGTGTTTCAGAGTTAAACATACATTTCTGAAATCAGGTAGCCAGCTTCCGATACTTGCTGCCCATGGATAGCTGTCAGGTTCCCTTTACTATCTACAGAGTGCATTTACTTAATATGTTCTGTAAAAAATGAATTTAGACTTGGTTATATAGTTTTTGTTTTGAGAAAAGTTAGTTACAGTATGTGACATAACGTGGAATATTGAAGCAGCAGAGCTAAATACAGAAGTGACCATGACCTCACCATCACAGGTGTGTGGCTGGATGCCCATATGATATAAGCCAAGCACTGTACGAGCAGTGACAAGTTTACAACCCCAACTTATGTTCTTAACAGCACAGTATATGCTATCATCATTTATAAATCTTATTAATCGGCTCATAAGTCCATGTAGGTGAAAGCATTCTAACCATTAGCCTCTCCAGACCACTGCAGGTCAAGGAATTCACTCCAAACGTGACCCTTCTGTATATTGAGAGACCGAACAAGCCCTACCACAACATGACTTTTATAACTTTCTATTTGCTTATACAAATATACTTTTCTATTAATTTGTTATTTTTTCCACTATTCTTGAATAGTTGCTCCCAAAATAATATTATTATGAACGCATACTTTGCACACGAATTAACCCTTCAACTCATATCTTTTTGGTATCTTCTCTGTGTTCCTTTTGTAGCATGTACTGCATATTACTATATTATAATCCAACCATTAATAGCACCAAGTAAATGGTCAAAGTAATTAAGGCCCATTATAAAAAGATTACCGTAACTGGCTTACAAAGAGATTTTTTTTAACCACAGGTCTCCAAAGTGGAACTTGGAATTAGGCCAGAGACCACCACAACCACCAACCATAGCGAGTAAAGTTTACAGTCACTATGGTTTATAGTCCCGTGGGTATTTTTTATTTTTCAAGTAACTTACTTTGATATTTCCTATGTCTGCTTTCACTCTCCACATTCATTTATTCGATGAGTGGAAATTGGTATGTGCGATTGCTGACCCGCTATGTCTAGTACACTGATAGTTATGGCCATGAGAGATGTGTAAGTGGTTATTGGAAGGGAAAACATATGAGTGTTTCCAGTATGTTCAATGGTGATAAAGAAGAAAATTGCAGCCAGACAGCTTATCTTCCTTAAAATCCATTCAAAATATCATTTCTGGGGGGAGAGTCGATAAGTCCCCGTATAGATCAGATGGTCTGCTGGTCCCACCGAAACCAACAGATTGAGTTGACTCTAAAGCCTGATTCAGACGTCTGTGATTTTTATCGTACATAACAACATGGACCTTTGTTCTTCGATATTTTGGATCCAAGTTTCATCTAACACCCATAGACATGAGTGAGTAATTTTGATCACAAATGGACATGTCTCTATGCTTTTTGGGGGGAAAAAAGGCACCAAAACCCACAGAGAAGTGAATAGCACTATTTATTGTAATAGGTAGGTGTTCTATCAGTGAAAATCATTTCACGGGCTGCGATTCACAGACATCTGAATGAGGTATTACTTGTGCTGTCCAAAAAAAGATTTAATTTTTTGTTTCCATATATACCCAACCTCACTTATTAATGATATATTAGGACACAAATTCTTCTTATACATTTTTATTCCTCCGAAATTCACATTTAGATTGTAAGATTATATAGAAAATCTCCACCTCACTCTTCTTACCACTTGTTTGCGGCTTTTACCTTTTTCCATGTTTATTGGAATGTATTAGTATTATATCCGTAAATGTTATAAAAAATAAATTTATAATTTTTAGTCATTTAAGTGGGAATTCTGAGCAAAAAAGGTAAGAAATGCCTCCTTACATATTTCCTAGTATGACCATTGTCTCATAAGGGACTTTTCACCCTTTGTTTTACAGACTGTTCTTACTTCATGTCTTGGTCCTTTCTGAAACTGGATTTTACCAAGTCATTATACGGCATAAAATTAAGCAAAACATTTTTACTTTCCCACAAGTCAGTCTAATATTACGTTAGTTCCCCTTTTTGGTGACTTATGCTAAAACATGTCATCTTTAAGGTTATTATACTGTGACAAAAGTTTGCTTCCCAGACAAGAGTTATGGAAAATGATGATAAAATCACAAGGTCATTAGTCTTAAGATTTCAACACCTACTTTAAAGACAATTAAGAAAGTTCCAATGAAGTAATAGGAAAAGAGCAACAAAAATCGATGGATCATGTGTGAAAAAAAGACAGTCTTCTCCTTTACTTTTAATATTAGTTTCATCACAAAATTAAAATGTTACCAAAAAGAGTAGACTAAATGTGCCTTAGCGAGTGGAAGGTTGAACATTTGTTTGGTCAACAGCTCTCTTCCTCACAACACGTGAATACTTGGCTCTTCGTATTGTTTATGTGCTTTCATTGGAGAGAAAGCCTTGACCAGACATTTTTGTTGTTGGCTTATCTGTTGGGAGCAGAAAAAAGTGGAGCACTTAATGTCATCTGTTATAGGAGAATCTGGAGACATCCTTTCACCTTAGGTGGCTGGCCAGTCCAGCCAAAGAAATCAGTGGGTACAGTCGACTTTATTATGTACAAGTGCATTTAATGATGAGGCGGCTGTCTAAAAGTGTTGGGATTTTATCACCTATGATAGTTACGGAAAGAGATGAGTAGATCCACCTATCATTCTCATAAGTGAAACGATATTTGTTATGAATGTATAAGGTGGGAAAACTTCTCTAAATATCATCCCATCTAGTGTTCTAGACTTGAACATGATGTACTCATAAACCATTGTTGGGCTTGTATTCAAGTTTTGTCATGAGAAGGTTAACGGGAAGCAAAAGGAGGAAGTGACTTCAACAAACCACATATTTGCATCATAAGCGCAAAATGAGTTTATTTACATCTCGTGAGGATGACGCATAGGGGAAACAAAGGAAATCAGTGCCTGGTACAGTATAGACATATACCTTGCTCTCACGTACCAAACAGAATCCTTTTTATATGTCATACATGATTTATAAGTTACACATCATGGTGGGTCTTGAATGGTATGAACAGCTATACAAGAACCACATCACATATTTATCAGACATTTATCTTAGGTAATGATCAGATCATTGTTCTAGATTTGTTGTCTTAATGTTATGGTTCTACAATTACGACAACGTCTAAGGCCCCATTCACATGTTTAGCATTTGGTCAGTATTTTACCTCAGTATCTGTAAGCCTAAATCAGGAGTGGTTGATAAATACAGAAGTGGTGACGTGTTTCTATTATACTTTTCCTCTCATGTTCTTCTCCTGGTTTTGGCTTATAAATACTGAGGTAAAATACTGACCAAATAATGAACGTGTGAAGGTGACCAAAGACTCTTTACTTAGCAGACAAAATGTAACAGTATTGGATCTTGTTGAATTGGGCAACAACAGTTCCATATGTGTATGATTAATAGAGTTATGGTAAAGACTAGTAACATTTCCGCTGGCTGACAAAGGGAACTTTAGGCTTGACTATTGAAAATGAGCCTGTGAGTCATGGAATTAACTCTTCCTGCTTATAACTGTTTTATCTTTGTCTCCATTACATCTTATAATTACTTGTGGGTTTTAAGGTGTCTATTGTTTTTAAGTTTCACTATCATTTTGTAAAAATAAAATTTAAAGGAGTTGCCCATCGAAAAACTTTTATTCAAAATTTAATAAAGAATGTTGATAGAAGTGTGGATATACAACCATTAAAACTAGTTAACTGTTTTGGATACACATTGCATTTTTATCTATAGTAGTGCTCTCTAGAATGCTGGTCGACGTTCAGAGGTGGACTCACGTGCTCAATAGCTTAACTGCCCTCTTCCTCTACTTCGTGGTGAGTAGTGATCCGGCAGTGAAAAGGCCAATACTATGACTTAACCCATTACTTGCCAAATTAAAATTTTTACAAGTACGGATTTTTCAGAAAAGGGCGTCCCAATATTCAATTAAAAATGACAATGACATGATTTCCTATTTCGAAAACATTCATTTTACAAACACAATGCAAAAAATTGGACCTAATTATAAAAATTATAAAATCTTAGTTGTTACAAGCTAAAGATTAGGCGTCCCCAAAAAAGGACATTGGTAGATAATGGGTTAATGGAATTGTGTGTAATCAAGAAATATCAGAAGATAAGCTGCTCCTGTTCCAGAGCTGACTATTGGAGGGTCCTGTGCCGGATCTATAGGAGTGTCACTGCCATCCGGAATTTCAAGACCCCATACCGGCAAAATTTTTAGGCCTCCTTGAGACTCTGCCCAGGCTCCATCCCAGCTCCAACACCAGATTACTGTTGTGAATTCTGTGGCAGAGCTCCCTCCTGTGGTCACAAGTGGTACTTCGGCTGGTTCTCTCTGTGAGCTTCCGTTGGTGGAGGAAAGTGGTACTGCGGCTTCTGAGTTTCCTTCCTCAGGTGATGTGGTGAAGTCGTTAGGTGCTGCTCTATTTAACCCCACCTAGTGCTTTGATCCTGGCCTCCAGTCAATGTTCTAGTATTGGACCTGTTTCCTCCTGGATCGTTCCTGTGGCCTGCTGCTCTGCATAGCTAAGTTACTCTTTGCTATTTGTTTGCTGTTTTTTCTGTCCAGCTTGTCAATTTGTTTTTTTCTGCTTGCTGGAAGCTCTGGGATGCAGAGGGTGTACCACCGTGCTGTTAGTTCGGTACGGAGGGTCTTTTTGCCCCTTTGCGTGGTTTTTGTAGGGTTTTGTGTTGACCGCAAAGTTACCTTTCCTATCCTCGCTCTGTTCAGAAAGTTGGGCCTCACTTTGCTAAATCTATTTCATCTCTACGTTTGTCTTTTCATCTTAACTCACAGTCATTATATGTGGGGGCTGCCTTTTCCTTTGGGGTATTTCTCTGAGGCAAGGTAGGCTTATTTTCTATCTTCAGGCTAGCTAGTTTCTCAGGCCGTGCCAAGTTGCATAGGGAGCGTTAGGCGCAATCCACGGCTGCCTTTAGTGTGGTTGGAGAGGATTAGGGATTGCGGTCAACAGAGTTCCCACGTCTCAGAGCTCATTCTTGTTTTTTGGGTTATTGCCAGGTCACTGTATGTGCGCTGACCTCTATGTCCATTGTGGTACTGAATTACCTTTCATAACATTACATACCTAGCCATCAGCTTTTTTGGGGGGCCAAAAGATTTTTTAAGCTGGGCCCTGCTCTACTCTAACCTATTAAATACAAGTGACCCCATTTTGGAAGCTAGACCCCCCCCAAGGAACTTATCTAGATGTGTGGTGAACACTTTGAACCCCCAAGTGCTTCACAGAAGTTTATAACGCAGAGCCGAGAAAATAAAAAATCTTTTTTTTTCCTCAAAAATCATTTTTTTAGCCCGCAATTTTTTATTTTCACAAGGGTAACAGGAGAAATTGGAACTCAAAGGTTGTCCAGTTTGTCCTGAGTACGATGGTACCCAATATGTGGGGGGAACCACTGTTTGGGCACACGTCGGGACTCGGAAGGGAAGTAGTGACGTTTTGAAATGCAGACTTTGATGGAATAGTTTGCGGGCGTCATGTTACGCTTGCAGAGCCCCTGATGTGCCTAAACAGTAGAAACCCCCCACAAGTGACCCCATTTGGGAAACTAGACCCCCCCAAGGAACTTATTTAGTTGTGTGGTGAGCACTTTTTACCCTCAAGTGCTTCACAGAAGTTTATAACGCAGAGATGTGAAAATAAAAAATAATTTTTTCCCTCAAAAATTATATTTTAGCCCGCAATTTTTCATTTTCATAAGGGTAACAGGAGAAATTGGACCCCAAAAGTTGTTGTCTAGTTTGTCCTGAGTATGATGGTACCCCGTATGTGGGGGACCACTGTTTGGGCACACGTCGGGGCTCGGAAGGGAAGTAGTGATGTTTTGAAATGCAGACTTTGATGGAATAGTCTGCGGGCGTCATATTACGCTTGCAGAGTCCTTGATGTGCCTAAACAGTGGGAACCCCCCAATTCTAACACCAACCATAACCCCAACACACCCCTAACCCTAATACCAACCCTAACCACAAACCTAACCCTAACACACCTCTAACCCTAATCCCAAACCTAACCCTACCCCTACTCCTAATCCCAACCCTAACTTTAGCCCCAACCCTAACCCTAACCCTAACTTTAGCCCCAACCCTAACCCTAACTTTAGCCCAACTCTAACTCTAATGGCAAAACTGTGGCAGAAGGGGCTGATCACTGGGGCAGAGGGGTGATCACCAGGGCAGGGGGCGATCACCGGGGTAGGGGGGAGATCAGCAAGGCAGGGGGTGATCACCGTGGCAGGGGGAGATCACTGGGGCGGGGAGAGATCACTGGGGCAGGGTGCGATCAGTGGGGCAGATCTATGGGGCAGGGGGGAGATCAGCGGGGCAGGGGGCAGATCCGCGAGGCAGGGGGGAGATCAGCGGGGTAGGGGGGAGATCAGTAAGGCAGGGGGGAGATCAGCGGGGTAGGGGGGAGATCAGCGGGGCAGGTGGGAGATCATCGGGGCAGGGGCGAGATCAGCAGGGTAGGGGCGAGATCAGCAGAGCAGGGGCAGATCAGCGGGGCAGGGGGCAGATCAGTGAGGCAGGGGGAGATCTGTAGGGCAGGGGGATTATCAACGGGGCAAGGGGCAGATCAGCTGGGCTGGGGGCAGATCAGCGGGGCAGAGGGGAGATCAGTGGGGCAGATCAGCTGTCTGGCTGTCAGGCGCGGGGGGCTGAGATACAGCAGCAGATGGAGCCGGCAGC
Organism: Ranitomeya imitator; assembly: GCF_032444005.1. NCBI lineage: Eukaryota > Metazoa > Chordata > Amphibia > Anura > Dendrobatidae > Ranitomeya > Ranitomeya imitator. The sequence continues at coordinate 173,122,787 of NC_091285.1, read as the reverse complement.
AGCAGCAGGGGGGTGATCAGGTGGTGATCACTAGGGCAGGGGGAATGGAGCAGACGTTGGGGGAGTGGAGGGCAGCAGAGGGTAGAACCTGGTGGGGGCAATGATGATGGCGGCGATGATGGTGGCGGCGAATGCGGTATGTGGCAGGGCAGCAAGCAGGCACCTCGCTGTTCAGCTTCCGTGGACGGCATGAAGCTGGACAGCAAGGCAGCCATGGTTTTCTCCGGCCCTCCACATCTGAATGGAGAGATAGCGTCACATGGATGCTAGCTCCAATCAGATCCTGGGGGGTGGTGACAAAGTGGTCACCAAAGCGATCGTAGCCATGGGGGGGACAAAGCCACCCCCCCTGGGCTCAAGTACAAGTCCCCCTGTTCGTGCGGGTTGGGTGAAATTTCAGTTAACTCTTTCACCCAACTCGCAGGAACGCAATCCCACCATGACGTATATGCTGCGTCACAAGTCAGATTGGCACTAATTTTCATGACGCATACGCTGCGTTATAGGTCGGGAAGGGATTAACGGAATGTGTCACACATATTTTTTAAAATTAACAATAATACCATATACCAAATTACATATTACCACCACATAGTGGCCGAATAATAAGACATACAAGACACAAATACCGCCACACCATGGCCGGATCACATATTACCACCATTTAGTGACTTATAATACCGCATACAAGGGGAAAATACCCCCACACTATGACCAGACCACATATTACCACACATACTGACAGAATAATACTACATACAAAGCACAAATACCACCACATCATGACCAGACCACATATTACCACCACATAGTGACCGAATAATACCACACACAAGGCATAAATACCACCACACCATTACCAGACCATATATTACCACCATATAGTGACCGAATAGTACCACATACAAAAAACAAATACCGCCACATTAAGACCAGACCACATACAGTATTACCACCACATAGTGACTGAATTATACCATATACAAGGAACAAATACCATCACACCATAACCAGACCATATATTACCACCACATTCAAGGCATAAATACCACCACACCATGACCAGACCACATATTACAACCATATAGTGACCAAATAATACCACATACAGTGCCATTATAAAAGGAGATCTATATATAGAGTCAGTGTACAGGAATTGCAGTGGTCACCAATGACATTATACACAGGAGCTGTGTACATAGCATATAGTGTACAGGTAATGCTATGTTCACTAATGGCATTATACACAAGAGCTCTGTATATAGTGTCACTGTGCAGATAATACAGTGATCACAAGTGACATTATACACAGGAACTCTGTACATAGCTTACAGTGTATATTGTCTGTGTACAGGTAATACAGGGATCACCAGTGACATTATACACAGGAGCTCTGTATATAGTGGCAGTGTACAGGTAATACAGTGATCAGTGGTGACATACACAGGAGCTCTATATATAGTGTATAGTGTACAGGTAATACAGGGATCATCAGTGACATTATACACAGGAGCTCTGTATATAGTGTCAGTGTTCAGATAATACAATGATTACCAGTGTCATTATACAAAGGAACTCTGTAAATGGTGTATAGTGTACATGTAATACAGGGATCACCAGTGACTTTATACTCAGTTATACTCAGCTCTGTATATAGTGTCAGTGTACAGATAATACAGTGATCACCGGTGACATACACCAGAGCTCTGTACATAGTGTCAGTGTACAGGTAATACAGGGATCCCCAGAGACATTATACACAGGAGCTCTGTATATATAGTGTACAGGTTATACAGTGATCACCAGTGACATTATACATATGAGCTCTCTATGTAGTGTCAGTGTACAGGTAATACAGTGATCACCAGTGACATTATTACACAGGAGCTCTCTATGAAACAAAAATAAATCCCCAGACAAATAAATGCCACCTAAACTAAATTGTATAAATCAGGTATCACATGGACATTAACATAAAGGACTGCTGTATAATAAAGTTCAGCACCATAAAGATCAGAACATATAACAAGGGATTGCGCACACAGAACTATAAGGTACAAAAATGTTTCTTTATTGGAGCAAAATACAACAATGATAAAAACACTTTGAAAGACAGTGTACATGTAATACAATGATCACAAGTGACATTATACATAGGAGCTCTGTATATAGTATATAGTGTACAGGTAATACAGTGGTCACCAGTGACATTATATACAGGAGCTCTGTATATAGTGTCAGTGTACAGGTAATACACTGATCACTAGTAACGTTATACATAGGAGCTCTGTATATAGTGTCAGTGCACAGGTAATACAGTGATATTGATGTCATTATACACAGGAGCTCTGTATATAGTGTCAATGTACAGGTAATACAGTGATCACCAGTGAAAATATACACAAGAGCTCTGTATATAGTGTCAGTCTACAGGTAATACAGTGATCACCAGTGACATTATTCACAAGAGTTCTGTATATAATATACAGTGTATAGTGTCAGTGTAAAGGTAACACACTGACTCACAGGTGATGTCTCTAGTTAAAGTCCTTCATCTTCATCTAGCAGAGACCGCCATCACTTCTTTCAGCCATGACTCATGTCTGCAGAACAGTTATCTACAGCACATTCTCCATTTTTCCCCAACTTCTACACTTCGCCAGATTGAGAGCAACAGTGTTGCCCTGCCCCATGTCTCTCCACCCTGCCCCTATGCCTCTCCTCCCTGCCCCCATGTCCCTACCTACCCTGCGTGAAAATTCTCACAGTGCTAGCAGTGATCTCATTGAGGTTACCTCAGTTGATCGTCACTGCTCATAGTGAACTGAGTGTGGGAACACAGCTTCAGTGACCGGCAGTAACCTCTATAACTATAGAAACTGACATGTTTGCGGGTATTTCTCATGGGCCGTGTGTCCGTATGAAAAACCTGACATGTGCGCAACACCAATGTATATTTGTTTATTAGTGATGAGCGAGTTTTCTCGTTGCTCGGGTTTTCCTGAGCACGCTCGGGTGGGCTCCGAGTATTTATGGCTGCTCAGAGATTTAGTTTTCCTTGCCGCAGCTGGATGATTTGCGGCTACTAGACAGCTTGATTACATGTGGGGATTCCCTAGCAACCAGGCAACCCCACATGTACTCAGGCTGGCTAGCAGCCGTAAATCATCCAGCTGCAGCAAGGAAAACAAAATCTCCGAGCAGTCATAAATACTCGGAGACCACCCGAGCAACAAGTATACTCGCTCATCACTAGTGTTTATCCATATTTGTGATCCTTTAAAAACGGACCCCATACGAACATAAAAAACGAACATATGAAGGGGGCCTTAAAGGAAGAAAACTGATTTGATTGCAGACTTCTATTTTACTGGGCCTTGCCATGTACCATATTCATAATCTAGAGCAGTGATACCCAATCTGCGACTCAGGAGACACATGTGGCTATCTGGTACATGATGTTTGGCTCATGACTGTAATCTAGTTTGGTGCATTAGCAGCATTCTAGCTGTAAGGAGGTAGACTGTTGCTGTCGCATTCCTTTACCTGAAGACAGTAATCGAGTTATTGTGATGTAATGTGAACTGTATTGTGTAATGTGAAATTCAATATAGATTGTGAATTGTGATGTTCAGTTGATATGTAAGTTGTGTTGGTGTAGCGCAATGGCCGGCGTCCCTACATGGTGTCCTCATCTCCCTCCATGTAGGGATGCTGGCTTACTCACCATCCCGTCCCAGCGGCATAGTTCCACGGCGTGCTCCAGTCTCTTCCTGGTGCACGTGCCGCAGTTCCAGCAGTGGACCTGGTGCTCCCCTGCTTTTAAAGGGGCTGCAGACGCATGTAGTAAATGCCCTCAGCTTGTAGCTAAGTGGCCTTTAGTATAATTAGTACACCTGCAAGATGGCTCACAGCCAATTACTAGGAGTCATCCTGGATGAAAGACTCCCTCTCGCTTCGGAAGTCACCAAACAATGAGTTGAGTCATTAGGTAGTTGGTGTTCTTCCAGTGTAGTTGTGAGATGACCTGAAACGAATCCCTGGTCCCGATGTGGCCATTATCTGAACGTTGTCCCCTGGTATAGATGCTGCCAGTCCTTTCCTGAAGTTGTCCTGGTCCCGGTGTGGCCAGTGCCTGAATGTTGTCCCCTGGTCCCCGTGCAGCCAGTCCTGTTCTCAAAGTTGCCTGGTTCCAATGCAGCTAGTGCCTGAACATTTTCCCCTTGTCCGTGTGCGGCCAGAACCAGATCCAGTATCTTTAACCTGTGTGTCTTAACATAGCCCTAGTCAGTGTAAGCGAACCTGACCCCTGGGCAGCTAGAGTTCCGAGATCTGCCCAGGAGTGGTACCTGGCGGCTACCTACACCCCAGTCTGTCTTCACCATCAGGAGCTCCAGTGAACACCTGGTAGCCACTTAGCTACGCCCCTTCCTGGGCAGGTCTGGTCCTGTGGCACAGTGCATCCACAGTACTGGCTGCAAAAGTACCAGGGACATCGGGTTCAGGACTGGCCGCACAAGGCCCAGGGACTTTGGGTACATGACATTGGTCATACCATGTTCAGTTGATATGTAAGTTGTGTTGGTGTAGCGCAATGGCCGGCGTCCCTACATGGTGTCCTCATCTCCCTCCATGTAGGGATGCTGGCTTACTCACCATCCCGTCCCAGCGGCGTAGTTCCACGGCGTGCTCCAGTCTCTTCCTGGTGCACGTGCCGCAGTTCCAGCAGTGGACCTGGTGCTCCCCTGCTTTTAAAGGGGCTGCAGACGCATGTAGTAAATGCCCTCAGCTTGTAGCTAAGTGGCCTTTAGTATAATTAGTACACCTGCAAGATGGCTCACAGCCAATTACTAGGAGTCATCCTGGATGAAAGACTCCCTCTCGCTTCGGAAGTCACCAAACAATGAGTTGAGTCATTAGGTAGTTGGTGTTCTTCCAGTGTAGTTGTGAGATGACCTGAAACGAATCCCTGGTCCCGATGTGGCCATTATCTGAACGTTGTCCCCTGGTATAGATGCTGCCAGTCCTTTCCTGAAGTCTCCTGGTCCCGGTGTGGCCAGTGCCTGAATGTTGTCCCCTGGTCCCCGTGCAGCCAGTCCTGTTCTCAAAGTTGCCTGGTTCCAATGCAGCTAGTGCCTGAACATTTTCCCCTTGTCCGTGTGCGGCCAGAACCAGATCCAGTATCTTTAACCTGTGTGTCTTAACATAGCCCTAGTCAGTGTAAGCGAACCTGACCCCTGGGCAGCTAGAGTTCCGAGATCTGCCCAGGAGTGGTACCTGGCGGCTACCTACACCCCAGTCTGTCTTCACCATCAGGAGCTCCAGTGAACACCTGGTAGCCACTTAGCTACGCCCCTTCCTGGGCAGGTCTGGTCCTGTGGCACAGTGCGTCCACAGTACTGGCTGCAAAAGTACCAGGGACATCGGGTTCAGGACTGGCCGCACAAGGCCCAGGGACTTTGGGTACATGACATTGGTCATACCATGTTCAGTTGATATGTAAGTTGTGTTGGTGTAGCGCAATGGCCGGCGTCCCTACATGGTGTCCTCATCTCCCTCCATGTAGGGATGCTGGCTTACTCACCATCCCGTCCCAGCGGCGTAGTTCCACGGCGTGCTCCAGTCTCTTCCTGGTGCACGTGCCGCAGTTCCAGCAGTGGACCTGGTGCTCCCCTGCTTTTAAAGGGGCTGCAGACGCATGTAGTAAATGCCCTCAGCTTGTAGCTAAGTGGCCTTTAGTATAATTAGTACACCTGCAAGATGGCTCACAGCCAATTACTAGGAGTCATCCTGGATGAAAGACTCCCTCTCGCTTCGGAAGTCACCAAACAATGAGTTGAGTCATTAGGTAGTTGGTGTTCTTCCAGTGTAGTTGTGAGATGACCTGAAACGAATCCCTGGTCCCGATGTGGCCATTATCTGAACGTTGTCCCCTGGTATAGATGCTGCCAGTCCTTTCCTGAAGTCTCCTGGTCCCGGTGTGGCCAGTGCCTGAATGTTGTCCCCTGGTCCCCGTGCAGCCAGTCCTGTTCTCAAAGTTGCCTGGTTCCAATGCAGCTAGTGCCTGAACATTTTCCCCTTGTCCGTGTGCGGCCAGAACCAGATCCAGTATCTTTAACCTGTGTGTCTTAACATAGCCCTAGTCAGTGTAAGGAAACCTGACCCCTGGGCAGCTAGAGTTCCGAGATCTGCCCAGGAGTGGTACCTGGCGGCTACCTACACCCCAGTCTGTCTTCACCATCAGGAGCTCCAGTGAACACCTGGTAGCCACTTAGCTACGCCCCTTCCTGGGCAGGTCTGGTCCTGTGGCACAGTGCGTCCACAGTACTGGCTGCAAAAGTACCAGGGACATCGGGTTCAGGACTGGCCGCACAAGGCCCAGGGACTTTGGGTACATGACATTGGTCATACCATGTTCAGTTGATATGTAAGTTGTGTTGGTGTAGCGCAATGGCCGGCGTCCCTACATGGTGTCCTCATCTCCCTCCATGTAGGGATGCTGGCTTACTCACCATCCCGTCCCAGCGGCGTAGTTCCACGGCGTGCTCCAGTCTCTTCCTGGTGCACGTGCCGCAGTTCCAGCAGTGGACCTGGTGCTCCCCTGCTTTTAAAGGGGCTGCAGACGCATGTAGTAAATGCCCTCAGCTTGTAGCTAAGTGGCCTTTAGTATAATTAGTACACCTGCAAGATGGCTCACAGCCAATTACTAGGAGTCATCCTGGATGAAAGACTCCCTCTCGCTTCGGAAGTCACCAAACAATGAGTTGAGTCATTAGGTAGTTGGTGTTCTTCCAGTGTAGTTGTGAGATGACCTGAAACGAATCCCTGGTCCCGATGTGGCCATTATCTGAACGTTGTCCCCTGGTATAGATGCTGCCAGTCCTTTCCTGAAGTCTCCTGGTCCCGGTGTGGCCAGTGCCTGAATGTTGTCCCCTGGTCCCCGTGCAGCCAGTCCTGTTCTCAAAGTTGCCTGGTTCCAATGCAGCTAGTGCCTGAACATTTTCCCCTTGTCCGTGTGCGGCCAGAACCAGATCCAGTATCTTTAACCTGTGTGTCTTAACATAGCCCTAGTCAGTGTAAGCGAACCTGACCCCTGGGCAGCTAGAGTTCCGAGATCTGCCCAGGAGTGGTACCTGGCGGCTACCTACACCCCAGTCTGTCTTCACCATCAGGAGCTCCAGTGAACACCTGGTAGCCACTTAGCTACGCCCCTTCCTGGGCAGGTCTGGTCCTGTGGCACAGTGCGTCCACAGTACTGGCTGCAAAAGTACCAGGGACATCGGGTTCAGGACTGGCCGCACAAGGCCCAGGGACTTTGGGTACATGACATTGGTCATACCAGGACCAGGGGGACCTCACAACTCATTAGTAGACTACCACACTACCAAATGATTAACTGTGTTGCTTGGCACCTCAATATTGAGGAGGGTGACTTTAAAAACAAGTCTTGCCGGTGAGCCCTGTTACTAAATGCCTTCCAGCTATTGGTTGCTGGCATTTTATTATGTGCTCGCCCTGCACCTTTCAGAGCAGGGGAGCGCGCACTCACCGCCAGGAACTTAAGCGCGCACATTAGCAGGAAGCTGGCTGCATGCCATGGGACCACGTCGTCGGTGCCCCTGCATGAAGGGGAACCAAGCAGGGACGTCGACAATAGTATTACAGTTGGTGATATGGGTAATAGGAATAGTGAGAGTTAATATGTATGTTGATGTGTGCTGTGATTTGTTGCATTACATTGTTTTGTATTGTTAGTGGTGAAGCTGTATTCTGCCCAGCAACAGTTCGCAGACAGGTATAGTTAGAGTTAAGGGTTGGGATTAGACCACAATCTGTGGGGGAAGGGGGTAGTGAAATAGAAAGTGACTCTTTTCCTGTTAGGAAGACAGATAGGGTATGGAGTGCATAGCAAGCGGACTAAAATGTCCAAAGTGAGCAGTGCCACATTCTGGGGTAACCCTAAGTGAGAGAATATTGACCAAAGAAAGGATAGCGAGATGCGGATAAGTGACACAGAGACAGAGAGGCCTTAATAATAATATTTTTATTTCTATAGCGGCAACATATTCCGCAGCACTTTACATTTTAGAGCGGACTTACACAGATAATAACAGACATTACAGTACAACAATAATCACATAAATCAACAGATACCAAGAGGAGTGATGGCCCTGCTCACAAGCTTACAATCTATAGCCTTCCGGAAATGGGTCCTAGAGGAGGACACCTAACTAAGCTTGTAATGCTTGAAAGTAAAGGGCCTAAACAGGACTAAGTATGTGGGACTAGTAAGGGTTCCAAGTGCGGGAGTTCTAGAGCGCCAGCTGTGGGAAAAAGGAGGCGGAATAGCAGAACAAGCAGATGGCACTTGTTGATCAGGACTGTAGTTTTAAATCTTGGTTGTGGCAAAGTATGGAGAAAAAGCGAGACCTAGAGTAAACTACTGAGGAAAGAAACTAAGTGGAAAATGCTTCAAATTGTTTAGAAAATATCCTAATGACTTTGTAACACAACCCCTTGTATACAGTGGGTATGGAAAGTATTCAGACCCCTTTCAATTTTTCACTCTTTGTTTCATTGCAGCCATTTGGTAAATTCAAAAAAGTTCATTTTTTTTTCTCATTAATGTACACTCTGCACCCCATCTTGACTGAAAAAAACAAATGTAGTAATTTTTGCAAATTTATTAAAAAAGAAAAACTGAAATATCACATGGTCATAAGTATTGAGACCCTTTGCTCAGTATTGAGTAGAAGAACCCTTTTGAGCTAGTACAGCCATGAGTCTTCTTGGGAATGATGGATTTGGGGATCCTCTGCCATTCTTCCTTGCAGATCCTTTTCAGTTCTGTCAGGTTGGATGGTGAACGTTGGTGGACAGCCGTTTTCAAGTCTCTCCAGAGATGCTCAATTGGGTTTAGGTCAGGGCTCTGTCTGGGCCAGTCAAGAATGGTCACAGAGTTGTTCTGAAGCCACTCCTTTGTTATTTTAGCTGTGTGCTTAGGGTCATTGTCTTGTTAGAAGGTGAACCTTTGGCAAAGTTTGAGGTCCAGAGCACTCTGGAAGAGGTTTTCATCCAGGATATCTCTGCACTTGGACTCATTCATGTTTCCTTCAATGGCAACCAGTTGTCCTGTCCCTGCAGCTGAAAACACCCCCATAGCATGATGTTGCCACCACCATGTTTCACTGTTGGGATTGTATTGGGCAGGTGATGAGCAGTGCCTCGTTTTGTCCACACATACCGTTTAGAATTATCACCAAAAAGGTCTATCTTCGTCTCATTAGACCAGAGAATCTTATTTCTCATAGTCTGTGGGGCCTTCATGTGTTTTTTAGCAAAATCTATGTGGCCTTTCATATGTATTGAGGAGAGGCTTCCGTCGGGCCACTCTGCCATAAAGGCCCGACTGGTAGAGGGCTGCAGTGATAAGTTCCACAAAGTCAACTTCTCCCATCTCCCTGCTTCATCTCTGGAGCTCAGCCATAGTAAGCGTGAGCGGAGTGTCATGCTACTGTGCTCAGAGCCTCTCGCACAGAGAATCGGAGCACAGCTGCGGAGAAATTAATTTCTCCATCTCCTCCATTGCCGGGTTCAATGTATATCGCACAGCATTCGGATGATATCCGAGTGACGTATGTATAATATGCAGGTATGATACGGCCGAGAAAAAACGGTGATGTGAGCTGCCCCATAGATTAACAGCGGTCCGATTGCTATGCGATGTATTATCGCATAGCACTCGTCCGTACTCCTTGCTAGTGTGACTCCGGCCTTACCAAGTTACCATTCAGTAGCTTATTTTTGAATGGTGGTCTTCCTCATTGAACTGTGGAACATCCGGTCTTGGTAAACTTGCGACAATGGTTACATGCGGCCAGCATGGGTGTAGCGCCCTCACCGCACTAGTCCACAAACCCAGCCAGGACCTCCACTTGCAGGAGACGAGTGCCTTGCCGGCTACCACTCCGAGCCACGTTACATTGCAAACTGCTATGAAGAGGTCTCAAGATGGTGATTTTTCTGAGTAGCCCTGCACAGAAGAATTGATCAGGATGCACATATATTAGGTGGGGAGGCGATAAGTGCGAGTTAGGGATTGTTCACATGACTGTATTTTCGGTCCGAGAACTGTTCGTGAAAAAAATATTATATAAGGACTGCATACTGTTGACAAGTGAGAAAGAATAGTCCCACTTTTCTGGATGAAACTCTGAATGATTTTTCATACGCTCGTGTGAACCGACCATTGGTGAGAGGCAATAGTGTGGTGGTTATGCTAGATGCAAGAATACTTATTGGGGTAAAATAGGCCCTCTTGGATCTAAGTATCCTGCTTATAAAGGCTGACTTTGTTTTGCACTGTGAAATCTCATACTTTTCACCTTCCGTGGGGCACTTTCCCATAGATACCGGGCAGGTAACACAGGCACATGTCCTGCTAGCTTTGTGCTAATGGTGTGAAACCAGAGATCAGTGAAGTTGGCAGCTAAATGCAACATTTTCCTTTGGCGCCTGAGACTCCGGGAGGAAATGGTGCTTTGTGTTACATCCTGGACAAATGTTTACCTACCCTCTCTAACTTGTCATTATACTTTATGTTTTACTGAGTTTAATACATTTCTATGCAAGAAAATATTTTAACAAACCGTGAAGAATTTGTTGTAAAGAAAAAGTTCTATAGATAACAGTCAATGCTGGCAGTGTAGATCCTGCAAAGCCTGAAATTTGAGATGCCGGCTACAAACCTGGAATGCTGATGGTACCTCTATAGAGAAAGACTTGAAAAAAAACAAGTTCTCTACTGTAATTATTCAATAAGCCGCTGGTTTGACTCAGAATATTTAAAGGGCTTTGTCTGGCTACAAGTCTGCAATCACTCTATGTGACTACAGACTCGTGAATCCTCACATTGTGTGCACTGCACGCTGCGACCATTCTCTGTGCGATTTGCACACTTCCAGCCACATTCCGACTAGACTGTGTCCGGCCTCACTCAATACTCTTGCATTGAGTGAGCCGGCGCCCATCTCATGGGCACGTGACCGCATTTATACAAATCTCATATGCCAACACCAAAGAATGGTCACAGCGCGCAATGCACACAATGAGAGGATTCACAAGTCTGCAGTCACATAAAGTGACTGCAGACTTGTAGCCTAAGGCTGGACAATTGGATTTTCCCATTTGGGGCATTTATGCATATGGCTAGGAGGTAGAATGTTTGAAATAATATTGCATTGACGTTATTTAAGAAACACTCCCATAAAACCTTTTATTCCCTAAACCTGTGTAAATGTATATGTAATGTAGTGTAAGTGCATTAATATACTCTCCAATCACCATCTTCACTGGTTTCCAGCGCCACTCTGCTCCTCTTCATGGATCACATTTGGGTTTATGTGTGATCCAAAAGTCTCTTTTAAAATGTAAGCCTACAGAGTCTCTTCTGAAACTCCATAGCCTTCCATTGTGAGATCGACTTCTGGCTCACACACAGACCCCAGTGTGAGGTCGGAATAGCATTCACGTGACTGGAGTGGCACTGAAAGCGGGGAAAGAGGGAGATTGGTAAGTATGTTCTGGCACTTACACTACATTACATTTGTACATGTTTAGGGCATAGAAAGTCTCATGGGAGTGCTTCTGTAATGTGCAGCTTCTGGAGACATTTGAGCAAATTTTCAAACTAAAAGGTGGGACCTGCATCAAAAATGAGGTCCCAGCACCTGTTCTCATAGAATGTAGTAGCACAACAGTCACTGTTATGACCGACAAGGTAAAGTCCAGCGGACGACACAACTTAAACCTACAACGGGATGGAATGGGGTGAGGAAGGCCTTAACCGTAGGGAATGGGGGATGGGGACACCACCTGAACTCCAACCTGAGCCTGTCCCTAATTCCCCCTAATGCCTTAAGCGGGTCCTTCCCCCCACCGCCGTCACGTGCCTAGTCCCTGATTGTCAACTCACTAATCCCTGGCTAGTGAACTGGCTGGCAAGGACGCTAGCCTCAACACTGCAGATAATAAACAACACAAGGAGAGTGACAAAACACAAGACAGACAGATAGAGGGGAAATTATGTTTAACAACTGTCTCTGCTGCAAAGCACCACACAGCAGAGGGTAAGGCACCAGGACTACGAACTCCACAAAAACAGCAGAATTGCTGCTGGAACAGAAAGCTCTTTACTCCAGGCTTGGTCAACATAGAATACTCTATCATTGACAGTCAGCTGATGGGTCATGTGACTTTTTAAATGATGTTGGAAGTGCTTACCACCCACATAAGCTGACAAGCTACAAAACAAATGCCAGCAATGGAGACTGACATTAACCCTTGCTGGCCCAAAAGGAAAAAGCTATATTTAATCTAAAAATGAATGTTGACAGTGACTCTTTCTATTAATTTCTATTAGAGCAAATAAAATTTCAGATAATACAAGATTTGCAATTTTTTTGTCCCCATGGCAAAAAATGGAAAAAGCAACCATTGAGCATCCACGTCCCCATTCTGTGAGGGCATGCGCCCACTCATGAGATACATGCAAACATGAGAGCCACATTTAAAGGCATTTTATGCATATCTTATAGATGTGCCCAAAATGTCTGAGAGCAGTGGCCAGACATGCACAGTTGCGTCAGTATTGTTTATGCTGAGGTTAGCTGGGATCTTGAGTGGGCTAGCACCTGAGCCTGCCCACCTCTTTCCTGAACATTCATTTCCATAGAACCGCTGCTGGACAATGGACATGGATCAGTTCTATACACCACTCCCTCTCATCTTGCTGCTCACCTTCCCAAGTCTACTGCAGTCTGTTGCCAACACCCAACCTGGTCAGTCAGCTGAGTCTTCCAAACCTATGTGATGGCTTGGTGTTCTCCCCCTCATCTGTTCTCTTCACAAACCCCCAGTGTCCATGAGCTACTAAGCTTTTGTGAGTAGAGTTGGTGTAAAGTGATTTGCAGGACCTGGTACATAGGATACATCAGTCTGTGGTCACTGGACGGGCACCATGAGTACCGCCTCTTACCTCCCAGCATACGTGGCTCTTCTTTTGATTAGCGGGCCTGGTACAATGTCATTATTGGCGTACATGTGATATTGTACCAAGCTGGCTAACCAAAAGAAGATCTGCAAGTGCCATGAGGTCGTAGGCAGTTCTCAGGGCTTCTGTCCAGCAACCACAGGTTCCTGGCAAGGACAGGGTATTTGTGAGAGCTCCTACAGTGCTCCTACCCACCCTGTCAGGGATCGGCAGCTCCTGAGCCCCTAACAGAGCTTTTACATTTGATACAGGAGGGATTATGACAACAACGATTACCATAGTGGACTGTCACAATCCTAGCATTTCCGATGCTGCAGAAGCAGACATTTCAGCATCAACAGCAGCATTGTAAGCATTGTAGGGCACATACAGTTGTGGCCAAAAGTATTGACACCTCTGCAATTCTGTCAGATAATACTCAGTTTCTTCCTGAAAATAATTGCAAAAATTCTTTGGTATTATTATCTTCATTTAATTTGTCTTAAATGAAAAAACACAAGAAGAATTGTCCTAAAGCCAAATTGGATATAATTCCACACCAAACATAAAAAAAGGGGTGGACAAAAGTATTGGCACTGTTCAAAAAATCATGTGATGCTTCTCTAATTTGTGTAATTAACAGCACCTGTAACTTACCTGTGGCACCTAACAGGTGTTGGCAGTAACTAAATAGGGGGTATGGCTCAGTGGTAGAGCATTTGACTGCAGATCAAGAGGTCCTTGGTTCAACTCCGAGTGGGGGATTTATTATGACGGAATATAGGCTGAACTGGATGGACAAATGTCTTTTTTCGGCCTTACTAACTATGTTACTAAATCACACTTGCAGCCAGTTGACATGGATTAAAGTTGACTCAACCTCTGTCCTGTGTCCTTGTGTGTACCACATTGAGCATGGAGAAAAGAAAGAAGACCAAAGAACTGAGGACTTGAGAAACCAAATTGTGAGGAAGCATGAGCAATCTCAAGGCTACAAGTCCATCTCCAAAGACCTGAACGTTCCTGTGTCTACAGTGCTCAGTGTCATCAAGAAGTTTAAAGCCCATGGCACTGTGGCTAACATCCCTAGATGTGGACGGAAAAGAAAAATTGACAAGAGATTTCAATGCAAGATTGTGCGGATGTTGGATAAAGAACCTCGACTAACATCCAAACAAGTTCAAGCTGCCCTGCAGTCCAAGGGTACAACAGTGTCAACCCGTACTATCCGTCGGCGTCTGAATGAAAAGGGACTGTATGGTAGGAGACCCAGGAAGACCCCACTTCTTACCCCGAGACATAAAAAAGCCAGGCTGGAGTTTGCCAAAACTTACCTGAAAAAGCCTAAAACGTTTTGGAAGAATGTTCTTTGCTCAGATGAGACAAAAGTAGAGCTTTTTGGGCAAAGGCATCAACATAGAGTTTACAGGAGAAAAAAGAGGCATTCAAAGAAAAGAACACGGTCCCTACAGTCAAACAAGGTCGGAGGTTCCCTGATGTTTTGGGGTTGCTTTGCTGCCTCTGGCACTGGACTGCTTGACTGTGTGCATGGCATTATGAAGTCTGAAGACTACCAACAAATTTTGCAGCATAATGTAGGCCCAGTGTGAGACAGCTGGGTCTCCCTCAGAGGTCATGGGTCTTCCAGCAGGACAATGACCCAAAACACACTTCAAAAAGCACTAGAAAATGGTTTGAGAGAAAGCACTGGAGACTTGTAAGGTGGCCAGCAATGAGTCCAGACCTGAATCCCATAGAACACCTGGGGAGAAATCTAAAAATGGCAGTTTGGAGAAGGCACCCTTCAAATATCAGGGACCTGGAGCAGTTTGCCAAAGAAGAATGGTCTAAAATTCCAGCAAAGCATTGTTAGAAACTCATTGATGGTGACCGGAAGCGGTTGGTCGCAGTTATTTTGGCTAAAGGTTGTGCAACCAAGTATTAGGCTCGGGGTGCCAATTCTTTTGTCTGGCCCATTTTTGGAGTTTTGTGTGAAATGGTCAATGTTTTGCTTTTTGCTTCATTCTCTTTTGTATTTTTGCATTAAGACAAATTAAATGAAGATAATAATACCAAAGAATTTGTGATTGCAATCATTTTCAGGAAGAAACTGAGTATTATCTGACAGGATTGCAGGGGTGTCAATACTTTTGGCCACAACTGTAGTACAGGCTAGAAGAGTGACGATGCTCCTGGCCTGCACTGTCAATCAAAGAGAAGCACCCGCCTCCATCCATCTGGAAGTGACTGGGGAGTGCTGCACAGCTGAAGAAGATGCGTGGACAAACCCTCTAAGATCTCAGGCATTTGGTTAGGATGTGGATTTGTTTTCTATGGAACCATAATAAGGTTCATATTGTATGCCACTACTGCCCAATTTTGTACCAAGATATACAGAGGTTGTGTACAGACATTTCAAAAACTATATGCTTTGCGTTCCTTCAGTAATTTATCATTAATGATATTTCTCATGAATATGTACAGTATGATTATCAATAAGAGACAGCCCTGAGGTTCCTGGTTCACATTGATAAATGGGGCTCACTTACGGGACTACACTAAAGCAATTAGCTCCAAAGGCTCCCATACATTGGACTAATGTCGGCTGAACCCCAATGTGTAGGGGTAAATATGTCTGACTGCCGATCGTACTGTCTTCCAGAGATAAGATGCCATGAGACATGTCATAGGGAACACAGGAACGTCGAATAAGCACTCGTGTGTACGGGAGAACTGGCTAAAATGGCGGCAGACAGCCATCCAATGTGTATGGTGGGCTTTAGGATTGATGTTTTGGTTGCTGGTTATTGTATGGACACAATGGCTAGGCCCGCACAATAAACTTGGCATATTGGTGCTTCGGGTCCTTGATTTCCTATGACGTGAGGCGATTACAAATGTTTTTATGTAACACCTGTGGACATTTGACTTTATTATCCCATAATTGCTCTGTATATTAGATCACCTTCTCTCTTCGTATGCCAGGAAAATCAAATCAATAAGGTGGTGATAAACCGAAGATAAATGACTGACTCAGCAGGGTTATTATGTGCAAACAACTGATAACCTATGTTTTCATGTGATGGCTCCTTTCAGGTGGAGATAAAGGTGGGAGCAGCCAGTTTATTTCTTCTGACCGCAAGTAATCTTAGATGGAGGATGAGTCTGGAAGACAGGCTTATGAAACTTGTGTTCTACCTATTTTTTTTAAAGGGGTTGTTCAGTACTTATATACATGGCCTTTCCTTAGGATAGATCATCAATATCAGATTGGTGAGGGTGCGACAACTGACACTCCTGGCAATGACACCCTGACACCCCTGGTGCTGGTTGGATATATGTCATCAGTTGCAGAGTGGAACAGCACAGCTCCATCAACTGTGTAGTGGTGGCAGCGGGAGCGGATGTGCAGTCCCGGCTGTGGCCACTAGGCTGTTGATGGAGCTGTGTGGTGCATCTCTGAACTGATCACTTCCCAGTGCCACCACCACCAACTGATAGGTGGTAATGCCGGGGGTCGCAACCCCACCGATCTGATATTGATGACCTATCCTAAGAAAAAGCCATCAGTAAAAAAGCGATGGACAATACCTCTAAGAAATATGGCTGGAACATAGAGCTAAACAAGCACTCTTTACCCTTACTGCCTCATGGATTGTAAGCTCTGCAACATCCGGTGGCTGTGAAGGGATGTGATATCAGTTACATGACCGTTCACAAACACGGAGGGTTACATGTGAATCTGGCTGCTGTGATGAGCAGTGCTGTCAGTAAAGTTATCTAAGATCACAGCCCATGAACTTCAATAACCAGAGGTGTATCTATGGTTTCTGGCACCCGGGGCAAGAATTCATTTTGGCGCAGCTCCCCCCCCCCCCCACCCCCCCCACCGAGGACATATGCTATTTTCACACTTAGTCATGTACCGACGAGCTCCTCTCCCTAATACTCTCAATGATCTGTGAAAAACTGAGAGAAGCAGAAGAGAAGCTCGTTGTCACAGGACCATAAGTGTGAAAGTCACATATGAGTGAAGTGTCCATGTGACAACTACTGGAACCTGCAGAGCTGAATCCTGACATTGCAGCTTCTGAATTCTCACAACTAATGTATTGCACACTTTTTGAATTCTCCCTTGCCTGTGGACAATCATGTATGTGATTTGTATACCTCTGGCCACATTCCGACTAGACGTGCCCGGCCTCGCTCAGTTCATTTTCATTGAGTGAAGCCACACATGTCTAGTCAGCACGTGACCACATGTATCTAAATCACCAGCATGAGAGAATCCTGACAGCGTGCAGGGCGCACTGTGAGAATTCAGAAGTCTGCAGTCACAAAGAATGACTGCAGAATCATCACAAACCTGGACATCCCCTTTAATGCTCCTAACATAAATAAAAACATGAGAGTTAGTTAGCATCACAGATAACATTTACATCCAGGTACTTTATAGATGACGTTGTCTCGAGTCGTTCGCCTTCTTTTCTTCATCTTGTCCAGACCCCATGATGAGTTTTCTCATCCACAGCCGTCTCTGCAGACTTCCATTTTCTCTGCTCTTTTGCAGAAAATTTCCACATGATGCTCTTAAAGATACAAGTGTCATTAAAATGCTCCTGAATAAAAAATTGCCCCTCACTATATTGTCTGCACAAAATATGACCCCCACACTGTGTCCCTCTTATGGTACATGCTCTTCACACTGACCTCTCCTTTCCATACCGGCCCCCTCTTTACACTGTCCTCATACTGTGTCCCCCCTATAGGGCCCAGTATTTATACTGTACTCTCATCACACTCCCCCTCCTTGGTATACTGTCCCCTCCTGGCTGTGCCCTAATACTGTCCCTCCATGCTACACCCCCACTATTCAGTTTCTATTCTGTGCCCACTCACTTTTGTCCCCCTATACTGTCTCCTCACACTATTCCCCTCCCTCCTCATACTGTCTCCTCTCACATCCCCCTGTTCACCATACTGTCTCCTCATATATTTACCCCCTCACTTTCTATACTACCTGCTCACCTAACTCTCCATACTGTGTCTGCACACATCCCATCACCCTCACTCCCCGTACTCTGTCCACATACATTTTTCACATCGCTCCTCATACTGTGCCCTCATTCTCCCATATTGTTTCCTCATACATGCCCCCCATTCCCTCATACTGTTTCCTCATACATGCCCCCCATTCCCCCGTACTGTTTCCTCATACATGCCCCCCATTCCATGTACTGTTTCCTCATACATGCCCCCAATTCCCCATACTGTTTCCTCATACGTACCCCCAATTCTCCCATATTGTTTCCTCATACATGCCCCCAATTCCCCAATACTGTTTCCTCATACGTACCCCCAATTCTCCCATATTGTTTCCTCATACATGCCCCCCATTCCCCTGTACTGTTTCCTCATATATGCCCTTATCTCCCCTTTTGCTCTTCATTTTGTGTCCTCAAATCTCCCCCACACATTAAATCCCCCATCCCCACTCTAAATCTCACCCTACACATAAAAATTCCCCCATCCCCAAATTCTCCCCACGCATAATAAATCCCCCTATCCCCACTCAAATTGTCCACACACATATTATTGTCCTCTATCACACCCCATCATTGCTCTCTTCACCACCTCCATCATTGCCTTCTGCACCACACCCCTCATTGCCCATTTCACCACCTCCAGCATTTCCTCCCCCAATCCCACCATTGCCCTTTCCACCACATCCATCGTTTCCTCCTCCCCCACCATCCCAATCCTTGCCCATTCCACCACTTCCATCATTTCCTCCTCCACCATCCCCATCATTGCTCTCTCCCCATCAGCCCCAACATTGCCCTCTCCTCCCCCACCATCCCCATCATTGCCCTCTCCTCTCCCACCATCCCCATCATTGCCCTCTCCTCCCCCTACACACACACCATTTACTTCTCTGCACATTCCCCTGCAGCGCGCCACACACACACCCCTCTCCTTGCGCTCTGCCGCGGCATCTCCATCGCCTTCCTCTGACACAGGCAGCCGCTGAATTATGAAGTCATCCAATGGTGCGTCTGTGTGAGAGGAAGCACGGGCAGGAAGCAGGAAGAAAGATCGCTGCAGCTCCGCTGCTATTTTCTCTTGTAGGCAGTGGAGCTGCAGGGATTTCTGCCTGCCCGCCACAGCCACCCTGCACGGGCACCCCTCCACCTCCGCACATGATGGAAGCCGGCGCTCTGCAGCTTCTCTGTGCCGGCTGTCAGCTTGACAGAGAACAGCTGACTCCCAGACCGGGGGCCGCAGAATGCAGCTGTCGGGGAAGACACTGGGGACCGCCACATTAGGTGGCCCGACTGCGCCCCCCTGCTGGCTGCGCCCGGGGCACGTGCCCCGGCTGCCCTCCCCCCTAGATATGCCACTGGCAATAACCTTACATATATCACCGTTCATCACAGCAGAAGGATTCACACGCTATTCTGTGTGTTCCAGTGGACATGGTGAGAGGTCACGTTACTGATGTCACTGCTCATCACAGCCTCAGGATGTAGCAAAATCAGGTATCGTCGTGAGATGTCCATATTATAAATTTACAGTAGATCCCTTTGGATTATTTTATTTTTTATAGTAATAAATTGGTAAAAGAGGGTAATTGTCGGGGAGTGCTTTTTACAATTAAGGGTATGTGCACACGTATTTTTTTGGGCTGCGGATTTTTCCACAGCGGATTTCACAAATCTGCAGGTAAAAGGCACTGCGATTTACCTGCGGATTTATTGCGGCTTTTATCCGGATTTTGTGCGGATTCCACCTGAGGTTTTACACCTGCGTATTCCTATTATGGAGCAGGTGTAAACCGCTGCGGAATCCGCACAAAGAATTGACATACTGCGGAATGTAATCCGCAGCGTTTCCGCGCATTTTTTTCCGCAGCATGGACACTGCGGTTTGCGTTTTCCATACGTTTACATTGTACTGTAAACGCATGGAAAGCTGCTGCGGACCCGCAGCTGCTGATCCGCTGCGGATCCGCAGCAAAATCCGCAACGTGTGCACATAGCCTAAAGGATTTTTCTGTTTGTTTATTTCTTTTAACTATTGGGCTAGTAATGGGGGTGTCCAACAGACAGACTGAGAGGGGGCCAATGTCCATGGCCCCTTCCTAGCCTATTAATATCAGCCCGCAGCTGTCTGCTTAGCCTTTGCTGGTTATTAAAAATAGGGGGGACTACACATATTTTTTGGGTCCCCCTTTTTAATAACCAGTAAAGGCTACACTGACAGCTGTGAACTGATATTACTAGGCTGGGAAGATCCATAGATATTGTTCCCGTCTCAGAATGATAACACAAGCTCACAGCTGTCTGCATTCCCTTAGTTGTTTTTTAAAAAAGGTGGATATTTGCCATTTTTTATTAGTTATTTAATAGGATTAATAAGGGTAAACATAAACAACCTTTAGTGTCTTATGAAAGGAAATAAAGGGTGCTAGTTTATCATATGCAAGGAGCTTGTGACATTAAATATCTACAGGAGATCTATCCTATTCTATCTATCAATCTATACCTTTATATTAGATTGTTTTATTAGTTTGTAAACTGTCACAACTCTGTTGTTGGGTGACCTGGGACTCCTGTCCCTAACGCTATGGGGCATGCTAGCTCGCTCTGTTCCCCAGGTTACTTCTGAAGGTGAAGATGCCGGGGCCAAGTACCTAGCCATATTTCCTGAATCTACCCTCTGTCTTTACACTTCCCCGAATCACGGAATATGGGAAAAGCAGTGCACCGTAGTACACCAACCAGATGAACAAGGTAACATGAACAGGGGAAATGGAAAATACCAAACATACAAATATACACTCACATATAACAGAGGAATGCACCGGGGAGTGGAGGATGGGGTTAAACCAAAGTTGGAGAAGGGGATAATCACACTCACAAAACTAAGTAACAGTCACAGATAAATCCACAAAACGCCTCCTCCAATAACCACCAGATACTATACTCCCAGCCATGCAGCATAACCTAGCTCTGTGTCACTGGTGTGTCAGACAGACATTCTGAGTCCGGCTGTAGAAGGTCATTGCGCTTGGCTCTGCAAGCACATTTGTGATCTTTGCATCTCTGTTGTGGAGTGATGTTCTTCTCCCCCTGGGGCCTAGCGGTGACCCTCACCTGCTGCTGCTGATTGACACACCATTGCTGGATGTTTAAATACCTTTATTCTCTTCAGTAAGATGCTGGTGATAGTTCTAGTTTCCTCTGTCCTGGTTGGAATTGCTAGTAGTCGACTAGTGTATTCTTGGAGTTCTCTTCAAGTATTGTTGGCGTGACCTTTCTTGTGTCTTTAGTAGAAGTGGGGGCTGACTAGCGTCACCCTGTCCCTCCCCATCCAGGGCTTATCACTAGGAACAGTCAGGGATTAGGCTCCTGCTCGACAATAGGTGCTGAACCTATTTAGGGACGTTAGGGGAGCCAGGGTGTTGACAGATCTGCCTAGAGGCCTCCCTTCCCTAGTGTTTGGGATTCCCCACCCTCTTCCCGTTGTTGTGCAACTAGTTGCTTCTTCACCCAGCGTGACACTCTGACATTGTGTGTTACCCAGGGCCCAGATTATATTGGGAATACCAGTGGTTAACTATGCTCAGCTGAGAGCTCTAGCTCCCAGAGCTCTCAGCAGAGCAAATTAACCCCTGCACTGCCAAAAGAAATGTACACCGTTTAATCAGAACGTGAAGTGTTTCCATTCAGTGCAGGAGTAGGAGCAATCAGACGCTGTGGTCTTCTGGCTGCTCTCTACCGCAGTAACCCCATGATACTAGCTTTAAATGACATAATTACTCTATGTAAAGGCTGATGTTAAAAACGCATGTCATACGGATGCTACTTAAGAAAAATCGCATTGTACTCGTATAACAGTTGCATGATTCTTGTCTTACTTTTCACGATAAACATCAGAGCGATATTTTTTACGCAAATGAGTGTGAGCCCATAGGATGACAGTAATACGTAGAAATCAACAAATCTGACACTTGTAAATTCACCTTAGGCCGGGTTCACACATCTGAAATTCCCAGTTCGAGTATGGACAACGATGTCCAGACTGGCTGCGGGTCTCCTCACACAAGTTTAAAGGGAAAGTGTCATGTCCCCAAACTCTATTATCCTGCAGATATAGAGTTAATCTGCAGGTCATTATTTCAATACTGTTGAGCTGCCTCAATAATAGTAGGGCTACTGGGAGAAAACTAACTTTATTCCTTCTGGCAGTCTCCAACTTTCAGTAATGGGGATGTGCACGAAGCGGCTACAATCACTGCTACAGTTTAATAGGGATGTGCACGAAGCGGCTACAATCACTGCTACAGTTTAATAGGGATGTGCACGAAGCGGCTACAATCACTGCTACAGTTTAATAGCATATGGGAACATCACAGATTCCCTTTAACAGCGTCACTAGCTGAGGAGTTCTATTTCAGAGACGCACTGCTGGCCTGGACTATGTGGTGGTACTCAGACTGAAAGAAAGCCCGACACACTGAAACATAAGTTCAATTAAAGGGGTTTTCCACTTTCAGGAAAGTGGACCCAAAAAGCTGTAATAACCTAGAATAATAAACTGAGCAGGCACTTAGCCTTCTTGGGTCCAGTATCGCCTCCTCGCTGCTGGGTTCTGATTGGCTGCAGTAGTGAAGCAAGCTGTCGCTATGTCACCACTGCAGCCAAACCTCTTAGGCCTCTTTCACATTTCCGTCGGTACGGGGCCGTCGCAAACCGTTGGACGTTGTGCAAATAGTGCACAACGTGGGCAGCGGATGCAGTTTTCAGACGCATCCGCTGCCCGTGAGTTCAGGCTGCGCATGCACGGTTGGAAATGGCAGTTCCGATGGACGAAAAAACGTTACATTGAACGTTTTTTCGTCACGACGGGCCACAAAATCACGACGCATCCATTGCACGACGGATGCGACATGTGGCCATATGTCGCTAATGCAAGTCTATGGAGAAAAAAAAAAAATCGCATCCTGCGGGCAACTTTGCAGGATGCGTTTTTCTCCTAAACGACTTATTGCGACGTTGGCCAAACGACGGAAGTGTGAAAGAGGCCTTAGACCCGAGCAGCGTCGGTGCTGGATCCAAGAGGATGAATACTTGCTTTGCTATTTTAAATATTTTGCAGTGTTTACTTTCCACTTTCCTTAAAGGGAAGGTGCCATAAAAAAAAAAAATTTTTTCAGAAATTGTAAAAATGTAAAGAATTAATGATTACATTTTCTTAAAAAATATTATCATTTGTTTATAATTTAGTAAAATATGAAAAATAATTTGAAAAGTTTTGGAATTTCCACTTTTCAACACTAGGGGGAGCAGCTGCTGAAATTTCAGAAAAACCTAGTGTACAAATAGCTCACATTACAGCACTGCAGTAATTCTGGGCGGAGTCTGCTAACGTGTGTGTGATGTCTCCTCTCCTCCCCTTCTGGGTGTTTGCTAAGGGATTAGAGAGGATGATATTCAGGAACCCAGTGAGCAGCCATTTTGTTGGTGACTGCAGAGTATGGCTGCCGTCACACTATCAGTATTTGGTCAGTATTTTACCTCAGTATTTGTAAGCCAAAACCAGGAGTGGAACAAATAGAGGAAAAGTATAATAGAAACATATGCACCACTTCTGTATTTATCACCCACTCCTGGATTTGGCTTACAAATACTGAGGTAAAATACTGACCAAATACTGAGCGTGGACGGCAAACCTTAGGCTACTTTCACACTAGCGATTTTGGCTGTACGGTGCAATGCGTCATTCAGGAGAAAAAACGCATCCTGCAAAGTTGTCTGCAGGATGCGTTTTTCCCCATAGACTAACATTACCGACGCATGTAACGTTTGTGCGTCGAGTCCACCATTTTCGACCGCGCATGCACGGCCGAAACTCCGCCCCCTCATGCCCAGACCTTACAATGGGGCAACGGAAGCGTCGCAAGACTGCTTCCGCTGCCCACGTCGGGCATTTCTTTCACAGCATGCGTCAGTACGACGCACTGTGAAAGGCCCGTACCGACGCTAGTGTGAAAGCAACCTTATACTGACAAGTAGACAGTCACCGAGGATGGCAGGCAGCAAGGATTCTGGGAGATATGTGGTGGAGGGAGCAGGGTGACAGCAGCACAGAGTATTTCAGGAGAGCAGTGTGCTGGTCTATGGGGGCCCCCTGTTTGGTGCGCGGAGCAGCCAGGGATTGTACATAGAGCGCTGTCTTTTATACACCTGGATGGACCGTCTGCTCCACAGAAATCCAGGAAACATTTCTGCGGATTGATGGCCTGGTCTGATCCAGACTTTGCATGCAGACCCCATTCCCCTCCTCAGATCCTGTCTTCTCCATCCTGTCCTGGCGATGTGTGAAAGCGAGGCGACAGGCACAGTCTGGGGTGACGCTGGGAAGGAAATGTAGCCATATAGTAACAATAAAAATGAGACCCCTCTCTTCAGCTGCCTCACCAGCCTTCCCCTGACTACACCTAACTGGAGGTCATGCTGCCCCCTCTATTACCCCAGACCCGCGTGCAGGTGCTCAGCCAGAACCACCCTAAAATGGGTCCGCTTTCTGAATATAATACTGACATACAGATCACACATAATACCGCCATGTAGATCACACATAAAACCACCATATAATTCTCACATAATACTGCCACATAGATAGATCACACATAATCCCACAATACAGTTCTCATATAATCCCGTCATATAGTTCTTATATTATTGCACCATACTGATCAAACATAATACAACCATACATATTACATATAATACTGTCATATAGATCACACATAATGCCATCATACAGGTCACACATAATAATTAGCGGCATCAAGTGTGGTCTATATGGCAGCATTATGTAAAAAATATACATTATATGGTGGCATCATGTTTGATCTATATGGCAGCAGTATGCAAAAAATATATATATGGCAACATTACGTTCCGTCCATATTACAGTATTATGTAATAGATATATCTGGCGGCATTATGTATGACCTATATGGCAGTATTATGTAATAAATATATATGGCGGTATATTTATTATGTAAAGGCAGGAAAGTTGTGAGCTATGCCCTTCTGTGACCCCCACAATTATTATTATTATTTTTTTTTTTTTTGGGGGGGGGGGCAATTAGACCTTATGCTATTGTCGCCCTATGATTTGTATGTACGCCCCTGGTGACGATCCTCACAGCTTGTCCTGAAAGACAGCAGGCTTGGGGTGTCGGTGAGATTGAGGTGGGTTTCAGGGAGCAGGAGATGGGTGTCAGGGGGCATGGGGTGGGTCAGTGAGCTTAGGGTGGGTGTCAGGGCTCAGTCTCAGTCTTTCCTCTTCTGCTCCCTGGATCACTAGTCTCAGACCACCTGCCCTCTGCTCTGCACTGTATAGTAGGACGATCAGGCAGGAGACCTGAGGAGCTGCAGGACTACAACACTTAGGAGCTCAGTCCTGGCATGCTGGGACTTGTAGTGACACAGCAGCTAGAGCTTGCTGAGTGTCATCACCCCCTGGGTCTGCTTCCTTGTGCCAACCATAGCCCAAATGTTAGAACACTATTACTGTGCCAACCATAGCCCACCTCTTTACACTGTGCAGACCTCCCACCTGATCCATAGGTGAAGCCCCCAGGCTGCTGCCTGCCTGCACAGATCCCCCTGCACCATGCACAGCTGCAGGCAGGGAAGGGTTAACCATTACAGGCCAGCCTGGGTGCCGCCCCTTGTAACCAGGAGGGATCCCCTGCTGCAGAGAATCGCTCTATTTTTTGAATCATGGGGCTTCAGACTCCAGGCTGCAATCTACAGGGACAGTCACTGTGTGGGGTGATGAAGTGTTACCACAGATCAGTGCTGCACACATAACGCTCCATGTACAGGGAGACACACTGCTGCTGCTGGGGGATTTCCTGCCCCTGGACTGAGGGAGGAAGCTTTCAGCAACACAGGGCAGGTCGGCAGTGATCGCAGCCTGTACTGTAATAAGTACAGGCTGTGATCACTGCTAATGCTGCAGATACTTACCCCAAACCCTCGCTCCCAGCAGCTTCTCCTCAACATCTTCTGTCCTCGCAGCCCACAGCAAACAAAATGGCCGCGATCTCCTCTCACAGCTGTGACGTAGCAGCCCAGTGGGCGTGTCCAGGTCACAGCTGAGAGGCAGGAGAAGCGGCCTCAATGTAAGAGATGCGGTCGGGGTCCGACTGTTGGCTCCTATGTCCATGTGTGCCGTTAGGCTACGTTCACATTGGCGTTCCGCCAATGTGCGTCGCTGTTGCGTCGGCGACGCAGCGGCGACGCGCCCCTATGTTTAACATAGGGGACGCGTGCGTTTTTTGGGTGGCGTTTTTCGACACTTGCGTCGTTTTCGACGCTAGCGTCGGACGCAAGAAAATGCAACAAGTTGCATTTTCTGTGCGTCCGATTTTGGTCAAAAAACAACGCACGCGTCGCAAAACACGCGCGTTTTTGCGTGCGTTTGCGCGCGTTTTTGCGTGCGTTGCATCGCCGACGCAGGGCGGCGCAACGCTAGTGTGAACGTAGCCTAAGTGAGGAGTGCAAGTGTCGTTCCCAGACACACACACCCCCACTAGTCAAAATGGCAGCCCCCAGTGGCACACACAAATGTCAATAAATAAAAAACTATTAAAGTAGTTAATTTAATTTTGTATTAAAAATAATTGATTGTATAATCAATAATTATTAATACAAAAATTAAAATCACGGCACCTTCCCTTTAAAGTGTAAGTCTCCTACAGGGTTCATTACTTAGACAACAATTAAAAAAAGAATTGAAATTCATTTTTTTGGAAAGTACTGTTAAAAAAACTGATAAATGCATTGCCTTGTGTGCCCTCTTACTATGCCATCTTGGCCAATAAAGCTGGCAGAGTGGGTGCACTTAGGAGGCAGCGGAGGCTCAGCGCTGGTGTATTACAGGGCGGCTAATGCACTCTCAGCAGCTCAGTACATAACACATGAATGCACGTGCTGACAGGCTCTCAGTGGACCATAGAGAGACCACAGGTACTTGTCACCGTTTGTTTTCCCTGGGCAAGACAGAAAATCAACACTAGACAAACAGGAGAGTGTGTGTAAAATAGCGGACCCTACTGGCTGCCCGCTATATAAGTGTAAGGTTCTGGTACGCGGGATGCAGTAACGAGCAGGAGGCAGAGCAAGAGTTAACAGGTTTTTTATATAAAGTTATCACAGCAGTAAATACTCCACGCTGGGAGTAAGGGGTGAGAGTATCTAGAAACACAAAGTGTTAATGGTAATAGAGTAGTAACAGAGGGTCAAATAACGAGTTAACTTATCAGTCTCTGGTTCCTGGACAGTGGAGTCTGTAAAATCCCACGATGGCGCCGCAGGTGAAGCGAGAAGTCTCTGTGCCGGTCTCGAAGGAAAGTGAAGCACTGTCTCTGCATGGTGGCGAAGTGTCCTGGTCTTTCAACATGTGGTCCTATGGTCCTGGTACGAGGTGCTGACCGAAGGGAGGTCTGAAGCACCGCGAATGGTGTACAAAGTCCGGGAGCGGAGGCCACAGACTCGCTACTACAATCAACGTGCACCGTAGGATCAGTATTGTGTAGCGTGCCGGCAGTTGTCAGAGGGTAGTGGTGAAATGGTCTCTGGAGGTACAGTCTGTATAAGCGAAGAATGGAAGCGTGTAACGCGGGCCTGCCTGTTGGCGGCAGTCAGTGGAGAGGGAGTCAACCTTCTCTTTTTGCACATGCTGGGTCCTCGCCAAAAGCCCTATTCTCCCGTGCTCAGTCTCTCTTATATCAGACCCCCCCAACAGTCAGGTGCAAAGGCCTGCTCCGGTCAGAAAGTCCTTCTCCAGCAACAATGGTGACAGTCCCGGCCAGGACACAAGAGAGACTAGTAGCCTGATCCATCTTCCTACATAATCGCCACATGTGCACTATTCTCACAGATGTTTTACTATAATCTCTACACAATATACACTGGGTACGAAAAGACCCCTTTACATTTTTCACTCAGTTTCACTGCAGCCATTTGGTAAATTCAAAAAATCTCATTATTTCTCATTAATGTACACTCTGCACCCCATGCTGACTGATAAAAGCCAGAAATGTAGTAATTTTTGCATATTTATTGAAAAAGAAAAACTGAAATATCACATCATCATAAGTATTTAGACCCTTTGCTCAGTATTGAGCAGAAGCATCCTCTTGAGCTAGTACAGCCATGAGTCTTCTTGGGAATGATGCAACAAGTTTTTCACACCTGGATTTGGGGATCCTCTGCCATTCTTCCTTGCAGATCCTCTCCAGTTCCGTCAGGTTGGATGGTGAACATTGGTGGGCAGCCATTTTCAGATCTCTCCAGAGATGCTCAATTGGGTTTATGTCAGGGCTCTGGCTGGGCCAGTCAAGAATGGTCACAGAGTTGTTCTGAAGCCACTTCTTTATTTTAGCTGTGTGCTTAGGGTCATTGTCTTGTTGGAAGGTGAACCTTCAGCTAAGTCTGAGGTCCAGAGCACTCTGGAAGAGGTTTTCATCCAGGATATCTCTGTACTTGGCTACATTCATGTTTCCTTCAATGACTACCAGTCGTCCTGTCCGTGCAGCTGAAAAACACCCCCGTAGCATGATGCTGCCACCACCATGTCTCATTGTTGGGATTGTATTGGGCAGGTGATGAGCAGTGCCTGGTTTTCTCCACACATACCACTTAAAATTATCACCAAAAAGATCTATCTTCATCGCATCAGACCACAGAATCTTATTTCTCATAGTCTGGAGGGCCTTCATGTGTTTTTTTTCAGCAAACTCTATGTGGGCTTTGATATGTCTTGCACTGAGGAGACGCTTCCGTTGGGCAACTCTGCCATAAAGGACCGACTGATGGAGGGCTGCAGTGATAGCTGACTATATGGAACTTTCTCCCATCTCCCTACTGCATCTCTGGAGCTCAGCCACAGTGATCTTCAGGTTCTTCTTTACCTCTCTCACCGAGGCTCTTCTCTCACGATTGCTCAGTTTGGATGGACAGCCAGGTTTAGGAAGACTTCTGGTGGTCCCAAACTTCTTCCATTTAAGGATTATGGAGGCCACTGTGCTCTTAGGAAACCTGAGTACTGCAGAAATTCTGTTGTAACCTTGGCCAGATCTGTGCCTTGCCACAATTTTGTCTCTTGAGCTCCTTGGCCAGTTCTTTTGGTCTGACCAGCACTGTGAGGTCTTATATAGACAGGTGTGTGCCTTTCCAAATCAAGTCCTATCAGTTTAATTAAACATAGCTGGACTCCAAAGAAGGAGTAGAACCATCTCAAGGAGGATCACTAGGAAATGGACTGCATGTGACTTAAATATGAGTGTCTGAGCAAAGGGTCTGAATACTTATGACCAGGTGATAGTTCAGTTTTTAATTTTTAATAAATTTGCTAAACTGTCTACATTTCAGTTTTTTCCAGTCAAGATGGGGTGCAGAATGTATATTAATGAGAAAAAATGAACTTTTTTGAATTTACCAAATGGTTGCAGTGAAACAAAGAATTAAAAATTTAAAGGGGTCTGAATATTTTCCGTACCCACTGTACTTTTATCATCGGTGTTTTTTTAATGTGTGGGAACCCTCTCATGACAAGTGGGCAGCGTCTGGTGATGAGTCGGCAGCCTTTGATGACGAGTAGACATCCTCTAGTGACAAGTGGGCAGCCTCCAATGACGAATGGGCATTCTCTGATGACAAGTGGGCAAACTCTGATGACAAGTGGACATCCTCTGTTGACGAGTGGGTAGCCTCTGATGTCAAGTGGGCATCCTCTGATGACGAGTGGACATTCTGTTGACGAGTGGGCATCCTCTGATGACGAGTGAGCAGCCTCTGTTGATGAGTGAGCAGCCTCTGATGACGAGTGAGCAGCCTCTGATGACGAGTGGGGGCAGCCTATGATGACAAGTTTACATCCTCTGATGGCGAGTGGGTTGTCTCTAATGACGAGTGGGCATCCTCTGATGGCGAGTGGGCATCCTCTGATGAGTGGGTTGCCTCTAATGATGAGTGGGAAGCCTCTGATGGCGAGTGGGCGGCCTCTGTTGACAAGTGGGCAGCCTCTGTTGGCGAGTGGGCATCCTCTGATGATGAGTGGGCATCCTCTGATGGCGAGTGAATATCCTCTGATGGCGATTGGACATCCTCTGATGATGAGTGGGTAGCCTCTGATGGCGACTGGACATCCTCTGATGATGAGTGGGTAGCCTCTGATGGCGATTGGACATCCTCTGATGGCAATTGGACATTCTCAGATGAGTGGGCATTCTCTGATAGCAATTGGACATTCTCTGATGATGAGTGGGTAGCCTCTGATGGCGACTGGACATCCTCTGATGGCAATTGGACATTCTCAGATGAGTGGGCATTCTCTGATAGCAATTGGACATTCTCTGATGATGAGTGGGTAGCCTCTGATGGCGACTGGACATCCTCTGATGGCAATTGGACATTCTCAGATGAGTGGGCATTCTCTGATAGCAATTGGACATTCTCTGATGATGAGTGGGTAGCCTCTGATGGCGATTGACATCCTCTGATGATGAGTGGGCATTCTCTGATGAGTGGGTAGCCTCTGATGGCAATTGGACATTCTCTGATGATGAGTAAGTAGCCTCTGATGGCGATTGACATCCTCTGATGGCGATTGGACATCCTCTGATGATGAGTGGGTTGCCACTAATGACGAGTGGGCATCCTCTGATGACGAGTGGGCAGCCTTCCATGATGTTGACAGTTTCAGAACTGGCTCTGCATGGGTAACCTTCTTTACATTACTGCTGGTCTGGCATTGTATTAAAAGCATAGTATGGTTTTTTTTTTGTAGAGATCTGATGTGACAGTCATGAGAAAACTAGAGCCGCATGCAAATCAGCCAGGAAGTGCAATGGGGGCGTGTCAATGCACTTGGGTGACTGACTCCAAGCAGTGACACACCCAGTGCACTTCCCGCCTTATTTGCATGTGGCTTCTACACTAGATTTCTGTGACTGATACATCGCTACAGCAAAACTATCATGTTAGTGGGGGAGGGGCAAGCGTCTACACAGAGGCCGAAACTTCCATGTGTAAGACATGTTCCCTTTATATAAAGACCTGCTCCTCCTGCACATCAGATGTAGGATACAGCAGTGGTGATCATTACTTAAGGGCATCTCTAACGGGATGGTGGGTGCACAGGGGCAACACGCAGGAGTCCCAGTGCCATGCAGCACCCACACAGAAACGGCTGATAACTGAGAGCAATAACTGCTGGTGAGCAGCCCTGCACTGGAGATGCCAGCAGCACCCACACATAGGCATGGCTGATAACTGAGAGCAATAACTGCTGGTGAGCAGCCCTGCACTGGAGATGCCAGCAGCACCCACACATAGGCATGGCTGATAACTGAGAGCAATAGCTGCTGGTGAGCAGCCCTGCACTGGAGATGCCAACAGCACCCACACATAGGCATGGATAACTGAGAACAATAACTGCTGGTGAGCAGCCCTGCACTGGAGATGCCAACAGCACCCACACATAGGCATGGATAACTGAGAACAATAACTGCTGGTGAGCAGCCCTGCACTGGAGATGCCAGCAGCACCCACACATAGGCATGGATAACTGAGAGCAATAGCTGCTGGTGATGAGCAGCCCTGCACTGGAGATGCCAACAGCACCCACACATAGGCATGGCTGATAACTGAGAGCAATAGCTGCCGGTGAGCAGCCCTGCACTGGAGATGCCAGCAGCACCCACACATAGGCATGGCTGATAACTGAGAGCAATAGCTGCTGGTGAGCAGCCCTGCACTGGAGATGCCAACAGCACCCACACATAGGCATGGATAACTGAGAACAATAACTGCTGGTGAGCAGCCCTGCACTGGAGATGCCAACAGCACCCACACATAGGCATGGATAACTGAGAACAATAACTGCTGGTGAGCAGCCCTGCACTGGAGATGCCAGCAGCACCCACACATAGGCATGGACAACTGAGAGCAATAGCTGCTGGTGATGATCAGCCCTGCACTGAGATGCCAGCAGCACCCACACATAGGCATGGCTGATAACTGAGAGCAATAGCTGCTGATGATGATCAGCCCTGCACTGAGATGCCAGCAGCACCCACACATAGGCATGGCTGATAACTGAGAACAATAGCTGCTGATGATGATCAGCCCTGCACTGAGATGCCAGCAGCACCCACACATAGGCATGGCTGATAACTGAGAACAATAGCTGCTGATGATGATCAGCCCTGCACTGAGATGCCAGCAGCACCCACACATAGGCATGGCTGATAACTGAGAACAATAGCTGCTGATGATGATCAGCCCTGCACTGAGATGCCAGCAGCACCCACACATAGGCATGGCTGATAACTGAGAACAATAGCTGCTGATGATGATCAGCCCTGCACTGAGATGCCAGCAGCACCCACACATAGGCATGGCTGATAACTGAGAACAATAGCTGCTGATGATGATCAGCCCTGCACTGAGACGCCAGCACTGACCCCGGCAGCAGCATCTCCCGGAGCAGGAAGCAGGATGCGCACTCCGGACACCCCACGTGGCCGCAGCCGGGGCCGGATGTGCGCTCTCCGCCAATCACAGGCCGCGCCGCGAGCTCCGCTGACGACAGTTCCTTTGTGTGTAGCCGGCAGGCTTGAAGAGGATTGTGGCAGCGGCTGCTGGGACCCGTGGAGCGGCCCCTGGGCACTGGGAGGCGGGACACCATGCCCTTTGACTTCAGGAGGTGAGTGGTGGGCACCGTGCAGTGTCAGGGAGGGCTGCTCTCTGCAGGACATGGGGCATCACCCTGCACCCTCCCAATCACTGCTCATTCATTGCACCCATGCACTCCCCATGCCAGTGTATGGTACCAGGTACCCTGTGTCTGTCCCTATACACACAGGTGTGCCCACATAGAGCCCATGTGATGGGCTGGTGACAGCGGAGAACCCCTCTAAGGCACTACAGAGCCCTCCTTCCCATGCATGTTAGTGGGGCGACTTCTGCCAGCCCCATATGGGTGAGTGGGCTTCTGCCAGCCCCATATGGGTGAGTGGGCTTCTGCCAGTCCCGTGTGGGTGAGTGGCTTCTGCCAGCCCCATATGGGTGAGTGGGCTTCTGCCAGCCCCATATGGGTGAGTGGGCTTCTGCCAGTCCCGTATGGGTGAGTGGGCTTCTGCCAGTCCCGTATGGGTGAGTGGGCTTCTGCCAGTCCCGTATGGGTGAGTGGGCTTCTGCCCGTCCCGTATGGGTGAGTGGGCTTCTGCCAGCCCCATATGGGTGAGTGGGCTTCTGCCAGTCCCGTATGGGTGAGTGGGCTTCTGCCAGTCCCGTATGGGTGAGTGGGCTTCTGCCAGTCCCGTATGGGTGAGTGGGCTTCTGCCAGTCCCGTATGGGTGAGTGGGCTTCTGCCAGTCCCGTATGGGTGAGTGGGCTTCTGCCCGTCCCGTATGGGTGAGTGGGCTTCTGCCAGCCCCATATGGGTGAGTGGGCTTCTGCCAGCCCCATATGGGTGAGTTGACTTTTTTGCCAGCCCCATATGGGTGAGTGGGCTTCTGCCAGCCCCATATGGGTGAGTGGGCTTCTGCCAGCCCCATATGGGTGAGTGGGCTTCTGCCAGCCCCATATGGGTGAGTGGGCTTCTGCCAGCCCCATATGGGTGAGTGGGCTTCTGCCAGCCCCATATGGGTGAGTGGGCTTCTGCCAGCCCCATATGGGTGAGTGGGCTTCTGCCAGCCCCATATGGGTGAGTGGGCTTCTGCCAGCCCCATATGGGTGAGTGGGCTTCTGCCAGCCCCATATGGGTGAGTGGGCTTCTGCCAGCCCCATATGGGTGAGTGGGCCTCTGCCAGCCCCATATGGGTGAGTGGGCCTCTGCCAGCCCCATATGGGTGAGTGGGCTTCTGCCAGCCCCATATGGGTGAGTGGACGTCCCAGAAATTTGCAATAAATCAGTGTTGTGGGAATCCACACTCCATCATTGGTAATTCTGTGCTGGAGAAATCTCTCGCCGCTCAGATTGTACATGTTTTATGGCCGAGAATTCCAAGAACTTTTGCTGGATAATGATTGTATAAAGCGATCCAGTGTGCAGATCACCAGTGATCTGCATCATTAGGATTCGATTGTAGATTTTTTAATTTCCCCATTGGAGTCGATGGAGAAAAATTGCATCAAATTTGCAATTTTTTTTGCAACCAAAATGGATGTGCTGCTGATTTCAGATCCATACCACTGGCTAATGCTTGTGCGGAAATATTCTGCAGCACATGAATGAGATTTGGTCGCATCCCTTCCACCTGCCTGATGCCTCTTTGGCTTCAAATGATAAATGAACCCTAAAGCCGCATATAGTATTAGAATTTCATGCGGTTTTGAACTTGTAAGAATTTTTTTGCGTGTTTGTGTTGAAGGGAACCTGTCACCCCGTTTTTTGAGATTGAGCTATAAATACTGTTAAATAGGGCCTGCGCTGTGTGTTCCTATAGTGTATGTAGTGTACCCCGATTCCCCATGTATGCTGAGAAATAACTTACCAAAGTCGCCGTTTTCGCCTGTCAATCAGGCTGGTCAGGTCGGGAGGGCGTGGTGACATCGGTGGTTCTTCCTCAGCTTTACGTTGGTGGCGTAGTGGTGAAGACACAGCGCGCGATCTGCGCTGTAATCCCTTGCATCGGTGGGGGCGGCCATCTTCCTGGGGCCGCGCGTGCGCAGATCGAGTGCTCTGCTGCACGGGGCCTCAGGAAAATGGCCGCGGGATGCCGCGCGTGCGCATTAGAGATCGCGGCGGACATTTTCCCAAAGCCGAGATGCAAACTCGGCTTTGGGAAAATGGCCGCCGCAATCTCTAATGCGCACGCGCGGCATCCCGCGGCCATTTTCCTGAAGCCCTGTGCAGCAGAGCACTCGATCTGCGCACGCGCGGCCCCAGGAAGATGGCCGCCCCCACCGATGCAAGGGATTACAGCGCAGATCGCGCGCTGTGTCTTCACCACTACGCCACCAACGTAAAGCTGAGGAAGAACCACCGATGTCACCACGCCCTCCCGACCTGACCAGCCTGATTGACAGGCGAAAACGGCGACTTTGGTAAGTTATTTCTCAGCATACATGGGGAATCGGGGTACACTACATACACTATAGGAACACACAGCGCAGGCCCTATTTAACAGTATTTATAGCTCAATCTCAAAAAACGGGGGTGACAGGTTCCCTTTGAGTACTCGTCTCGTATTGCAGCTCCGCCACATTCATTCTCGTGGACTAGTGGCATGTTAGAGTGACGCATCCCTATCTATAGCTCTCGCCTCTAGCTGGGCTCATAAGTTCCTTTATCTACCTGATTTAGTAATGAGTCCCATAGAGGAAGTGGACGGGTCGCATCAGCAGCGTGGCCCTTTGGAATCCTGATTGGGCCCCCCCCCCCCCCCCCAATATTTAATCTAGAAAGTTTTTTTTTAAAGTGATTTCACAGGTGTCTGATCTGCTCCATCATTATCTGTCATTTATCTAATTTTGCATTTACTGATATCTAAGTCTTTACCATCTAGATGGCCTCATTCATATGCACTGTATGGACAAAACTATTGGGACATGCTTAATCATTGAATTCAGATTTTTCCGTTCCGACCCATTGTCACAGGTGTAATCCAGCCCCGGCCATATATTCTACCTCTTATAAATATTTGGGATAGAATGACTTGTTCTAAAGAGCTCACTGAATGTGAGTGTGGTCCTGTAATAGGATTCCACCATTGCTACAAGTCAGAAAATGAAATGTCCTCCCTCCTAAATATTCCACCATCATCTGGGAGTAGTAGTATTGAAAAGTGGAAGCGTTTTGGATCCACAGTTCAGCTATAAGGAGACCACGAGAAGTTACAGTGAGGGTCCCTGAGCTCTGATGCCTTAGTGCACCAACCTCTTGCTGGCGCCATAACTGCAGATATCCAAAACTCCTGGCATATTAACATCAGCATAGAACCTGTGCGGCGGGAGCTTTGTGGCATAGACTTCCATGGCCGAGCAGCTGCATGCAGGCCTTGCAATGATTGGAGCGGTGTACAGCACACAGAATGATCGGGTTCTGTGGAGAGACAAATCTCACTCCTTGCGTTCTTATGGATGAGTCTAGGTTTAGTGAATGTCAGAGGAACGTGGCCTGCCTGGCTGTATTGTGCCAACTGTACATTTGGTTGGAGTTGGGATAGTGCTATGGGGCTCATTTTCAGTGATGGGCCTAGGCCGCTTAGTTCTAGGGAATTCTTAATGCTTCAGATACCTAAGGCCACGTTCACACATTCAGTATTTTACCTCAGTATTTGGTCAGTTTTTACCTCAGTATGTATAAGCCAAAACCAGGAGTGTAACAATGAGAGGAAAAGTATAATAGAAACACGTCACCACTTCTGGATTTATCACCCACTCCTGGTTTTGGCTTTCACATTCTGAGGTAAAATACCGACCAAATACTGAGTGTGTGACCGTGGCCTAAGACATTTTGACAAGTGTATGCTCCCAACTTCGTAGGAAGAGTTTGGGGAAGGTCTTTTTCTGTTCCAGCACGACTGCGCCCCTATGTACAAGGTCCATAAGCATAGCTTTAAGAGTTTTGTGTGGAAGAACTTGCCAGGACGTACACAATCCCGACCTCCACTCCATCGAGCACTGTTGGAATGGAGATTGTGGTCCAGGCCCTCTCATCCAACGTCGGGGTCTGATAATTCCCACAGAGACTCCAATATCTTGTACAAAGTCCTCCTACCAGAGTGGAAGCAAAAGGGGGGAGCAGATCCACATTAATTACCGTACTAGAGATTTAGAGTGGGAAGCCATGAAAGCTCCTGTAGGTGTAATGGGTAGTTAGCCCGTCCATAGAATACACATGGCTCTGATTTTCAGATACAGTGCATGTAGCAAAGTATTCCTATGTACATACTGTAAATACACTGTTTGCTGAAACTTGGTGCTTTCACCTTAAAGGATTTTTCCGGTCTAAGAAAAGTCAGCACCCACTCTGTACCTGCCGAATCGTTCAGGTGTGCGATGTGCGCACTGTCACGATTCCCCTGTATTTCCTGTGGGGGTGGCAGTGACGTGACCACATGTATGCAATTGGCATAAGCGTAGTCACATGTCGATTAGTCTCATCTGGCTTCTCTTGAAGAATTAGTTGGCCCGTGACCTATACAAATCGCCAATATGTGATCACGTGGCTGCACACCCACACAGGGAATAGAGGGGGATCGTGACAGCGTGCCAATAAAGTGACTGACTGCTGACTTGTTTTCTCAGACTTTACAACCCCTTTACATTGATATACAGCAGATTTTGTGGTTTCACTTTTACAAAATCTGCATCACTACCCCCTCCCCCATAACAAATTTGTGATTTGGCTCTGTATAGACTTTATTCTGGAACTGTGCAAGACGGGTTATTTAGTAGAAATTCCATATATTTGACAGCTGGGGACCACAAATAGAAATTCCAGCTCACCATATTTAGTTAGGATGTAGACACTGAAATTAATTGGGTAGATAAAATACAGCGAAGGATAATAGTTAGTCCCTTGACCCTATATTATATTTCTGGCATATTCTCACTGCTAAGTGGGATAATTATATATTGAAGTGCTTGTGTTTTTTTTATAAGTATTACTCAAAATTGGTGTTCAAGGTGCCAGGGCCTCCAAGAAAATTGCCAGGGCCTCCAAGAAAATTGCCAGGGCCTCCAAGAAAATTGCCAGGGCCTCCAAGAAATTGCCAGGGCCTTCTAGAAATTGCCAGGGCCTCCTAGAGCAGAGGACGCCATCGCTTTCCAGAACATTGCACATTTTTCTACTGGTGATAAATTTTCTTATATTGATGTAATTTTGGGATCTCTTGCGTGAGCAACTAGTTTATTGTAGAGTGTTGCCTTTCGCTCTCGGTATGTGCATTTTTTTTTATATGGTGTAAATGTACTAGAGACTTATATTTAAGTATTCAAGGCAGTAGTTATGTGGCATCTTCTTCCTGGAAGGAGGCATAAAAATATACCATGGGGTATACCTGGATGTAGTTAAGCAGCAAGAAGAGTCCTGAGACCCCAATGTTTGTGGACCCAGTGTAGGGTATGAATCCAAGGAATGTTAGAAATGCCACTTAGTTGTGAAGAAAAACGATCAGGTGGCCGATTATCCTGTCAGTAGATGTTGCCTCATTGTAATCCCCTAGGATCTGAGTGCTGGGAAGTCATGGGAACATTTACACTACTTTGCCGAGGGCTGTAAAAGAGTGTAAATGAGAGTAAACTTTAACTGTAGGGATAATTATCATGGGGTGTCCGTCAAGTTTTCTTTGTTTTCAAGCATGTATGGGTGTAATATATCCATATGTCAATGTCCGTAATGGCATTCTTTTCCACAACTAATGTATTGCTGGTAGATGATATCTGTATCAGTAAGTACATGTGAGTAATGTCACTTCACACTGAAAGGTGAAAGCAGAGGGGTCAATAAAGATTTTTTGGGGCAGAAAATTATGGTAATTTTGGGATGAGTATAAATATTTATAAATCTATATGTAGTACAGATCCTCTGCTGTAATCGCTGAGGTCTACTCGCTGTCTGTCTGTAAACTTAGAACCTGATTTATTAAGGTGTTTGAGATGTTGCAGAAACATTGACAACTTTTGGCGTTTTAACTTTGGAAAAGTGGGGTGGGATATGGTGAAATCTGTGCCACTGATGACTTATGCCAGAAATGTACTCCAGTACCTGATTCGGGTGACATTTCTTGAGACACGCACTAGTTGGCCATCTCCGCAACTTGATATATACATTATAAACTGATTTTTTTTTCTCTTGTGCAGTCAGTGTAGATTTGTGATTATGGGAACAGCTTGCATGATTCCAAGTAATCCATTCCATAACAATTGGGCTATCGGTGACTACTTTCCATGCATGACTTCTAGCACACATACATTATTGCAGTCGGTAGCATGTAGTGCCGTCTCTGCTCCTGTCACTACTATTGTATACTTTATTCCCTATCTAGCTGATTACGGTGAGCAAATATCCTAGATCCGTGAATGAGCATTATTTGTAGTTGGTTGAAGCCATTAGTGCACTTTAACTAATCAGTAGGAGAAGAAAATGCGTGGTGTTCCTATTAACCATCAATTAGGAAAAAGCACAAAAAATTGTCTCTATTTTAAGTTTAATTTATGCCGTATTTCCCAATCTAATGTGGTCTACACTCAATGTTACATAAAGCACAGCCACTTAATGGGAGCTTGCACTTGGAGTTTTTATATAATGTTTTTGACACACAAAATTTTGCAAAAATGATGCATAAATGCCATTGTCTGGTGGCTTCGCTGTTGCTTTCTGCATGCACTGCTTCAGAACTGACCATCGCTGGAGGATTCCCTCATGGGCAGGGATGAAGCTGTATTGTATAACCATCTTCCAAGGTGCAATGCCCAGGAGACCATTGGCTGGTAAATGGCATAGAGCATGCACCATTTTAAATTTTGATTTGTATGGATTTTGCTGTAGCTGAAAAAACATACAAGGGCATTTTTGGAAATCTTGTTTATTTTTGCATTTATTGTCTGTTGCTGAATGAGGGCTGTGGGGTTGGTAAGCCAAACTCCTCAATTTCCATGACTCCAACTCCACCAAAATGGGCTCCGACTCCAACTCCACTGCCATGCCCCCAGCTCCATATTTTACATAATTTCTGTAGTTGTAAAACCTTAATTTTATACCATCGAGGAGTCTTCATTCCCGCAAGCGCAACTCAGGTGATCTCTCCACTAAAGTGAATTTCTATTATTTGGTGACAACTGCGCCTGCCAAGGGCTGGACTATATTAGGTAATGGGGAAAATAGGCAAGAGTAAGGAACTTAATTGTTGAAAAAATGTGAAAGTTGCACGACTGGATCAGAGGTGTAGGGCTTCTGGGGTGTCCTCAGTATGCAGTGGTCAATACTGACAAAAAGATGTCCCAAAAAAAGACGAACCTTGAAATGGTGACCAATTCGGTGGTGCATGTGATGGGTGAAGGTCAGCCTCTTTTGCCCCATCTCGGGGAAAATGCACAGATCGCTGGAAAACTAAAAGGGGTTATCCGGTTAAAACCTGTTATCTATTCCAGGATAGCTGATAACTTGCTGATTGATGGATGGGTGTCCCAAAAATACGATCCACACCTATTGGCAGAAGGTGAACTTACCCTTGATGGGGACTTTTTTTTAATCCCATGACAAAATGGCATGGAAGTCAGATGCTCCAACCACAACTCCATTCATTCCCTACAGGGCTGATGGATTTAGTGTTTGGCAGCCCCATAAGGAAAGAATGGATCTTTGGTCCAGCATGCTCACTGCTGCTCCAGTCTAATGACAGTTCCCCATTCTGCAGGTCGCAACGGTCAGACCCTCACCAATCGATAGGTTATCTAGAACACACAATCCATCAATCTTAAAGGGAACCTGTCACCTGAATTTGGCGGGACCGGTTTTTGGTCATATGGGCGGAGTTTTCGGGTGTTTGATTCACCCTTTCCTTACCCACTGGCTGCATGCTGGCCGCAATATTGGATTGAAGTTCATTCTCTGTCCTCCGTAGTACACGCCTGCGCAAAGCAAGATTGCCTTGCGCAGGCGTGTACTACGGAGGATGAGTAAAATTAACCTAGTCCATGGCTAGCTTCACACATGTTTGTGGCCCTGTTGGGGTTTCCGTCTGAATCACTGAAAGGGGATTCGAAGAGTAACCCTTCGCTATAGTGAATCTGATGTCATCACTCCTACTGGTCTCCGTTCCGGTGATGTCCATCTTTTTAGGTGGATATAAAAGCGTGGCCTATCACTTTTATGCCATTCTAAAAGAGACGGACTTTACTGGAATGGAGCACAACAGGTTCCAAAGTGACTCTGGTTGTACCCAAATCCCGTTTTTTGTTTTTTTTGTTTTTTTTTAGGGCTTCAGACGGAAACCCTGATTGAGCCACAAATGTGTGGCAGAAACGTGATATAAAGTCAGCCTAAAAGTAACTTTGGCCACAAATTTTATGCCGTCTTCAAGGAGCATGAAAAGTTGTCGCTCTAAATCACCCAACCTAGAGACGAGTAATGGAAAATGCGCAATCTGTAAATATGAACGACATGTATGTGTTTAATGGGGCCAGTGATTCTGAATCCGGAGAAAGACTTGGGTCAGTGGTTAAGTAATGTTTTCATTCCTTCAGGCTGTAGTCGTAGATCTGTCATACAGACAATTATCGCTTTGTAATTTGCCTGGGATGTCATTTTTTTTTTCTTTTTCCATACCTCAAAGTAACAATGTTCTCTTTTTGCTTCCTGGCTTAATATTTTCTTGATCTAATTTCCTCCCATTGACGATCTGGATAGTTCTTCTTACCAGCGCCTCTGTCCGTCTTTCTGCATATCCTCTAATTTTCTGGTTTAATGATGATCGCAGTCATAGGACATCCTCATGGTCCTCGTCATAGCTGGCCTGTGGCGTGACTAATTGCATAATTCTGGGTGACCTGGAGGAGCCTCTGTGAGTTCCCTTAGCACAAGCATTGCCGTCAGTGTGTATACAGTGTAATACAAGTGTTCCTATTGTGCATCTTCCGATATAAAGTCATCTGGGCCAACCCGCAGGGAAAGTTCCCCGTGGATCTGTGGTTAGTAATGGTGGACAAGTTTACGATGTGTTCACTTTACGCCTTTCCTACGTTTTCTGAGTGGTCCATCAGTGCAAGATCCGTCAGGGTTTCTAAATCCTGTTTTGCTCACGGCTTCATTCTGGTAATTTTGGCTGTCGGCTCCTTCGGAAGCTGTAAGGAGAAACACTGAAAAACACTGATATTACATGGATGTGAAAAACTGTAGTCTGAATGAGCTCTTAGGCAGCACGTTCGCATCGCCTAAACGCATACTTGCTCGACTCTATGGCATTTCTTTGGAAATCTTCTTTTTGGGGCCATGAGGACAAAGCAATTTTTTTTCCTTCATTTATTTTTTTTTTTTTCATGGCTGATCTCTTTTAATTCTGTTTTGGAAGCTTAGTGGGCAAAAAATTCAGAAATGTTTTCTTTTAATAGCATTCAGCTATTTCCTGATCGTGGGCATGTAGCCTAAGAAACAAAAATTGTAGCTGACGAATACCCACCATTAAAATGCACTAAAAAAATCGCAAGTAATCTAATTTCATAAATTGGTACAGAAAATTCCAAAAAAAACCGCACAAAATACTCATCTTGAGAACTTAGCCCTAGGGTATGTGCACACAACGTTTTTTTTTGTTCCCGAAAACGCTTAAAAGAATGAACATATGCGTGTCTATGTAAAAACAATGTGCTGTTGATATGTTCAGGCTTTTGAGCATCTGATAAGCACTTCAGGTTTCCAAAGATGCCAAGCGACAAAGAAGTGACCTGATAATTCTACAGGTCTTTTCTGCTCGGTAACTTACAATGGGAAGGCTCGAAAGACGCCAGTGTGTCATCTCTAGAGTTTTGCAAGAATTTTTGCTTCCTGTCACTTCCTGAAGCGTTTTCCTCTTGAAAGTCTCAGTGGGATCGCCCACCTGAAAAAGACGCCATGTTAACAAAGATGGCTAGTCTCGGAGATTTCAAAAGACCCTTTGCTTTTGTACCCCATTCAAGTTGTGAAGAGCCTGTTAACCCTCCCTTTGCCTCTATCTAACCTTCATATACCCCAGTCACTTTTGGCTTGACATCCTTTACCGAAACAATTTGTAACAGTATTTGTTGTGGGTGACGTAAATGGCTTTTGTGCAGTGGCATAACTAGTCGGATGAGCCCAAGTGTAAAATTTTTGACCTGGGCCCCTTCCCCCACATGTTGGTCAGGGGTATGAGCCTTTGTAACATTCTATATCTTATCAGGATGTACGTGTTGCCCTCCCTCCCCAGTTATGTTGATATATCCCCCATCCTTTGCCCATTCTGATACATATGTCTCCCATCCTGGGCCCCTTCCTAGTCTATATGTCCCTCATCCTGGAACCTTTCCTGTGGCATATATGTCCCCTACCTTATGGCTCCTTACTGGTATATATGTCCCCCATACTGTGCCCCTTACTGGTATATATGTCTCCGATCCTGGTATATATGGCCCACATTCTGAGCTCATCCTGATATGTGTCCCCTCTCTTGGGCCCCTTCCTGGTATATATGTTCCTCATAATAATAATAATAATAATAATAATCTTTATTTTTATATAGCGCTAACATATTCCGCAGCGCTTTACATTTTTTCACACATTATCATCACTGTCCACGATGGGGCTCACAATCTAAATTCCCGATCAGTATGTCTTTGGAATGTGGGAGGAAACCGGAGTGCCCGGAGGAAACCCACGCAAACACGGAGAGAACATACAAACTCTTTGCAGATGTTGTCCTTGGTGGGATTCGAACCCAGGACTCCAGCGCTGCAAGGCTGCAGTGCTAACCACTAAGCCACCGTGCCGCCCATGCCGTTCATCCTGGAACCTTTCCTGGCATATATGTCCCCTACCTTTTAGTCCCTTACTGGCATATACAGTTGTGGCCAAAAGTATTGACATCCCTGCAATTCTGTCAGATAATACTCAGTTTCTTCCTGAAAATGATTGCAAACACAAATTCTTTATCTTCATT
Source organism: Ranitomeya imitator (assembly GCF_032444005.1). Lineage (NCBI taxonomy): Eukaryota > Metazoa > Chordata > Amphibia > Anura > Dendrobatidae > Ranitomeya > Ranitomeya imitator. The sequence goes on along the minus strand of NC_091285.1, from coordinate 173,079,045 downwards.
TAATTTGTCTTAAATGAAAAAAAACACAAAACGAATTGTCCTAAAGCCAAATTGGATATAATTCCACACCAAACATAAAAAAGCGGGTGGACAAAAGTATTGGCACTGTTTGAAAAATCATGTGATGCTTCTCTAATTTGTGTAATTAACAGCACCTGTAACTTACATGTGGCACCTAACAGGTGTTGGCAATAACTAAATCACACTTGCAGCCAGTTGACATGGATTAAAGTTGACTCAACCTCTGTCCCGTGTCCTTGTGTGTACCACTTTGAGCATGGAGAAAAGAAAGAAGACCAACGAACTGTCTGAGGACTTGAGAAACCAAATTGTGAGGAAGCATGAGCAATCTCAAGGCTACAAGTCCATCTCCAAAGACCGGAATGTTCCTGTGTCTACCGTGCACAGTGTCATCGAGAATTTTAAAGCCCATGGCACTGTGGCTAACCTCCCTAGATGTGGACGGAAAAGAAAAATTGACAAGAGATTTCAACACAAGATTGTGCAGATGTTGGATAAAGAACCTCGACTAACATCCAAACAAGTTCAAGCTGCCCTGCAGTCCAAGGGTACAACAGTGTCAACCCGTACTATCAGTCGGCGTCTGAATGAAAAGGGACTGTATGGTAGGAGACCCAGGAAGACCCCACTTCTTACCCCGAGACATAAAAAAAGCCAGGCTGGAGTTTGCCAAAATTTACCTGAACAAGCCCAAAATGTTTTGGAAGAATGTTCTCTGGTCAGATGAGACAAAAGTAGAGCTTTTTGGGCAAAGGCATCAACATAGTTTACAGAGGAGAAAAAAAGAGGCATTCAAAGAAAAGAACACGGTCCCTACAGTCAAACATGGCGGAGGTTCCCTGATGTTTTGGGGTTGCTTTGCTGCCTCTGGCACTGGACTGCTTGACCGTGTGCATGGCATTATGAAGTCTGAAGACTACCAACAAATTTTGCAGCATAATGTAGGGCCCAGTGTGAGAAAGCTGGGTCTCCCTCAGAGGTCATGGGTCTTCCAGCAGGACAATGACCCAAAACACACTTCAAAAAGCACTAGAAAATGGTTTGAGAAAAAGCAATGGAGACTTCTAAGGTGGCCAGCAATGAGTCCAGACCTGAATCCCATAGAACACCTGTGGAGAGATCTAAAAATGGCAGTTTGGAGAAGGCACCCTTCAAATATCAGGGACCTGGAGCAGTTTGCCAAAGAAGAATGGTCTAAAATTCCAGCAGAGCATTGTAAGAAACTCATTGATGGTAACCGGAAGCGGTTGGTCGCAGTTATTTTGGCTAAAGGTTGTGCAACCAAGTATTAGGCTGTGGGTGCCAATACTTTTGCCTGGCCCATTTTTGGAGTTTTGTGTGAAATGATCAATGTTTTGCTTTTTGCTTCATTCTCTTTTGTGTTTTTTCATTTAGGACAAATTACGGTAAATGAAGATAATAATACCAAATAATTTGTGTTTGCAATCATTTTCAGGAAGAAGCTGAGTATTATCTGACAGAATTGCAGGGGTGTCAATACTTTTGGCCACAACTGTATGTCCCCCATCCTGGGCCCCATACTGGTATATATGTCTCCGATCCTGGTATATATAGCCCACATTCTGGGCTCATCCTGATGTGTCCCCTATCTTGGGCCCCTTCCTGGTATATATGTTCCTCATCCTGGGTCCATCCTGTACTTGAACTCATAAATAAAAAAAAATGTTTCTACTCCCTCCTCTCCAACGTCCCGTTGCGTCTTCTGTAGTCAGCAGCTTTCTTCAGCGTGCAAGCAACGGGCAGCGCAATATGTCAATGCCATGTACCCCCAGTCACGGGCACGCCAACGTCAGCTGTTGGCCTCTGATTAGCTGGCGGGTCTCTGCAATGCATTTCAACTGAATAATAATAATAATAATAATAACAATTTTATTTATATAGCGCCAACATATTCCGCAGCGCTTTACAAATTATAGAGGGGACTTGTACAGACAATATATTAAGATATAGTGTGGCACAGCTGAATTGGTGCTCAAAGAAGGCTCCCACACCAGAGAATAGATATACCGTAATAAACTTTGGCACTCAACTTTGTATGCTGAAAAAATGTTTTTATTTTGGCAGCCACTTGTACAGACGTTTCGGTCAATAATATGACCTTCTTCAGTATGCTGCAATGAATATTATTGTACAGTGTATAATCCATGTCCATGATATATGGTTTACATGATGCAATTTAAACTAATACAACAACATCATCGTGCACTTATAGTGAGGGATGGGAAACGGAAAGAAAACAATGACAGAAAAAGGAAAAGGAGAGTACTGGAAAGCAGGTCATACCTTAGTACTAATGAACGAACGTATGTGTGGCTCAGAATCGAAGACGGTCCTACTTTGGATCCTAGTAAAGATGATGGTATACCATAATGAAGATAAACAACTATTTTGCGATAAGTTTATAAGATGGTGAGAAGATTATAAACTGACCTACAAGGTGTTGTAGAATAAGGATATTACATGAAATCCTGATGGTGGCTTAGGAAGTGATATCTTATATAGTCAGACAGGTAGATCTGTATATACAGGTCCTTCTCAAAAAATTAGCATATAGTGTTAAATTTCATTATTTACCATAATGTAATGATTACAATTAAACTTTCATATATTATAGATTCATTATCCACCAACTGAAATTTGTCAGGTCTTTTATTGTTTTAATACTGATGATTTTGGCATACAACTCCTGATAACCCAAAAAACCTGTCTCAATAAATTAGCATATCAAGAAAAGGTTCTCTAAACGACCTATTACCCTAATCTTCTGAATCAACTAATTAACTCTAAACACATGCAAAAGATACCTGAGGCTTTTATAAACTCCCTGCCTGGTTCATTACTCAAAACCCCCATCATGGGTAAGACTAGCGACCTGACAGATGTCAAGAAGGCCATCATTGACACCCTCAAGCAAGAGGGTAAGACCCAGAAAGAAATTTCTCAACAAATAGGCTGTTCCCAGAGTGCTGTATCAAGGCACCTCAATGGTAAGTCTGTTGGAAGGAAACAATGTGGCAGAAAACGCTGTACAACGAGAAGAGGAGACCGGACCCTGAGGAAGATTGTGGAGAAGGACCGATTCCAGACCTTGGGGAACCTGAGGAAGCAGTGGACTGAGTCTGGTGTGGAAACATCCAGAGCCACCGTGCACAGGCGTGTGCAGGAAATGGGCTACAGAGAAGCAGCACTGGACTGTTGCTAAGTGGTCCCAAGTACTTTTTTCTGATGAAAGCAAATTTTGCATGTCATTCGGAAATCAAGGTGCCAGAGTCTGGAGGAAGACTGGGGAGAAGGAAATGCCAAAATGCCTGAAGTCCAGTGTCAAGTACCCACTGTCAGTGATGGTGTGGGGTGCCATGTCAGCTGCTGGTGTTGGTCCACTGTGTTTCATCAAGGGCAGGGTCAATGCAGCTAGCTATCAGGAGATTTTGGAGCACTTCATGCTTCCATCGGCTGAAATGCTTTATGGAGATGAAGATTTCATTTTTCAGCACGACCTGGCACCTGCTCACAGTGCCAAAACCACTGGTAAATGGTTTACTGTGCTCAATTGGCCTGCCAACTCTCCTGACCTGAACCCCATAGAGAATCTGTGGGATATTGTGAAGAGAAAGTTGAGAGACGCAAGACCCAACACTCTGGATGAGCTTAAGGCCGCTATTGAAGCATCCTGGGCCTCCATAACATCTCAGCAGTGTCACAGGCTGATTGCCTCCATGCCACGCCGCATTGAAGCAGTCATTTCTGCCAAAGGATTCCCGACCAAGTATTGAGTGCATAACTGAACATTATTATTTGATGGTTTTTTTGTTTGTTATTAAAAAACACTTTTATTTGATTGGATGGGTGAAATATGCTAATTTATTGAGACAGGTTTTTTGGGTTATCAGGAGTTGTATGCCAAAATCATCAGTATTAAAACAATAAAAGACCTGACAAATTTCAGTTGGTGGATAATGAATCTATAATATATGAAAGTTTAGTTGTAATCATTACATTATGGTAAATAATGAAATTTAACACTATATGCTAATTTTTTGAGAAGGACCTGTACTGTACAGACCAAAACTTTGGACATACCTTCTCATTTAAAGATTTTTCTGTTTTTTCATGACTATGAAAATTGTACATTCACACTGAAGGCATCAAAACTATGAATTAACACATGTGGAATTATATACTAAACAAAAAAGTGTGAAACAACTGAAATTTTGTCTTATATTCTAGGTTCTTCAAAGTAGCCACCTTTTGCTTTGATGACTGCTTTGCACACTCTTGGCATTCTCTTGATGAGCTTCAGGCCAGTCTCACACGTCCAGATAATTCCGGTACTGAAAAAATCAGTACCGGAGTTATCCGTGTCCGTGAGCTCACGTAGGCCATCCGTGTGGCACACGTGTGCCGCCCGTGTGCCGACTGGGTACCACATGGAGCATGCAGGAGACAGCGCTAGAGATAAGCGCTTTCCCCCACATCTGGTGCTGAAGCCGCCATTCTCATATTCTCTCCAGCAGCGTTCGCTGGAAAGAAGATATGAAAAATCCTTTTTTTTTTCATGTTTTAAATAAAGATCCCTGTCCCCACCCCCCTCCCACCCCCTGTGCGCCCGCCCGCTGTTAATAAAATACTCACCCGACTCCCTCGCAGCGTCCTGTCCTCGCCGCAGCTTCTCCTCATCTCCTGTATGAGCGGTCACGTGGTGCCGCCCATTACAGTCATGAATATGCGGCTCCACCCCTTTGGGTGAGTCACCTCTGCTTCTGAAGATAAGTTTATCCGAGTCACCAGCCTCAGAAATTGCAAGTTAACGGCAGCACAGATTAGAGACCAGGTCAATGCCACAGAGCGTTCTAGCAGCAGACACATCTCTACAACTGTTAAGAGGAGACTTTGTTCAGCAGGCCTTCATGGTAAAATAGCTGCTAGGAAACCACTGCTAAGGACAGGCAACAAGCAGAAGAGACTTGTTTGGGCCAAAGAACACAAGGAATGGACATTAGAACAGTGGAAATCTGTGCTTTGGTCTGATGAGTCCAAATTTGAGATCTTTGGTTCCAACCACCGTGTCTTTGTGCGATGCAGAAAAGGTGAACGGATGGACTCTACATGCCTGGTTCCCACCATGAAGCATGGAGGAGGAGGTGTGAGGGTGCTTTGCTGGTGACACTGTTGGGGATTTATTCAAAATTGAAGGCATACTGAACCAGCATGGCTACCACAGCATCGTGCAGCGGCATGCTATTCCATCCGGTTTGCGTTTAGTTGGACCATCATTTATTTTTCAACAGGACAATGACCCCAAACACACCTCCAGGCTTTGTAAGGGCTATTTGACCAAGAAGGAGAGTGATGGGGTGCTACGCCAGATGACCTGAACCCAATTGAAATGGTTTGGGGTGAGCTGGACCGCAGAGTGAAGGCAAAAAAGCCAACAAGTGCTAAGCATCTCTGGGAACTCCTTCAAAATTGTTGGAAGACCATTCCCGGTGACTACCTCTTGAAGCTCATCAAGAGAATGCTAAGGGTGTGCAAAGCAGTCATCAAAACAAAAGGTGGGTACTTTGAAGAACCTAGAATATAAGACATAATTTCAGTTGTTTCACACTTTTTTGTTAAGTATATAATTCCACACGTGTTAATTCATAGTTTTGATGCCTTCAGTGTTAATTTACAATTTTCATAGTCATGAAAATACAGAAAAATCTTTAAATGAGAAGGTGTGTCCAAACTTTTGGTCTGTACTGTAGACGAATGGAATGTATAAGGAAAAGCCATATATACGGTAATATAGTATTAATAAAGGAGAATTAATAAAGGAGAAACCAATATACATACCCCATATAATCTTAATTAGTGGTAAGACCCGTATAGTGGACCCGTCCCAGACAGGGACAGACAGTGGGTCTTACCACTAATTAAGATTATATGGAGTATGTATATTATATATTTATTACATGGGGTATGTTTAAAATATATATATATATATATATATATATATATATATATATATATATATATATATATATATATATATATGTATATATATATATTGTACAGACAATAGACATTACAGCATAACAGAAATCACAGTTCAAAACAGATACCAAGAGGAATGAGGGCCCTGCTCGCAAGCCTACAAACTATGAGGAAAAAGGGGAGACACGAGAGGTGGATGGTAACAATTGCATTAGTTATTCGGACCGGCCATAGTGTAAGGCTCGGGTGTTCATGTAAAGCTGCATGAACCAGTTGACTGCCTAAGTATGTGGCAGTACAGACACAGAGGGCTATTACTGCATAAAGTGTATGAGAACATGATGCGAGGAACCCAATTGTTTTTTTTTTTTTTTTGAATGGGCTACACAGGGATAGTTAGATTCATGTGTTGAGGCGGTAGGCCAATCTGAACAAATGAGTTTTTAGAGTACGCTTAAAACTGTGGGGATTAATCGTATTAACCTAGGTAGTGCATTCCAAAGAATCGGCGCAGCACGTGTAAAGTCTAACTGAATGTGTGTACGCGTATCCAGCTGAAATAGGCGTCAACTGGCCCCCGTCATGCACTGGCCTGGTCACACCCTCTGCGACCGCAGTCGTTACGCCCCGGCGGTCATGTACTATTGTATCGCTTTTGGATAACCTCTGGCTTCATTAAATGTAATGATATGCAGACATCAGTGAGGAATCATCATGTTTAATAGATACGAATGCTCATATTCATCATCACGTTCATCGTCTGTCATAATGAAAGCATTTCCTAGTGATCAGCTCACATCTTCCCCTTAGACTCTGTTCAGGAAGCCGGAGTGAAATGCATTCCTCCAACCCATCCTGTTCTCCCCTTCTCTGCTGGGTCGTTTGTCTGGAGGAACGGCTTGGAGCCGCCGCTGGGCGTCAGCTTTAGCATGCAGGAAGTCCATTGCTTTCCTCTGAGCAGTGCCATGATGTCATGGTTGGCAGTCATGTAAATGGTGTGTGACGGAGACTCTGAAACTGCTGCCACTTTCATGATTTAGTTATGGGAAGGGGCGCTTAGAATAACTTCTCTGGACCTTTTTTAGATTTTTGTTTTGTCCCACACAAGTCTATTCTTTGTTTTTGCTGCTTGTTTCTCTTACAATTACTGCAACTCTATGAACTTGACTTCTGGCAATCTCATCTTGTAATGTAATATACTTTTAAATAAAATAATAGTTTTATCTAGTTTTGACCAGAATAGTTTTTAGGGTGGATCAATTTAAGGATATGGCTTATTACACGTGCCTTCACCCTTGTGTAACCTAAAATATCACCAGGAAGCAGGTCTTTCCTGGCGGCAGTAGTGAGGCCATGTCTTCAGCGTCCATTTTCCTTTTGTTTGCATGTATGTCATATTATAAGGGTTGTTATGGTACCCTGGAGATCACAGCAGGTGTGGGCTAACACAATGGATTGGCTTTATTGCTGGGTCTATTGTAGAAAGCAGAATTTAATGGGTCACTGGCCACTACAACTTCACTGCAATACTATTTTTGCGGAAATCAATGAATGATCCCAAGACTTGCTATGCTCATTAGTTAGAAAAACTGATTTCTCACCCAATTTCCCCATACACATTGCATGGCCCAGCAAAGTATATACAGGTTCTATTATGGGGTGAGAAAAGTAAACGACTGCCAGACCCCACAAGCGGTGGTTTATCTTCTTTGAAAAAAATAGGATCTGGTATGTTGATGTTTGACTGCCTGATTTGTTTCTCCCCAACATTTCATTGGGGGAGAGGTAACTGACCTCAGCCCCATTGTACAATGAATTTATTTGCGATCTCTCTATTATTTACCCATGGACTCCAGGACCCCATTATCTAGAGCAGTGTTCCCCAACTCCGGTCCTCAAGAGCCACCAACAGGTCATGTTTTCAGGATTTCCTTTGAATTGCACAGGTGATTGAATGCTTGCTTGTCCAGGTGATGGAATTATCACCTGTGCAATACTGAGGCTATGTGCACACGTTGCAGATTTGCCTGTGGAATTCTGTGCAGATTCAGAATTTCTTGGCAGAAAACGCAGCTCTGAATCTGCGCCTTTTTTTGGCATGTGCACACGTTGCAGATTTTTGTGTACCCTGCAGATCTCTATTATGGAATGGGTACAGAAACGCAGCAGATCTGCACAAAGAATTGACATGCTCCTTTTTTTTTTTTTTTTGAATCTGCTCCGTTTTCAGTGCAGATTTTTCTGCACCATCAGCACAGCATTTTCTTTTTGCCATTGATTTACATTGCTCGGTAAATCACTGGCAGATCTGCAGCGTTACTGCGCGGAAAAAAAAGCTGCAGTTCTGCAGGAAATCTGCAACGTGTGCACATACCCTAAGGAAATCCTGAAAACGTGACCTGTTGGTGGCTCTTGAGGACCGGAGTTGGGCAATACTGATCTAGAGTAACTCCATTTGCAACAGTCCGTTATATACACTATTGCAAAATGCAGATGCTAACAAAAAGACTTCACTTCATTCAGAAAAGCAACTTTCACATTCAAGTAGGCCCTCGCCTCTGCTGAACAGCTTTTCTTCACAACCCTCGTATCTTCTTTATCCCACAAACTCAAACAGTTATTCAACACAATTCTAAAAAAACTTTTGACAGTGAGGGTGATCAGTGAGTGGGACAGGCAGCCACGAGAGGTGGCGAGTTCTCCTTCAATGGAAGTCTTCAACCAGAGGCTGGACAGACATCTGTCTGAGATGGTTTAGTGAATCCTTTGTGGACACGATGACCCTGGAGGTCCCTTCCAGCTCTACCATTCTATTATTCTAACACTTTTAAATCCCTTCTCCGCCTACCATCTTTTAACCTTTCTGACCATTTTTTTTTGTCTCATATGAATCTCAAATGAAACATGAAGCAGCTTTGAAAAAAAAAAAAAATTAAAATGAATGAACTGTCGTTTTGTGTCTACAGATATTATGCAGTCCTATGTGTCTTCATGGTAACAGACTACAAACAAACCCATTATAGCCTAATCCTATGTTACTTTCCCATTTATCTCTCTTCCACTTCTTCATAATTTAAGTTTATAAAACATTGGTCACAAAACAGTAGGACCTGTTTATTACCAAAGCTGCTTAAATTTCATGGGCAGCATGTATCAAGCACTGGCTGTATAATCTTGCCCCAGGTATGTTTGACTCTGAAACGCTGCGGCATTTCAGAGGAAAACCTACTTTAAATGCCGCCTGTCCGCTGCCCTGGAGTGACAGGTCTCTGCCTATATGTGCAAGTAGACAGAGACCTGTTAGTCACTGGCAAAAGTCGTAGAGAAGCCGCTGGGAACCCACTTGTCCACTTAGTCTACAGCGCGGTCTCTGACCGCTGCGGCATTTCAAACATGAAATTATCTGAAACGCTGCGGTGTTTCAGAGTTAAACATGCCTGGCTGAGATAACACAGCCAATGCCTGATACAATGCTGCCCACGGATCGGGCAGAGTGTCTGGTTCCCTGTAAGCCACAATTTATCATAGCATTTAGTTCCAATTTTTTTTTTTTTTGCGAATACTTCTAAATTAGTGACTTTTTGATTTGTGACCAAATTCATCAAATATGGCTGTTTTTTTTTTTTTTGTTTGTTTTTTTAGTTTTCTTTTGTTTAGATAGGTCTTTTATTTTTATGTCATTGTGACTTTTACAGATGATTTTAGATTGTTAAAAAAAACCAAAAATCTTACAACTTTGGCACAAATGTTCTCCAGTCACCCCACCCATCTCAGTGATTTTTATGTGCGCCAGTTATTCTGATGCAACATTTTGCGATTACACAGTTCCAGAACAAGTCAAATGCCCCCAAAATAAACCATTTTTGCTCTGCGCAAAATTCATGAAGCATGTGTGCCATTTTGAAGGATTTGGCACAAAAACGGTAATGAACTTACAATGCCAAAAAGAACAGACTTGGAGGGGGAAAAAGATGATTCTGGCCTGAGTATTCAGTTAACCACTTTAGTGGTACAACAACGGTCTCCAAATGTAAATGTTAGAAAATATTTAGGTGCGGGAATTAATGCTTTTTATAGATTTGTCAATTAAAAATGTTTGACCATTTAATAGTCAATTCTCAATTACTCTTCTGTGCCTGGTAAATAAAGTCTATACAAGAACGTAGCAAGGAAGCAAATGGTAGTCAACAATTTCGACTGAGTTGTAGAAATCCTGCATGGAAAGTTACCAGTACAGTAACCAGATTCATGGTGCAGTAAGTGAGCCGTCCAAGGTTTCATGCAGGCTGCAGGTAATGGCTTTGTCGCTAAAGCCCTGAAACCACCTTTCTAAGAGTGTTTATTCAGTAATGGATTATCTCGAGAGGTTTAACCTCATGGCCCACTCCCTGCACACCCTAGATTAAGGCTCTTTTAACAAGCTCCAATTGTGTGCTGTTCTTCATTTGTGAAACACGTGCTTAACCTTGGGATAAACTGCCTTAGCAATGGCATGTCAAAACCTTTTATTAAAGTTTATGCCAAAGCAGCTCCTTTGGCTCCGAGCCCATGCAGTCAGCTATCAGGGCAATTTAATACATTTGACGTGGAGGGAGTTGAATGGCGTGTTGGTTTTGGAAAGGGAAGTGGAAAAAGAAAGCAGTATCTTGTATTCTTGTCGCTTTCAGTCTGAGATACTTATAATTCATAAGGAAATGGCGTATATGTGTCGTGCACCTTAATAATAGTGGTGGAGATGAATACAGTCAAGGCCAAAAGTTTTGAGACTGACATGATTGCTGCTTTAGCGATTTGAGACTACTATTGTGTGGGATTGCTCTTCATCCCAAGGAGTGGGCCAATTCACAATTTTGCCTAAAAACATTGTCATGAATAAAGAATTAAACATCCTCCAAAGCAATTTCTCCCAATAATCCAGGAACTAAAATGACCAATCCTTTTTCTAGCCAGATGGAGCACCGTGTTATAAGGCTAAGTGGTTTGGTGAGCAAGACTTGAACGTTTTTTTGGTCCATCACCAGGAAACTCTCCAGATCTCAATCTCACTGAGATAATCTAGTCAATCCTCAATATGCAGATGGAGAAACAAAAAACACAAATTGTGATCAAATTCAAGCATTGATTAGGCAAGAATTGGTTTTCCATCAGTCAGGATTTACCCCAGAAGCTAATATCCAGCATGTCAGGGCAAATTGCAGAAGAATTGTAAAATAAAGGTCAACACTGTAAATAAATTTGATGTCTATTTTAAAACCTATGAAATGCTTATAACTGTACTTCTGTAACCATAGAAACATCAGACTAAAAGATATAGAAATGCTGAAGCAGAAAACTTTGTGACAGCCAAAATTTGTCAGACTCCAAAACTTTTGGCCGTGACTGTGCAGTTTTGAAGCTAGTCTGTGCCCCTAACCCTGAATGTGCTCAAGTTCTATAATTACCGTATATGATGGCGTTCTGTCTGAGCTTAGGCCATGCACTGGTATCTGGGCATACCCTTAGTATTTGCATGACTATTTCATATGTGTATATATTTTTTGTATCCTGTATTTGCAGTGAATGAGTGGAAAATTATAGGGAAGTTGTATAGTATAAAAGGCATTACTTGTGATTCCATCCTGTGTGTTGGTCTGGCCTCCACCTCCTGATCATAAATCATCAATTAACAAAATTATGAAAGATGGGCTACATACATTCTCGTGATGGCAGTACTGTATGTAATGTACAACCATGAAACCTAAAACTTTTGATAGACACTTAGAGGTTTCCCAATAACTTAGTTATATTTGGGCCTAGGGTGAAGGATTTGGAGATGCTCTAAATTGACAAAAGCCCCCTTACTCATCTGTTTAGTCTTTTATTAACATTTCTTTACTTTTTTGACACTAGATTTGACATCTACCGGAAGGTGCCTAAAGACCTAACGCAGCCCACCTATACTGGCGCTATCAGTAAGTGATCTATGTTCTATGCATGTTTGCTTTTTCAGAATTATTTAATCCCTTTAATGACGAAAAACAACGTAGGGATCATGTATATGTTTTCTATCATTATTGTGAAATACAGCAGAAGAATAACGGATGTTGAACTTTTAGGGTATGTGCACACATTGCGTTTTTTTCATGTTTTTTTCACGGTAAAAACGCTTAAACGCTTACAAAACGCTTCCCATTATTTCTAATGGAATTCCGCATTTCATCCTTCTTCTCCACTAGATTTCTAAAACTTAACATGGACAAAACAGAATTCATCATCTTTCCCCCATCTCACACGACCTCCCCGACGAACCTATCCATTACAGTAAACGGCTGCCCACTCTCCCCAGTCCCACAAGCTCGCTGTCTTGGGGGTAATCCTTGACACTGATCTCTCCTTCAAACCACATATCCAAACCCTTTCCACTTCCTGCCCCCTCCAACTCAAAAATTTTTCACGGATCCGTTCATTCCTCAACCAAGAATCTGCAAAAACCCTAGTCCATGCCCTCATCATCTCCCGCCTCGACTACTGTAACCTCCGGCTCTGTGGCCTCCCCTCTAACACTCTTGCACCCCTCCAATCTATTCTAAACTCTGCTGCCCGACTAATCCACCTGCCCCCGCCCCGCTATTCCCCGGCCTCTCCCCTCTGTCAATCCCTGCACTGGCTCCCCATCCACAACCTGTCTCCTCCATACATCTGTGACCTCGTCTCCTGGTACTTTCCTGCATGCAACCTCCGATCCTCACAAGATCTCCTTCTCTACTCCCCTCTTATCTCCTCTTCCCACAATCGTATACAAGATTTCTCTCGTGCATCCCCCCCTACTCTGGAATTCTCTACCACAACATATCAGACTCTCGCCTACCATCGAAACCTTCAAAAAGAACCTGAAGACCTACCTCTTCCAACAAGCCTACAACCTGCAGTAACCACCGATTGACCAAACCGCTGCACGACCAGCTCTACCCTCACCTACTGTATCCTCACCCATCCCTTGTAGATTGTGAGCCCTCGCGGGCAGGGTCCTCTCTACTCATGTACCAGTTGTGACTTGTATTGTTCAAGATTATTGTACTTGTTTTATTATGTATACCCCTCCTCACATGTAAAGCGCCATGGAATAAATGGCGCTATAATAATAAATAATAATAATAATAATTGTTGTGCACATGTAAAAAATGCAGCATGTTCATTAATTTTGCGGAATTTCTGTGTTTTTTTGCCGCTATTTATTGTATTGGGAAGCTTCGGAAAAAAACGCGAGCGGTTTTCCTGCAAAAGAAGTCTGGTTTTGCTCGGGAAAATTCTGCAAACATTCTACAACGTGTGAACATAGCCTTACTGGCATCTGCCCAATTTATGATAATGCATGTTCTTCAGGTGTTGCCTGTATGTTGAGACCCCATTCCAGATGACTAATGGTAATATACTAATATGTTTGCTCCAAAGAAGTGACATTTTATTAATAGTGTAGATGATGCTACGCCCATCATTGTTTGTTAGCCAAGTGTTAAGAATATAGGGATCACACCAAATTCCAGAGGAGACAGGTGGTCAAAAACCCTCAGGTAACTACTGAACACCTGCAGCAAGATTTGTTAGCAGCAGACACTGAGGTTTAATTTTGCACCATCGGATCTCGCTCGGATCAATGTTGGTATATGTGGCCATGCACATGTCCAATTATTATTTTTTTCCCCCTCCCCCACCTGATCAGACAGACTGCCCAAGGAAAATATCGCTGCATGCTCAAGCTTGATCCAATATTTGGATTGTACACTGCCATGCAAGCCAGAGTGAGACGAAACTTGTACTGCACTTGGATGACGTCTGAATGCAGTCTACATAAGAATGGAGAAAATAGTGAAGAATTTTTTTTTTGAGACCACCTTCTCATCCCAGAGAATTAGAGCACACTATGCTCACACTTTGATTAAACTCTGATGAAACTCTGAACAACCCACCTACAGTTAAGAATGGTGGTGCTGGCTGATGATCTGGGGCTGCTTTCCTTCCTTTGACCCTGGATATCTGTGGCATGTGGAGGGCAAGATATATTTATTCAAAAATCGAGAAATCCAGGAGAACACATCGTCTTCTCTCAAGAAGCTGAATCTTGGATTCCAAAAGGACAATGATCCCAACCATACCTTAAGTCCACCAAGACTTGGTTCGTTTCTCATCTGACTTCAAATCCTATGAAAGATTTTCTATGGTCGTTTAAGCAAGTCTTTTCAGCACACAAACCCAAAAATACTCATGAACTTGAGGCCATTGCCCATGAGGAATGGGCTTCGATTCTTCAAAGAATGTTTCCAGAAGGTTGTGTCTGGCTTTGTATTATGTTTGCAGGAGGTCATAACAGTCAAAAGTGATCTACTAGGACTTAAAAATACTTGTCATCATGGGGTTGAATGATTCTGAGAGTGCAGTAATCCTTAAAGGAGGCATTTTGTGCTGCCTTTGGAGACACAATTTGTTATGTTGGCCAGGTTGAGCTGTTTAAATTGTTCTTCTTAGGTTTAATACGAAAAGTCGAAAGCTTGTAATTTTTATATTTCCTCTGATCTGACCTCTCCTTAGATCTCCCTAATTTGCATACCGTGCCAGGTTGGTTTTTCTTGTGTCCTAGAATGATCCTATGGTGGTCCTGTATAAAATCCACTTTTAATTTTCCTGGAATGTTGTCTGAATGAGAGCTTTTAGGTTTACTAATAAATAGAAATGCGCTTTATAATTTAGTATGAATTCACATTGTAGTCACATGTTGGCTAAGACGTTTCTTCCTGGTATTTATTTCCTGTGACATCAATGCAGATTTGCAAAATACTGGTACGGTAACAATGCTCTTTTGTGCCACGCACACACTATCCTTTGAGGTCCTGCTTATCCATGGCCACTGGGCATAGTGATTACTTAGTCTGCTTTATTAACTGTTTTATGATTTAAGAAGATTTTTTTAAATTTTTTTTATTTTTTTTTTAATATAATTATAGAGTTTGTCCTATAAGCAACACTTATCACCTATCTACAAGACGGATAATAAATGTACAGCATGTTTGTTGGGATTCCTGGAGCATCAGCAGCCAGATACCCCAAGAGCAGGGGGAAGGGACCCCTGAGTGAATGGTGTTAGTGAGCCTGCGTGACCACCATTCCTACAGACAGGGAATAAAACCGTTGTCCCATATATTCACTACAGGGAACTTTGTGAATACCATTATCATGATCGGTGAGGGACCCACCTAGAGATAGCTGAACAGTTTGGCTCACAGCTATCTCCTGACATACACAAGAAAGTTTGGTTTAGCCAAGGGGTCTTTCCCGCTACCACACTCCTAAAGCAACAGGTTGACTTCCCGCTAAGCAAGGGGATCCACTGTTAAAATTCCATTGTCCAGGTAGTTCTCTCCCCTGGCATCAAATGTCAGGGCAGAGACTGGAGGTCCCCAAATACATTGAACTATTGATGATCCTTCCAATATTGGTGGGTTTGGTTTACTTTAGTCTGGTCTATGGACACCTTTTGGCTGGCCATCCATACAGGATAGCTTAAGATTAAGTTCTCATTCAGCCATCAGTTATCTATTGCAACTCCACCATAAACATGATCTTCTGGTTCACTCAAATGTGTTTTCAAAGGAGATCGTAGAGAAAGCTGCTGCTAATTGGTTTTGGCAGCAACTTATCTCCTGAACGACAAAAGGACCAGATGCTAAAACTGTCACCCGCTGAACCTTCTCTCCTTCACCGTCATCTTTCAGAGGAGCCATTGGAGGTCCTCATACCCATTAGATGGTCAGCAGATATCCCCGATTTCAACCGACCTTAGTCTAAAATGTAGGAGAACTTTAAGTTACACCATTATTATATTAATTGGTCTATGGAGGTCTAAATCCCATACTTTTTGCTTATCAACTGTACAATGGGGCTTTTGTCACCTAACACCTATAAATAGGGCTTCCAAGGACATGGTTTACGCTAGCTACTCCGACTATCAAGTCCCAGAAGGGCCTTGGCTTTCAACCTTTCATTCCTGTACAGGAATGTGAACTGACACAGGGGCCCAGGGTTGAGTGTTTGGTGTAGCCGCTGGCTGGGGGAGATTGCTGGCAGGAATGGTTAGTTCTCCGGGTTAGAACCAGGAAGGAAGACGAACAAAATTGGAAATCGGAAGAATCGTTCGTAAACAGGCCAAGATTAGAGCGAAAATAGGCTAATCTAAACTATGGTTGGCCGTGGAGAGAATGAGACTAAGGCCGGCGTCACACTCGGCGTATAAAAATACGGTCCGTAATTTACGGCCGTAATACGCAGAAAAGTGCCCTAAATAGTGGTCTGTATCTCCTCCGTAGGCAGGGTGTGTCAGCGTATTTTGCGCATGGCATCCTCCGTATGTAATCCGTATGGCATCCGTACTGCAAGATTTTCTCGCAGGCTTGCAAAACCGACATACGGACATACAATGGATCCATGTTCTCAAAAAAATCATAAAATCATATATACTGTGTGTGTGTGTGTGTGTATATATATATATATATATTTCATCCAGCGCGAGATAGCTTAAAAGCCGGTAATTCAATTGCCAGCCTTTGCTATCTCCTTCCAAAACCCGACATGATATGAGACATGGTTTACATACAGTAAACCATGTCATATTCCCATTTTGTTTGCATATTCCACACTACTAATGTTAGTAGTGTGTATGTGCAAAATTTAGGCGCTCTATCTATTAAATTAAAGGGTTAAATGGCGGAAAAAATTGGCATGGGCTCCCGCGCAATTTTCTCCTCCAGAGTAGTAAAGCCAGTGACTGAGGGCAGATATTAATAGCCTGGAGAGGGTCCATGGTTATTGCCCCCCCTGGCTAAAACCATCTGCCCCCAGCCACCCCAGAAAAGGCACATCTGGAAGATGCGCCTATTCTGGCACTTGGCCACTCCCTTCCCATTCCCGTGTAGCGGTGGGATATGGGGTAATGAAGGGTTAATGTCACCTTGCTATTGTAAGGTGACATTAAGCCAGATTAATAATGGAGAGGCGTCAATTATGACACCTATCCATTATTAATCCAATAGTCTGAAATGGTTAAAAAAAAAACACAAACATTATTAAAAAGTCTTTTAATGAAATAAAAACAGGTTGTTTGAATATTTTATTATGCTGGTAATCCACCTGAAGACCCTTGCTCTGTAACAAATTAAAAATAAAAAAACAACAAAATACATACCTTCCGATGATCTGTCATGTCCCATGATGTAAACCCATCTGAAAGGGTTAATTTTTTTTACAGGCAGGAGCTCTGCTATAATGCAGCTGTGCTCCTGACTGTAAAACCCCAGCGAATGAATGTAAAGTAGGTCAATGACCTGTAGTTACCTTCATTCGCGGTGATGCGCCCCCTGCTGGATGTCCTTCGAGCGTGAGAAAAAATCAGAAAAGTTCCCAGGCTCGAGTTCATATGAGGACAACCAGCAGAGGGCGCCTCACCGCGAATGAAGGTAACTACAGGTCATTGACCTACTTTACATTCATTCGCTGGGGTTTTACAGTCAGGAGCACAGCTGCATTATTAGCATTATTGCTGTTTTTAGCCGGGGGGGGGGGGGGGGCAATAACCATGGACCGTCTCCAGGCTATTAACATCTGCCCTCAGTCACTGGCTTTACTACTCTGGCGGAGAAAATTGCGCGGGAGCCCACGCCAATTTTTTCCGCCATTTAACCCTTTAATTTAATAGCTAGAGCGCCCAAATTTTGCACATACACACTACTAACATTAGTAGTGTGGAATATGCAAAAAAAAATGGGGATATGACATGGTTTACTGTATGAAAACCATGTCTCATATCATGTCGGGTTTTGGAAGGAGATAGCAAAAGCCGGCAATTGAATTGCCGGCTTTTAAGCTATCTCACGCTGGATGAAATATTAATATATATACATATGTGTCTCACGGACACACACACACACACACACACACACACACACACACACACACACACATATATATACATACATACATTTATTCTACCTATTCTAATGTAAGCTGTCAGTGTGATTTTACTGTACACCGCACTGAATTGCCGGCTTTTCTCTCTAACACCGCTGCGTATTTCTCGCAAGTCACACTGCTGGTCCGTGTGTAATCCGTATTTTTCTGGCTTCCATAGACTTTCATTGGCGATATTTTTTATTTTTTTTATTTTTTTTTGCGGAATACGGTGACAAACGCAGCATGCTGCGATCTTCTACGGCCGTAGAAGCCCGTATAATACGGATCAGTAAAATACTTCAGATAGGAGTTTGGCCATAGAGATGCATTGTACTGTATGCAATCCGTATTTTCTGCACCTCTCTTACGTCCGTAAAACTCGCTAGTGTGTGGCCGGCCTAAGGAGTTTAAATAGAGAACATATCAGCCCAGGGCTCACCGCAAGGAGAAATTCTGACTTTCCTTTAATGAACATCTGAGCTTGTAGACTGGGTGGTATCACAAGTCCCAGGAGTAAAACGAGGCTACCCTGTTGTCATCTGGCTAACAGAAGTGGAGACAGGGGACAGGTACTGTCATGGATGTTGTATCATCTTCCAATATGGTGCGGTTTACATGACAATTCGATGATTTCTATGCCGTTGCCTGTGAACGCCATATTTGTAACTTTTAGGCCATGTTCACACAGTGCGTTTTTTACTGCGGAACCGCAGCGGTTTTGCCGCTGCGGTTCCGCAGCTGTTTTCCATGCAGGGTACATAACAATGCAACCCTATGGAAAACAGTCACTGCTGTGCACATGATCCGTAATTTCGTTTAAAAAGCCGCGCAGAATAGCTGCGGCAAAAAAGGAGCATGTCACTTCTTTTTCCTGAACCGCAGCGGTTCTGCACCCATAGACCTCCATTGTGAGGTCAAAATCGCAGTAAAACCCGCAGATCAAAAATATATCTGCGGGTTTTACTGCGATTTGATGTGCAGAACCGCTGCAGCAGGAAGTGCGGGGGAGCGGGCGGAAGTGCGTGGGCGGAGTGTGGCTGCCCCCCCGTGCTCCGATGCCCCCCCCCCCCCCCCCCCCGTGCTCCGATGCCCCCCCGTGCCCTAATCTCCCCCCCTTATACTTACCCGGCGTCCCGGTGTCCGTCCGGCCGTCTTCTCCCTGGGCGCCGCCATCTTGCAAAATGGCGGGCGCATGCGCAGTGCGCCCGCCGAATCTGCCGGCCGGCAGATTCGCTCCAAAGTGCATTTTGATCACAGTGATCAAAATAAAAAAATAGTAAATGACACCCCCCCCCCACTTTGTCACCCCCATTGGTAGGGACAATAAAAAAATTAAGAATTTTTTTTTTTTTTTCCCACTAAGGTTAGAATAGGGTTAGGGGTAGGGTTAGGGTATTTTCAGCCATTTTAGCCCTAAAAAGCTTCCTAGGAAACACAGTCTCTGCATAGAAAACTGCATAAAAAAAGGATAAAAAACGCATCAAAAAAGGACAAAAAAAGGACCAAAAAAAAGACCTGCGTTTTCTGCCAAGAGCTGCAGTTTTTAAAAAAAACTGTCCTGAAAAAAAAAGGATGGAAATCCTGAACGTGTGAACATACCCTTATACAAATTTACAATAGCCATTTTTTCCTTTTTAATCTAATATTGCATTGCAGTTTCCACAGATTGTGTGGTCATGGTATCAGTTCTTGTGCCTTTCTCCATGCCATGTTTTATAGCTTCCACATGAATACATTGAAATAAATTGTATTCGCTACGCATGCCATCTCGTCCAATGGGCTCAAGGTCTCCATCAGCTGTGAGCGCTGCCACCTAATACCTGAGCCATGTAAGTGGCTAATCGGCTTTGTTGGGATTGTGTGCAGGCCGGAAGTCTTGCTACCTCACCATGTTAATGAACTTAGTTTTTTAACCCCTCGTCTCCCAAGTTTTACAACAGGACATTATCGTCATGTTGCAGACATGAGATCTTGTATTTCCAGCACTTTGGCTTTTGTATTGAGTTGATGACTACATTTAGAAGCAGAAGGTCACGTTCATTAAGTGTCGATGATTTGGAACATCTCCATTTGCTCTAATCCCCAATCTGACAGTTGCGATCTGGTTAGGAGTTTTAGGACTCCCAAAGCTAAAGGGTCAAACCGTGATTGAACTGGTTGAGACCACAACAATTTGAGTTTGGTCGGGTTTAGATAAGATTATGTAAAATAGTCTCTATTTCATCCGGGAAAAAACACATTTTTCCATCTCTGTTGTCATCTTGATAACATTTGTATGATTTTTTTTTTCTGTAATGCATTCATATGGCATCCAGTTTTGTCATCCAACAGTTAAAAATTCTTACAAGGCTCAAACCATTTCCTATTGTATTATATGCAGTTCATCCATTAAAATGGCATTTGTATGTTTTAGCACTCACATTGCGCTAAATGGGTATAAGTTAGTGAAATAGCCTGTTGGTAGCAAGTGCCGAGGTTGGCCTGTACTTGCCCATCGGACCACTTGCCTCTTAATACTCTCCATATACAGCAAGCGATATATAAACACCATTTATAGTGGCATTCTGGGCTGCGGGGGTGCACATAATTACTAATTGGTATCCTAATTAGGAGTCACAACATGCTGGCATCAGTTTTATTAAAGGGAAACTTGATGTCAGATTCCCTTTAACCCCTTCACGACCATGGACGTATCCGTACGTCATGGAAGGGTAGGTGTTCCCGACTTTGGATCTATGGATATGACCCCTTCATCGAGCGCACGGTGATTGCATTAAGGTGCCTACTGAATCTAACAGCAGGGCCCCAGGACACATTGCTACAGGGATGGTTGCATCGTCCCCCTCAACTATGAACCCCAATCACAGCAATTTCAGTGTTTCAGGCAATGAAAATGCCTGAAACACTGAGGTCCAGCCTATGGTGGGTGCTGTAACAGCACTGATCATAGGCTATAACTAGGGAGCAGCGGCCTCCGCATCCCCAGTGTTGATTGGAGCGATCGGCCAATAACGTCCAATTGCACCATTCAGTGAGCAGAGAAGCAGCTTGACCCCATAGTGACAGCTCTACACTGCCTCATTCCAGCTTGGAGACATTGCAGAGTGGTCACTGTCGTTCTGCTGCAGATCTCCTGGGCCTTGTGTCACATACTTTCAAGGTTTTGCTATCGCTGCTGATCCTGCTAGAAGAAAGAATACAATCCTGATCCATTCCTGACCTGTTCTTGTCCACTGTTTTGTCCTAATCCACACCAATCCCCCGCTGCTGCCGAGCAGTGCTTGATCAGCTGCTAAGCACTGATCAGTGACGCACATCACTGATGGGCACCTATGCTCCCTTTTGGACAGGGCTTTTTTTCCTGTCCCTTTCCCTTTGCACCACTTCCATGCGTGTGTCCTACAGCCACTGAGCGGCTGATCAGAAGCACATCACTGATCAGCATCTGTGCTCCCTTTTGGCTCAAACTTTTTTTTTTTTTTTTCTGTCCATTCCCCCCATCCCACACTTTGCACCACATCCGTGTGTGCATCCTTCATCCGCCAAGCACTGATCAGTGACTCGCATCACTGATCGGCATCTGGTGTTTTTTTGTGAAAAAGAATCAAATAACAATAATTATAGGCTGAACTGGATGGAAAAATGTCTTTTTTTCGGCCTTATTAACTATGTTACTTGTTATGATTAGGTAATTCAGTACCGCAATGGACATAGAAGTCAGAACACATACAGTGATCTGACAATAACCCAAAAACATAGAACGAGCTCTGAGACGTGGGAACTCTGCTGACCGCAATCCCTGATCCTCTCCAACCACACTAGAGGCAGCCGTGGATTGCGCCTAACGCTCCCTATGCAACTCGGCACAGCCTGAGAAACTAGCTAGCCTGAAGATAGAAAATAAGCCTACCTTGCCTCAGAGAAATACCCCAAAGGAAAAGGCAGCCCCCCACATATAATGACTGTGAGTTAAGATGAAAAGACAAACGTAGAGATGAAATAGATTTAGCAAAGTGAGGCCCGACTTTCTGAACAAAGCGAGGATAGGAAAGGTAACTTTGCGGTCAACACAAAACCCTACAAACAACCACGCAAAGGGGGCAAAAAGACCCTCCGTACCGACTAACGGCACGGAGGTACACCCTCTGCGTCCCAGTGCTTCCAGCAAGCAAGAAAAACCAAATAAGCAAGCTGGACAGAAAAAACAGCAAACAAAAATAACACAAGCGAAACTTAGCTATGCAGAGCAGCAGGCCACAGGAACGATCCAGGAGGAAGCAAGTCCAATACTAGAACATTGACTGGAAGCCAGGATCAGAGCACCAGGTGGAGTTAAATAGAGCAGCACCTAACGACTTCACCACATCACCTGAGGAAGGAAACTCAGAAGCCGCAGTACCACTCTCCTCCACCAACGGAAGCTCACAGACAGAATCAGCCGAAGTACCACTTGTGACCACAGGAGGGAGCTCTGCCACAGAATTGACAACAGTTACTATGTTACTAATTTAGATTAGCTGACAGGGCTAGATTGGGGTCAGTAAAAATATGCCATAGAAATCTTCATCTACTACAGTATTTTTTATTGACTATAGTCAGGGTTAGTGTCAGTTACGGGAGCTCATTAATTTTTATTTTTTGTACTGACGTCCGTTTAGTAAGTTTGTTTCTTATTTTACCAATTTTTTTTATTTTTATCTTTTTCTTTCTAGATTCTTTTTCTCTTATTCTTTTTGCTATTCTAAATAAAAAAGTTTATACCACTTACACACACCTGAATAAAATTGTTGTTTTACACACGTGAAAAAAATGTCCCACTCCTCCAAATCACTGTATTCAGCCAAGGAGGCATAAGCCTTCCTTGCCTCCGTCACTGATAGGGAGAGGATACCACTTTCCTTTATTTTTCCTCTTCCTCAGTGATACCGAACTGCCACGCAGACACTCCAAGGCAGAAAATGAACCAGCGCCCACCTTTAGTAACCCCCTATGGACCTCGCCCCCCAAGGATTATGAACTACACATTCCTGTTTTTGTGGCGCAATCGGGAATCAAATTTTGACACTACTTGCCTCACAGAACTCAACTTTTTCAAAGTCTTTTTTTGCTGAGAATTTTGTATATCTCATAGTGGCCAAGACCAATATGTACGTCCAACAATTTTTGGCCCAAAACCCCAGTTTATCATATTCTAACTGGACCCTTGTAGATACAGTAGATATGAAGTTTTGGGACCTTGTCCTTCACATGGGGTTAGTGAAGAAGCAAAACTTTGGCAATATTGGAGTTAGGAAGTTTTATAGAACACTCCACTGTGCCACATGGCTATGACCCGTAAACGCTTTGAGGCCATCCAATAATGTTTGCGTTACAATGATAATGCACAATGTCCCCCCAACTGTTACGGACTTTTCAAAGTTTGTCCGGTTATTGTTCACTTTATCAATAAGTTTGCTGAGGTGTACATTCCCAAAGTGACATCTGCGTGGATTAGTCCCTCAGGGTATGTGTCCACGTTCAGGACTGCATCAGGATTTGGTCAGGATTTTATGTAGGTAAAATCCTGACCAAATCTGCACCTGAGGTCACTGGCACGTCACCTGCGTTGTCCTTGCGTTTTTTTGCAATGTAAGGACATGCTGCGTTCTTAAGACGCGCTGCATGTGCGTTTTCGCGGGTATGCCGCATGCGTCTTTAAATGTATAGTGGAGACGGGATTTCATGAAATCACCTCCACTATGCTGTAACATCTGGATGCTGCGTTTTTGACGCTGCGGCTCAACGCAGCGTCAAAAACGCAGCTTTTCCTGAACGTGGAAACATACCCTTACACATTTCAAGAGGCAGCTTGAGAGCCAAGAGAGCTTGAGAGGGCCAAGTGCGGAATGTGAAATTCTACAAGCTGTGAGTGGGTACACACCCAGATTTAGGGTTTATGAAGGGAAGGACTCCCGGATTCAACCTCCTGAATGCCCCCCCTGTCCTGAAAGTGAGTGGGAAAATTGTGTGGGATTTGCTGCACTCCCTACTGGCTGAAGGTTATCATCACTACATAGATAACTTTTACACCAGCATTCCTCTCTTCAAATCCCTTTCTGCCACAGCTCCCGCGGCATGCGGTACTGTCCGCAAAAATCAGAGCGGATTCCCTAGGATGCTAATTGGGCAGCTGCTCAGAAAGGGTGCGTGCATAGAATCATAGCGTTGGAAGGGACCTCCTGGGTCATCGTGTCCAACCCCCTGTGCTCAATGCATAATTCACCAAATCATCCCAGACACATGTCTGTCCAGCCTCTGTTTGAAGACTTCCATTGAAGGAGAACTTGCCACCTCTCATGGCACCTTGTTCCACTCGTTGATAACCTCGCTGTCAAAAAGTTTTTTCTCATATCTAATGTCTCTCCTCCTATTCAGTTTCCTCCCATTGCTTCCAGTCTTTCTTGGGCAAATGAGAATTGGCGTACTAAGGTGAATTTGCACAACAAGCTTTGGGGTCTATTTTCTCCTGTTACCTTTGTGAAAATAAGAACAAATTGGGTAAACTAACATTTTTGTGAAGAAAAAAATAAATGTTATCACCTGAAGAGTTAATACATTTCTTGAATGTGGTTTTGAGCACTTTGAAGGGGGAAGGATTTTAAATGGTGTCACTTTTGGGTATTTTCTGTCTTATACGCCCCCTCCAAAGTCACTTCAAATGTGTACGTGGTCCCTAAAAAAAAAAAAAAAAAAAAACTATTTTTTTTATAAATTTTGTTGTTAAAATGAGAAATTGCTGATCAAATGTAATCCTTCTAACAAAAAAATGTTTAAAAAATTATATTGATGTAACGTAGACATATGGGAAATATTATTTATTAACGACTTCGTGTGACATAACTCTGGTGTAAGGGCACAAGAATGAAAAGTTTGACATTTGCAAAATTTTGAAAATTTTCGCCAAATTTTTGATATTTTTACAAATAAACACAAGTTATATTGAACAATTTTTACCACTATTATGAAGGACAATATGTCTCAGCATCCGTGGGATCTGTTGAAGGGTTCCAGAGTTGCTTCCACATAAAGTGACACTGGTCAGAATTGTAAAATTTGGCCTGGTCACGAAGGTGAAAACAGGCTTGGGGGTGAAGGGGCGAAGATCCAGCCTCATTAGTGGTACTATATATTGTAGGTTTCTGGATGATCCCCTAACTGTATTGTTGTTTTATATAAAGAAGCATTACTATGAGGAGTTGGGAATCCCCCGCACCTGTAGGACTGTGCGTCTCATGCTAGAATAGCCCCACTAAGCTATAGCTTCAACAGTCATGGCCCCTGGCTTCGTATGGAATTTTACATGCTGCTGGGATGTAAGCCAGTCACGTCTGCTCTTTGTAATGTTTGGATTGTGAAGCCCGTGTTGGCGCGTCTCCTGCTCCTGCACGTGATAGTGACTCCACGGTCAGTGTGCTTTGGTTCTTCCAGTAACGTTCTTCATGTCTTCTTTCTTGCAGTTTCCATTTGCTGCTGTTTCTTCATCACCTTTCTGTTCTTGTCAGAGTTGACTGGTTTCATTGCCAATGAAATGTGAGTATTTAGCACCGATAACCCATTAGTTTGACACCTTTGCCAGACACCAGATGGTGTTTAATGCCTAACCTTTTGTTCTTTGAGGTTT